>NC_051156.1:80586465-80904755 GCF_013339745.2 Dermacentor silvarum | reverse complement strand
AAGCGAGTTTCACCGTCGCCAGCAATTTGACCTTCATTTGACGACAGCTGCACCATAGCCTTGGCAGCGCATGATGTCACTCACCGTTAGCCTGGCTCAGAGGAGCGCCGAACTCTCTTACAAAAAAAAAAAGTCAGTTCGAGCTTATAACTCGCCACGTCGTGCTTCAACGGCATCGCCGGCTTGGCGTATGCGCTCTCTATGCTGGGTCCCCGCCTGACCACGTGACTCGCCGCGTGCCTGGCTAACAGGAGCGCCGCGCTCGCCTAGAAAGAAAATAGCGCGAGCTTGGCCATGGGTGAGAGCGAGGCCGGGCCGTCATCTCTGAGCGTTGCGCGAGAGTGGGTGGCGTTAAGCCGTCGTCGGCAAGCGGAGTCTCAACACCCCGCGGGTATCGCCCGGCGAGCTGCTTCACTGGGAAGGGTCCGGAATTGCAAGCGCGCGAAGCTAGCGTCGGAGACTGAGGAATAGCCAGACGTTCGGCTCGTAAAACGCCGGAAGCGGGACCACAGCTGTATACAAAGGCAGGCTTTGGACGTAAAAGAACGAGCTTTCGCTTTGCACATCCAGGGTTACCTGAGCTAAGCCGCAGCAAAATTTGTTTCCACTATTTGTGGAACTTGCTCATTTGCCCAGCATCTCCTATAACTTCGTGCCGCATCAGTGCATCTTCTTCGCTTCGACGAATATTCTTGGGATCGCTCGTGCTGCCGCTTTCAATGTCGTCACCCACTTTGTCTGGTCACCAAAAACTGTATCCGCGCACATCACGACTTATGCCCGTCATCAACAAATTTTTTTCTTCAGAAGAAAAACACACTGAAAAATTGTGCATGGCAGTCCAAGTTGCAGAAAAATAAACATACATAAAAAGAGCACAATAACACTCTTGAACGGTGCTCATCAATTAGGATGACCTGGAATGCAATAACGTGATATGTCTTAATTGACCGTTAGCTTCAATCGATGCCAATTCATCGATTTAAGCTAACGGTCAACTAAGACACATGTCGCTTTATTGCACTCCAAGTCATCATAATTTATGAGCACCGTTACCAGTCACAGAACATTTCAAAGACTAGAGGTGCAGGAAACCGAAAATTCAGGGCATTGGTTCCTCGCGATACAGAGATACTGGAAATGCTCTTGACATCTGAAACCCTGTATGCGTGGGTAGTGGCCTTGTCTTGCAGCACATGTTAAATATGCAAGTGACTAGTTTGTTCTGCACTTTTCACATAGGTCAGTCTGGACTTACAACTTAGCCCATTTGATTCTGCCTTTACGTAAGGTTGCTGCATGTGCTCACACTTAGTGACTCCGGGAACCAAAGACCTGTTTGCTACCTCGTCAGATGTTACACTAGCAGATTGTTCGGAAAAGACGGTAAGTTTGTAACATACCACAGAGGCCGGTGAACGAAAACAAGGTACTTTGTCACATAAGTACGGATGACTCTTTCGTCATCTTAACAGAGCAAATATTATTGGTATTCTGGCAGTCAACAGACACTGGCCTATTCTCCACATAGATATAAAGAGGATCTGAAATAACTGTCAACCTTTGGTTGAGCAGCATATTTACTTTCCCCGTCATGGGAGATAATACGTCATTATTGTTGACATGCACGTACTCTCTAGGTAAAGGTATATCGGGGAGAGAGAGTGCGTTTTCATCACTTTGAGGAAGATTGGAACAAGCGTGAGTTTTCGTTGGCATGCCACCGGATGTGTCTGTCATGCACTGCTCATTTTCAGTAACTGGATATGTTTTATGTATCGCACGAATCTCAGAAATATGCTGTTCAAAGACGACGCCTATATGATTCATCACCTCAAGAGTTCTATCAGCGTACTGTGCTACAAGAACTGCTATCTAATCTTCTAGGATGCGACGCTCTTCGGACCAACGAGCTTGCTCCAATCCAACCGTCAGTCTGTAACGCGTAAACAGAAATTGTGGGCCAATCCTGGTGGTAGCGCAGAAAGGTTTAATCGGAATGGCACCTACCCCTGTGAAATAGTGTAGGTCCAGCCTAGCCCAAATACGTGGTCAAGACCTTGCGATAGCCAATCAATAGCCAACCAATAGCTCATCGATAATCAATAAATAATCAATAAATTCCGAAAAAAGCTGGGGATGACTTGGTAGGGCTTAGCCTGGCCGAAACACGGAGTCAATACCCTGCGATAGCTGATAAATAGCCAATCAATGGCTAATAGATAATGGATCAAAAATTAATAAATTCCGGGAAATGCTAGGAATGACTTGGTAGTGAATCATCAGTATCAGCCTATATTTTATGTCCACTGCGTGACGAAGGTCTCTCCCTGTGATCTCTAGTTACTTCTGTCCTGCGCCAGTTGATTCTAACTTGCGCCTGCAAATTTCATTACATCTTCACCCCACCTAGTTTTCTTCCGTCCTCGACTGCGCTTCGCTTCTCTCCTTTCCATTCTGTAACTCTAACGGTCCACCAGTTATCCATCCTACGCATAACATGGCCTGCCCAGCGCAATTTCTCCCGCTTAATGTCAACTAGAAAATCGTCTATCCCCGTCTGCTATCTGAGCCACACCGCTCTCTTCCTGTCTCTTAACGTTAGGCCAAGCATTTTTCGTTCCATCCCTCTTTGTGCGGTCCTTAAGTTGTTGTCGAGCTTCTTTGTTAACCTTCAAGTTTCTGCCCCATATGTTAGCAGCGGTAGAATGCAATGATTGTACGCTTTCGTTTTAAACGACATTGGTAAGCTCCCAGTGAGGATTTGGCAATGTCTGCTGTATGCACTCGAACCCAATTTTATTCTTCTGTAAATTTCTGTCTAATGATCTGGGTCCCCTGTGAATAATTGATCTAGATAAACGTACTCCTTTACAGACTCTAGAAGCAGACTAGCGATCCTGAATTCTTGTTCCCTTGCCAGGCTATTTAACATTATCTTTGTCATCTACGTATAAATTTTCAACCCCACTCTTACACTTTCTCGGTTAAGGTCCTCGATGATTTGCTGTAATTCGTCCCCGGTATTGCTGAATATGACAATATTATCTGCAAACCGAAGGTTGCTGATGTATTCGCCGTTGATCCTCACTCCTAAGCCTTCCCAGTCTAGAGCTTGAATACTTCTTCTAAGCATGCAGTGAATAGCATTAGAGAGATTGTGTCTCCTTGCCTGACCCCTTTCTTGATAGCTAACTTTCTACTTTTTTTGTGGAAAAGCAAGGTTGCTGTGGAATCCTTGGAGATATTGGCCAAGATATTCACGTATGCCTCCTGAACTCTTTGATTACGCAATGTATCTATGACTGCTGGTATCTCTACTGAATCGAATGATTTTTCATAATCTATGAGAGCCATGTAGAGAGGTTGATTGTACTCCGTAGATTTCTTTATTACCTGGTTAATGACATGGACATGGTCCAACGCAGAATATCCCTTCCTGAAGCCAGCATGTTGATTCGGTTGGCTGAACTGAAGTGCTTACCTGATTCTATTGGAAATTATATTTTTGAATATATATACAGTACTAAAAGCAAGCTAATAGATCTTTTAATCATCAATTCTTTAACGTCTGCCTTCTCATGAATGAGTATAATGAACGCGTTCTTCCAGCTTTCTGGTACCATTGAAGTCGCTGTGAATAAAGAGCTGCAAGCTTTTCAAGCATGATATATCCCCCATTTTTGATTAAATCGGCTGTTGTTCCATCTTCTCTAGCAGCTATTCTCATGGTCATGTCTTTCAAGGCCGTTTAACTTCATCGGTAGTAATAGAAGTAGCCTCGGTCATTACTAATTCGAACGAAAGTAGCTTGGCTGCTTTGGGAACAGTACAGGTCAGTATAGAATTTTTCCGCTTCCTTTACTATGTCATCTCTGATCTCTGTCATCTCTGATGTCTGATGATATTACCCTGCTTATCCTTCAGTGCATACCTTTTGGCCTGTCCTATGCTAAGTTTTCTTCGCACTGATTTGATGATGCGTCCTTATTTTACTGCTTCCTCATTTTTTTCCACGCTATATATTCGGAAATCCCTTACTTCCTTCTTGTTGATCCGTTTCAAAAGTTTAGCCAATTCTATCCGAACTCTCGAGTTAGACATTTTCATGTTTTGCCGTTTCTTTTTAGGTCCTTTGTTACTTGGGATAGCTTACCTGCTGGTTGCCTTGATGCCTTACCTCCCACTTCAATTGCTTCTTCTGAGATCAGCGTAGTTACGGTTTCATTCATTACATCTATGTTGTCTTCATCTTGTAGTTCTAAAGCTGCATATTTGTTTGCGAGCACAATCCTGAATTGGTATGCTTTTCCCCTTACTGCGTCTAGGTTGGAATGTTTCTTCTTGACTAATTTTATTCTTTCTCTCTTAAAATTGAGATAAATCCTAGACCTCAATAACCTATCGTCACTGCACTTTACCCTACCTAACACTTCTACATCCTGCACTGTAATCCGATCGGCAGTGAGTATGACATCTATTTCATTCCTTGTTTCTCAATTGGGGTTTTTCGAGGTCCACCTCCTGTTGCTGCTCTTCCATTTATTATTCGGAGCCTATTCCTTGCCGCGAATTCTACCGACGTCTCTCCTCTAGCTTTGTTTTCCTAGAATCGATGCCGTAGTTGCCAATTGCTTGCTCACCAGCCTTTTTTTGCCCACTTTTACATTTATGTCACCCGTAACTACAGTATATTGAGTTTGCACCTTTCTCATTGCTAATTCAATATCTCCATAAAACTCTTCCATTTATTTATCATCGTGACTGGAGGTTGGGGCGTAGGCTTGTACTACATTCATTCTATACTTTCTATTCGGTATTATTACAAGCACTGCTACCGTCTCATTAACGCTGTAGAAAGAATCTGGAAGACCTCTGTAGTAGAGGACATGGTCGTTAGTGAGCACTTCATAAACCAGTTCATCTAACCTCACTAAAGCCAATAATATCCCAGGCAATACCTGATAATTCTTCAAATAGCCCTGCGAAGCTAGCTTCACTAGATAGGGTGCGCGTGTAGAACGTTGCCTGGTGCAGCTTCCAGGTTCAGTTGGTAGGGCTCAGCCTAGCCCAAATGCGTGGCCAATACCTTGCGATAGCCAATCGATAGCCAATCAATAGCTAATCGATAATCAATCAATAATCAATAAATTTCGGACAAGCATAACCAGTAAGGCCATGACCAACTAATTGACGATCAGCTCCGCTGTTTCATTGGCCTTGCGTCACTTTTTTCAGCTAGATACTGTTTTTTATGACTAGAGCGTTCGGATTCCATTACAGCACCACGTTCTGTGCACTCAATAGCCCACTGTTGCTCCACCCAAGCTCCCAACTCCGCTTTCTGTGCGATGTGTGCGAACAAGGCATGTGTCTTATTCGCACAAGGCATTTATGAAACGATGTGCATACGACCCCACACGAATGATATCGCAGGGACTAGATTGATATAAAATTGATGGGTTTTCAAACCTCAAAGGTCACTGCTTTGTCTTTCAACACGGTAATTGACCCCACGCGTATCTCACCCCCACGGTAATTATCTTATGAAATGTTGAGCTGGAACTTTTTATTCAGACAAAGAGTGTGCAATGTATTTTTGCCAGTACCATTGCATTTATTACCAGTGCATTTCATTAAAAATCATAAAGTCCCTATTATGTTCCACATTCATTGGTGATACACTAATTAATATTGGTGAACAGACATATTGGCCAGATATATTTCCGACACTTAGAAGACGGTAATGCCATCCGCAAGCGTCCATATGAAACCGCTCTGACAACAAAAGCTATTATGTGGGTTCACTACTTAGCATTTTCAGAGGAATTTATAATAAAAATCAATATATTATCAAAAAAGGATCGAAAAGACGCACAAGTTGAATTTATGAACTATGGACACATTATTTCTTGAGTTCGTTTTTATGTAGGCGCTAGCGCGAACAAAATGCATTGTTTGAACAGCCAGTGCTAATAACTGATCTATAGGTATTTTACGAAGCATATGCAGTTAAATTTTAGGAAAATATTTATCTGTAAAAACATCGGTTTGCAGAGGTTTCGCCGAGGAAGAAGAACACGTTTAAGTTTCGGCACCTATTTCGTATATCTAAGTAATAAACCATCCTATTCTTAAACGGTCCTATGTAGTAAGCGTAGCACGTGAACACGTGAATCTGAAAAGTTCGGAGACGTCATTATGCTCTGGTCTCACGTGACCAGTTTGTGCGCCATGACGTCATGACATACATTACGAGGAAACAATTAAAGTAGCTTACAGGGAGGGTATTACAGATAATTATTTACGGTGCTCCGATACTGTATATTTTTCAAATAGTTATAGAGCTCGCACTTTTATTTTGTCCTATGAAATGAAAATTTTCTAGTGGTCTATCACTTCTTTACAGAGAATGATTCTCGGCGTCATATAAAGAATGACGTTTTTTGTTAGGTGTGTCGCAGGTTCTTGTCACATAAGTTTTCGGGTCTTTCAGTAAGAAAACTCAGCTCTGACTCCGCGCTTTCAAGCACAGGTGAACAAAATATAGCCGTTACAGTCGACACGAGCAATGGCGATTATGACTTTGTCAATTTTTATGCGTCACTGAGGTATGTAATGTTGCTGTCATTTCAGACCTGCCTCAAAAAATATTTTAGGCGAACACCAATACCGAAAGACCGGATCCAATGACTCAATACTGCTAGCGCATGTAAGCTTGCAGTTTGCAGCAATATTTTGTTGTTTTTTTTTACCTAAAAAAATCGAAGACGACCTCCATCAAAAACACTATACCACAATATAGAATGCCCATCTTGTGGTTTAATTATTCGTTTCACGAATATTTCTTTCCTCTATCATTCGAGTAATAAAACAGATGCAGGAAAATTCCGAAGGTGTGTGCAATTTGTCATTGCCATCATACTTACACATTATTTCCCACAGTTGCCCTCAATTAATTAGAGCCACGCATGCTTCCCATTTATATTCAGGAACTGTTTGTTTGCTTCTAGAACCAACCAATGTTTAATAAAATTCCGACGAAATACACATTACGATAAATGTCTGCGTTTCGGTGATTATCACAGTGCGAAGCCTCAACATTGCATCATTTCTAATGTTAAATTACAGTAAGCAGCGGTTACCTTCCATCATCTATAGCCACCAAACTACAGTAATCACCAGTACCTCTTTATCACGTATAGTCAAGTATGCTTCTAATTTATATTCAGTAACTGTGTGTTTTCTTGGAGAACCAACAATTCAGCAATAATATTCCGAGGAAACACACATCATGAGAAATGTCAGCGTTTTTCGATTATCACAATAAAGAACTTCCAACATTACCTCCTTTATAATCTTAAATGACAATAAACACCATTGCCTTCATTTACTATAGCCATACATGCTTCCCATTTCTATTCAACAGCTGCTAGTTTGCTTCTAGAACCATTAATTGGACAAGAAAAGTCTGACGTAAAACACATCACGATAAATGTCAGCATTTTTATGATTCACACAATAGAGAACTCCCAACATTCAATTTTTTTAACCTGAAATTACAGTAAATGCCAGTTGCCCTCAATTACTTATAACCACAGATGCTTCCTATTTAATATCACTAACTGCTTGTTTATTTGTTGAACCATAAAATGGGCAATACATTCTGACGAAATAAGTCTCACGATAAATGTCAGCATTTTACAATTATCACAATGCAGAACTCCCAACACTGTATTCTTTCTAATCATAAACTAAAGTAAACACCAGTTGCCATCTATTATAGCCACGCATGCTTCCCAGTTATATTCAGTAACTGCTTGTTTGCTTGTAGAACCAACAATTGTGCAACAAAAATCTGGAAAATACGCATCAGAATAAATGTCTGCATTTTTGTGATAATCACAGGCAGAGCTCTCGACATTGTATTCTTTTTAAACTCAAATTAATTAATTTATTTGAGTTTGCCCCCCCCCCCCCCCCGTTGCCCTCAATTACTTATAACCACACATTCTTCTCATTTAAATCAGTAACTGCTCGTTTACTTGTAGAACCAACAATTGTACAATAAAATTCCGAGGAAATACACATCACGATTGATGTCAGCGTTTGTGTGATTATCACACGCAGAAGTCCCGACATTGTATTCTTTTTAAACTCAAATACAGTACACACCCGTTGCCCTCAATTACTTATAACCGCACATGCTTCTCATTTATATCAGTACCAGGTCGTTTACTTGTAAAACCAACAATTGTACAATAAAATTCCGAGGAAATACACATCGCGATAGATGTCAGCGTTTTTGTGATTATCACAGGCAGAACTCCCAACATTGTATTCTTTTAAAAGTCAAATATAGTACACACCCGTTGCCCTTAATTACTTATGACCACACATGCTTCTCATTTATATCAGTAC
This sequence comes from Dermacentor silvarum, assembly GCF_013339745.2. Taxonomy (NCBI): domain Eukaryota; kingdom Metazoa; phylum Arthropoda; class Arachnida; order Ixodida; family Ixodidae; genus Dermacentor; species Dermacentor silvarum. The sequence goes on along the minus strand of NC_051156.1, from coordinate 80,896,334 downwards.
TAGCTCCTTTACTTGTAGAACCAACAAATGTACAACAAAATTCCGAAGAAGTACACATCACGATAGATGTCAGCGTTTTGTGAATATCACAGGCAGAAGTCCCAACATTGTATTTTTTAAAATCAAATACAGGTCACACCCGTTGCCCTTAATTAATTATGACCACACATGCTTCTCATTTATATCAGTACCAGCTCATTTACTTGTAGAACGAACAATTGCACAATAAAATTCCGAGGAATTACACATCACGATAGATGTCAGCGTTTTTGTGATTATCACAGGGAGAACTCCCAGCATTGTATTCTTTTTAAACTCAAATACAGTACACACCGGTTGCCCTCAATTACTTATAACCACACATTCTTCTCATTTATATCAGTAACTGCTCGTTTACTTGTAGAACCAACAATTGTACAATAAAATTGCGAGAAAATACACATCGTGATAGATGTCATCGTTTTTTTTATTATCACAGGCAGAACTCCCAGCATTGTATTCTTTTTAAACTCAAATACAGTACACACCGTTGCCCTCACTTACTTATAACCACACATGCTTGTCATTTAAATCAGTAACTGCTCGTTTACTTGTAGAACCAACAATTGTACAATAAAGTTCCGAGGAAACACACATCGCGATAGATGTCAGCGTTTTTGTGATTATCACAGGCAGAACTCCCGGCATTGTATTCTTTTTAAACTCAAATACAGTACACACCCGTTGCCCTCAATTACTTATAACCACACATTCCTTTCATTTATATCAGTAACTGCTCGTTTACTTGTAGAACCAACAATTGTGCAATACAATTGCGAAGAAATACACATCGCGATAGATGTCAGCGTTTTTGTGATTATCACAGGCAGAACTCCCGGCATTGTATTCTTTTTAAACTCAAATACAGTACACACCCGTTGCCCTCAATTACTTATAACCACACATTCTTCTCATTTAAATCAGTAACTGCTCGTTTACTTGTCGAACCAACAATTGTACAATAAAATTCCGAGGAAATACACATCACGAAAGATGTCAGCGTTTTTGTGATTATCACAGGCAGAACTCCCGGCATTGTTTTCTTTCTAAACTCTAATACAGTACACACCCGTTGCCCTCAATTACCTATAACCACACATTCTTCTCATTTATATCAGTAACTGCTCGTTTACTTGTAGAACCAACAATTGTACAATAAAGTTCCGAGGAAACACACATCGCGATAGATGTCAGCGTTTTTGTGATTATCACAGGCAGAACTCCCGGCATTGTATTCTTTTTAAACTCAAATACAGTACACACCCGTTGCCCTCAATTACTTATAACCATACATTCTTTTCATTTATATCAGTAACTGCTCGTTTACTTGTAGAACCAACAATTGTACAATAAAATTGCGAGGAAATAGACATCGCGATAGATGTCAGCGTTTTTGTGATTATCACAGGCAGAACTCCTGGCACTGTATTCTTGTTCAGCTCAAATACAGTACACACCCGTTGCCCTCAATTACTTATAACCACGCATTCTTTTCATTTATATCAGTACCAGCTCGTTTACTTGTAGAACCAACAATTGTACAATAAGATTCCGAGGAAATACACATCACGATAGATGTCATCGTTTTTTTGATTATCACAGGCAGAACTCCCGGCATTGTATTCTTTTTAAACTCAAATACAGTACACACCCGTTGCCCTCAATTACTTATAACCGCACATGCTTCTCATTTATATCAGTACCAGGTCGTTTACTTGTAAAACCAACAATTGTACAATAAAATTCCGAGGAAATACACATCGCGATAGATGTCAGCGTTTTTGTGATTATCACAGGCAGAACTCCCAACATTGTATTTTTTTAAAAGTCAAATATAGTACACACCCGTTGCCCTTAATTACTTATGACCACACATGCTTCTCATTTATATCAGTACTAGCTCCTTTACTTGTAGAACCAACAAATGTACAACAAAATTCCGAAGAAGTACACATCACGATAGATGTCAGCGTTTTGTGAATATCACAGGCAGAAGTCCCGACATTGTATTCTTTTTAAACTCAAATACAGTACACACCCGTTGCCCTCAATTACTTATAACCGCACATGCTTCTCATTTATATCAGTACCAGGTCGTTTACTTGTAAAACCAACAATTGTACAATAAAATTCCGAGGAAATACACATCGCGATAGATGTCAGCGTTTTTGTGAATATCACAGGCAGAACTCCCAACATTAAATTCTTTTAAAAGTCAAATATAGTACACACCCGTTGCCCTTAATTACTTATGACCACACATGCTTCTCATTTATATCAGTACTAGCTCCTTTACTTGTAGAACCAACAAATGTACAACAAAATTCCGAAGAAGTACACATCACGATAGATGTCAGCGTTTTGTGAATATCACAGGCAGAAGTCCCAACATTGTATTTTTTAAAATCAAATACAGTACACACCCGTTGCCCTTAATTAATTATGACCACACATGCTTCTCATTTATATCAGTACCAGCTCATTTACTTGTAGAACGAACAATTGCACAATAAAATTCCGAGGAATTACACATCACGATAGATGTCAGCGTTTTTGTGATTATCACAGGGAGAACTCCCAGCATTGTATTCTTTTTAAACTCAAATACAGTACACACCGGTTGCCCTCAATTACTTATAACCACACATTCTTCTCATTTATATCAGTAACTGCTCGTTTACTTGTAGAACCAACAATTGTACAATAAAATTGCGAGAAAATACACATCGTGATAGATGTCATCGTTTTTTTGATTATCACAGGCAGAACTCCCAGCATTGTATTCTTTTTAAACTCAAATACAGTACACACCGTTGCCCTCACTTACTTATAACCACACATGCTTGTCATTTAAATCAGTAACTGCTCGTTTACTTGTAGAACCAACAATTGTACAATAAAGTTCCGAGGAAACACACATCGCGATAGATGTCAGCGTTTTTGTGATTATCACAGGCAGAACTCCCGGCATTGTATTCTTTTTAAACTCAAATACAGTACACACCCGTTGCCCTCAATTACTTATAACCACACATTCCTTTCATCTATATAAGTAACTGCTCGTTTACTTGGCACCCGAAGACCAGGAGTGGGCCGTCCAGCGGGCCAGGGCTATTGCCGAGGATCTCGAGAGATTTTTCTCCGGCGATGGACCCCTGGCAGCCTAGCCCCGGGCACCAACAGCCATATCCGTTGGACATATAAAGTTTATTCCTATCCTATCCTACTTGTAGAGCCAACAATTGTGCAATACAATTGCGAAGAAATACACATCGCGATAGATGTCAGCGTTTTTGTGATTATCACAGGCAGAACTCCCGGCACTGTATTCTTGTTAAACTCAAATACAGTACACACCCGTTGCCCTCAATTACTTATAACCACGCATGCTTCTCATTTAAATCAGTACCAGCTCGTTTACTTGTAGAACCAACAATTGTACAATAAGATTCCGAGGAAATACACATCACGATAGATGTCATCGTTTTTTTGATTATCACAGGCAGAACTCCCGGCATTGTATTCTTTTTAAACTCAAATACAGTACACACCGGTTGCCCTCAATTACTTATAACCACACATTCTTCTCATTTAAATCAGTAACTGCTCGTTTACTTGTCGAACCAACAATTGTACAATAAAATTCCGAGGAAATACACATCACGAAAGATGTCAGCGTTTTTGTGATTATCACAGGCAGAACTCCCAACATTGTATTTTTTTAAAGTCAAATATAGTACACACCCGTTGCCCTTAATTACTTATGACCACACATGCTTCTCATTTATATCAGTACTAGCTCCTTTACTTGTAGAACCAACAAATGTACAACAAAATTCCGAAGAAGTACACATCACGATAGATGTCAGCGTTTTTTTGATTATCACAGGCAGAACTCCCGGCATTGTATTCTTTTTAAACTCAAATACTGTACACACCCGTTGCCCTCAATTACTTATAACCATACATTCTTTTCATTTATATCAGTATCTGCTCGTTTACTTGTAGAACCAACAATTGTACAATAAAATTGCGAGGAAATAGACATCGCGATAGATGTCAGCGTTTTTGTGATTATCACAGGCAGAACTCCTGGCACTGTATTCTTGTTCAGCTCAAATACAGTACACACCCGTTGCCCTCAATTACTTATAACCACGCATTCTTTTCATTTATATCAGTACCAGCTCGTTTACTTGTAGAACCAACAATTGTACAATAAATATATTATCATGTGATCGAGCTGCCACAGGACACGTTGCAGGTTTATGTTAAACGATGTTGGAAAACGATAATAATCATTATTGGTTCTACACCGTACGACATTTTGTGTTGGTTTTCTTCGTAGCGAGTTAACCATTGCGTGATGCCTTTTTGCGTGCCTGGGAACAGCGGAATATCGTCATGGAAAGACATTGAGTGCTACGTGTAGGAACACCTGCGCTTCTAACGGCGCATCTGTGAAACGCACCCGCGACGGCGTGAACGTCTTCGCCAAATAAATATATTATCATGTGATCGAGCTGCCACAGGACACGTTGCAGGTTTATGTTAAACGATGTTGGAAAACGATAATAATCATTATTGGTTCTACACCGAACGACATTTTGTGTTGGTTTTCTTCGTAGCGAGTTAACCATTGCGTGATGCTTTTTGCGTGCCTGGAAACAGCGGAATATCATCTTGGAAAGACATTGACTGCTACGTGTAGGAACACCTGCGCTTCAAACGGCGCATCTGTGAAACCCACCCGCGACGGCGTGAACGTCTTCGCCAAATAAATATATTATCATGTGATCGAGCTGCCACAGGACACGTTGCAGGTTTATGTTAAACGATGTTGGAAAACGATAATAATCATTATTGGTTCTACACCAAACGACATTTTGTGTTGGTTTTGTTCGTAGCGAGTTAACCATTGCGTGATGCCTTTTTGCGTGCCTGGGAACAGCGGAATATCATCTTGGAAAGACATTGACTGCTACGTGTAGGAACACCTGCGCTTTAAACGGCGCATCTGTGAAACCCACCCGCGACGGCGTGAACGTCTTCGCCAAATAAATATATTATCATGTGATCGAGCTGCCACAGGACACGTTGCAGGTTTATGTTAAACGATGTTGGAAAACGATAATAATCATTATTGGTTCTACACCGTACGACATTTTGTGTTGGTTTTCTTCGTAGCGAGTTAACCACTGCGTGATGCCTTTTTGCGTGCCTGGGAACAGCGGAATATCATCTTGGAAAGACATTGACTGCTACGTGTAGGAACACCTGCGCTTCTAACGGCGCATCTGTGAAACGCACCCGCGACGGCGTGAACGTCTTCGCCAAATAAATATATTATCATGTGATCGAGCTGCCACAGGACACGTTGCAGGTTTATGTTAAACGATGTTGGAAAACGATAATAATCATTATTGGTTCTACACCGTACGACATTTTGTGTTGGTTTTCTTCGTAGCGAGTTAACCACTGCGTGATGCCTTTTTGCGTGCCTGGGAACAGCGGAATATCATCTTGGAAAGACATTGACTGCTACGTGTAGGAACACCTGCGCTTCTAACGGCGCCTCTGTGAAACGCACCCGCGACGGCGTGAACGTCTTCCCCAAATAAATATGTTATCATGTGATCGAGCTGCCACAGGACACGTTGCAGGTTTATGTTAAACGATGTTGGAAAACGATAATAATCATTATTGGTTCTACACCGAGCGACATTTTGCGTTGGTTTTCTTCGTAGCGAGTTAACCATTGCGTGATGCCTTTTTGCGTGCCTGGGAACAGCGGAATATCATCTTGGAAAGACATTGACTGCTACGTGTAGGAACACCTGCGCTTCTAACGGCGCCTCTGTGGAACGCACCCGCGACGGCGTGAACGTCTTCGCGAAATATATATATTATCATGTTATCGAGCTGCCACAGGACACGTTGCAGGTTTATGTTAAACGATGTTGGAAAACGATAATAATCTTTATTGGTTCTACACCGAACGGCATTTTGTGTTGGTTTTGTTCGTAGCGAGTTAACCATTGCGTGATGCCTTTTTGCGTGCCTGGGAACAGCGGAATATCATCTTGGAAAGACATTGACTGCTACGTGTAGGAACACCTGCGCTTCAAACGGCGCCTCTGTGAAACGCACCCGCCACGTTGTCAACTTCTTCGCCGAAGAAATATATCATCATGTGATCGAGCTGCCACAGGACACGTTGCAGGTTTATGTTAAACGATGTTGGAAAACGATAATAATCATTATTGGTTCTACACCGAAAGACATTTTGTGTTGGTTTTCTTCGTAGCAAGTTAACCATTGCGTGATGCCTTTTTGCGTGCCTGGGAACAGCGGAATATCATCTTGGAAAGACATTGACTGCTACGTGTATGAACACCTGCGCTTCTAACGGCGCCTCTGTGAAACGCACCCGCGACGGCGTGAACGTCTTCGCCTAATAAATATATTATCATGTGATCGAGCTGCCACAGGACACGTTGCAGGTTTATGTTAAACGATGTTGGAAAACGATAATAATCATTATTGGTTCTACACCGAACGACATTTTGTGTTGGTTTTCTTCGTAGCGAGTTAACCATTGCGTGATGCCTTTTTGCGTGCCTGGGAACAGCGGAATATCATCTTGGAAAGACATTGACTGCTACGTGTAGGAACACCTGCGCTTCTAACGGCGCATCTGTGAAACGCACCCGCCACGTTGTCAACTTCTTCGCCAAAGAAATATATCATCATGTGATCGAGCTGCCACAGGACACGTTGCAGGTTTATGTTAAACGATGTTGGAAAACGATAATAATCATTATTGGTTCTACACCGAACGACATTTTGTGTTGGTTTTCTTCGTAGCGAGTTAACCATTGCGTGATGCCTTTTTGCGTGCCTGGGAACAGCGGAATATCATCTTGGAAAGACATTGACTGCTACGTGTAGGAACACCTGCGCTTCTAACGGCGCATCTGTGAAACGCACCCGCGACGGCGTGAACGTCTTCGCCAAATAAATATATTATCATGTGATCGAGCTGCCACAGGACACGTTGCAGGTTTATGTTAAACGATGTTGGAAAACGATAATAATCATTATTGGTTCTACACCGAACGACATTTTGTGTTGGTTTTCTTCGTAGCGAGTTAACCATTGCGTGATGCTTTTTGCGTGCCTGGAAACAGCGGAATATCATCTTGGAAAGACATTGACTGCTACGTGTAGGAACACCTGCGCTTCTAAACGGCGCATCTGTGAAACCCACCCGCGACGGCGTGAACGTCTTCGCCAAATAAATATATTATCATGTGATCGAGCTGCCACAGGACACGTTGCAGGTTTATGTTAAACGATGTTGGAAAACGATAATAATCATTATTGGTTCTACACCGAACGACATTTTGTGTTGGTTTTCTTCGTAGCGAGTTAACCATTGCGTGATGCCTTTTTGCGTGCCTGGGAACAGCGGAATATCATCTTGGAAAGACATTGACTGCTACGTGTAGGAACACCTGCGCTTCTAACGGCGCCTCTGTGAAACGCACCCGCGACGGCGTGAACGTCTTCGCCAAATAAATATATTATCATGTGATCGAGCTGCCACAGGACACGTTGCAGGTTTATGTTAAACGATGTTGGAAAACGATAATAATCATTATTGGTTCTACACCGAACGACATTTTGTGTTGGTTTTCTTCGTAGCGAGTTAACCATTGCGTGATGCCTTTTTGCGTGCCTGGGAACAGCGGAATATCATCTTGGAAAGACATTGACTGCTACGTGTAGGAACACCTGCGCTTCTAACGGCGCCTCTGTGAAACGCACCCGCGACGGCGTGAACGTCTTCGCCAAATAAATATATTATCATGTGATCGAGCTGCCACAGGACACGTTGCAGGTTTATGTTAAACGATGTTGGAAAACGATAATAATCATTATTGGTTCTACACCGAACGACATTTTGTGTTGGTTTTCTTCGTAGCGAGTTAACCATTGCGTGATGCCTTTTTGCGTGCCTGGGAACAGCGGAATATCATCTTGGAAAGACATTGACTGCTACGTGTAGGAACACCTGCGCTTCTAACGGCGCATCTGTGAAACGCACCCGCGACGGCGTGAACGTCTTCGCCAAATAAATATATTATCATGTGATCGAGCTGCCACAGGACACGTTGCAGGTTTATGTTAAACGATGTTGGAAAACGATAATAATCATTATTGGTTCTACACCGAACGACATTTTGTGTTGGTTTTCTTCGTAGCGAGTTAACCATTGCGTGATGCCTTTTTGCGTGCCTGGGAACAGCGGAATATCATCTTGGAAAGACATTGACTGCTACGTGTAGGAACACCTGCGCTTCTAACGGCGCATCTGTGAAACGCACCCGCGACGGCGTGAACGTCTTCGCCAAATAAATATATTATCATGTGATCGAGCTGCCACAGGACACGTTGCAGGTTTATGTTAAACGATGTTGGAAAACGATAATAATCATTATTGGTTCTACACCGAACGACATTTTGTGTTGGTTTTCTTCGTAGCGAGTTAACCATTGCGTGATGCCTTTTTGCGTGCCTGGGAACAGCGGAATATCATCTTGGAAAGACATTGACTGCTACGTGTAGGAACACCTGCGCTTCTAACGGCGCATCTGTGAAACGCACCCGCGACGGCGTGAACGTCTTCGCCAAATAAATATATTATCATGTGATCGAGCTGCCACAGGACACGTTGCAGGTTTATGTTAAACGATGTTGGAAAACGATAATAATCATTATTGGTTCTACACCGAACGACATTTTGTGTTGGTTTTCTTCGTAGCGAGTTAACCATTGCGTGATGCCTTTTTGCGTGCCTGGGAACAGCGGAATATCATCTTGGAAAGACATTGACTGCTACGTGTAGGAACACCTGCGCTTCTAACGGCGCCTCTGTGAAACGCACCCGCGACGGCGTGAACGTCTTCGCCAAATAAATATATTATCATGTGATCGAGCTGCCACAGGACACGTTGCAGGTTTATGTTAAACGATGTTGGAAAACGATAATAATCATTATTGGTTCTACACCGAACGACATTTTGTGTTGGTTTTCTTCGTAGCGAGTTAACCATTGCGTGATGCCTTTTTGCGTGCCTGGGAACAGCGGAATATCATCTTGGAAAGACATTGACTGCTACGTGTAGGAACACCTGCGCTTCTAACGGCGCCTCTGTGAAACGCACCCGCGACGGCGTGAACGTCTTCGCCAAATAAATATATTATCATGTGATCGAGCTGCCACAGGACACGTTGCAGGTTTATGTTAAACGATGTTGGAAAACGATAATAATCATTATTGGTTCTACACCGAACGACATTTTGTGTTGGTTTTCTTCGTAGCGAGTTAACCATTGCGTGATGCCTTTTTGCGTGCCTGGGAACAGCGGAATATCATCTTGGAAAGACATTGACTGCTACGTGTAGGAACACCTGCGCTTCTAACGGCGCATCTGTGAAACGCACCCGCGACGGCGTGAACGTCTTCGCCAAATAAATATATTATCATGTGATCGAGCTGCCACAGGACACGTTGCAGGTTTATGTTAAACGATGTTGGAAAACGATAATAATCATTATTGGTTCTACACCGAACGACATTTTGTGTTGGTTTTCTTCGTAGCGAGTTAACCATTGCGTGATGCCTTTTTGCGTGCCTGGGAACAGCGGAATATCATCTTGGAAAGACATTGACTGCTACGTGTAGGAACACCTGCGCTTCTAACGGCGCCTCTGTGAAACGCACCCGCGACGGCGTGAACGTCTTCGCCAAATAAATATATTATCATGTGATCGAGCTGCCACAGGACACGTTGCAGGTTTATGTTAAACGATGTTGGAAAACGATAATAATCATTATTGGTTCTACACCGAACGACATTTTGTGTTGGTTTTCTTCGTAGCGAGTTAACCATTGCGTGATGCCTTTTTGCGTGCCTGGGAACAGCGGAATATCATCTTGGAAAGACATTGACTGCTACGTGTAGGAACACCTGCGCTTCTAACGGCGCCTCTGTGAAACGCACCCGCGACGGCGTGAACGTCTTCGCCAAATAAATATATTATCATGTGATCGAGCTGCCACAGGACACGTTGCAGGTTTATGTTAAACGATGTTGGAAAACGATAATAATCATTATTGGTTCTACACCGAACGACATTTTGTGTTGGTTTTCTTCGTAGCGAGTTAACCATTGCGTGATGCCTTTTTGCGTGCCTGGGAACAGCGGAATATCATCTTGGAAAGACATTGACTGCTACGTGTAGGAACACCTGCGCTTCTAACGGCGCCTCTGTGAAACGCACCCGCGACGGCGTGAACGTCTTCGCCAAATAAATATATTATCATGTGATCGAGCTGCCACAGGACACGTTGCAGGTTTATGTTAAACGATGTTGGAAAACGATAATAATCATTATTGGTTCTACACCGAACGACATTTTGTGTTGGTTTTCTTCGTAGCGAGTTAACCATTGCGTGATGCCTTTTTGCGTGCCTGGGAACAGCGGAATATCATCTTGGAAAGACATTGACTGCTACGTGTAGGAACACCTGCGCTTCTAACGGCGCCTCTGTGAAACGCACCCGCGACGGCGTGAACGTCTTCGCCAAATAAATATATTATCATGTGATCGAGCTGCCACAGGACACGTTGCAGGTTTATGTTAAACGATGTTGGAAAACGATAATAATCATTATTGGTTCTACACCGAACGACATTTTGTGTTGGTTTTCTTCGTAGCGAGTTAACCATTGCGTGATGCCTTTTTGCGTGCCTGGGAACAGCGGAATATCATCTTGGAAAGACATTGACTGCTACGTGTAGGAACACCTGCGCTTCTAACGGCGCCTCTGTGAAACGCACCCGCGACGGCGTGAACGTCTTCGCCAAATAAATATATTATCATGTGATCGAGCTGCCACAGGACACGTTGCAGGTTTATGTTAAACGATGTTGGAAAACGATAATAATCATTATTGGTTCTACACCGAACGACATTTTGTGTTGGTTTTCTTCGTAGCGAGTTAACCATTGCGTGATGCCTTTTTGCGTGCCTGGGAACAGCGGAATATCATCTTGGAAAGACATTGACTGCTACGTGTAGGAACACCTGCGCTTCTAACGGCGCCTCTGTGAAACGCACCCGCGACGGCGTGAACGTCTTCGCCAAATAAATATATTATCATGTGATCGAGCTGCCACAGGACACGTTGCAGGTTTATGTTAAACGATGTTGGAAAACGATAATAATCATTATTGGTTCTACACCGAACGACATTTTGTGTTGGTTTTCTTCGTAGCGAGTTAACCATTGCGTGATGCCTTTTTGCGTGCCTGGGAACAGCGGAATATCATCTTGGAAAGACATTGACTGCTACGTGTAGGAACACCTGCGCTTCTAACGGCGCCTCTGTGAAACGCACCCGCGACGGCGTGAACGTCTTCGCCAAATAAATATATTATCATGTGATCGAGCTGCCACAGGACACGTTGCAGGTTTATGTTAAACGATGTTGGAAAACGATAATAATCATTATTGGTTCTACACCGAACGACATTTTGTGTTGGTTTTCTTCGTAGCGAGTTAACCATTGCGTGATGCCTTTTTGCGTGCCTGGGAACAGCGGAATATCATCTTGGAAAGACATTGACTGCTACGTGTAGGAACACCTGCGCTTCTAACGGCGCCTCTGTGAAACGCACCCGCGACGGCGTGAACGTCTTCGCCAAATAAATATATTATCATGTGATCGAGCTGCCACAGGACACGTTGCAGGTTTATGTTAAACGATGTTGGAAAACGATAATAATCATTATTGGTTCTACACCGAACGACATTTTGTGTTGGTTTTCTTCGTAGCGAGTTAACCATTGCGTGATGCCTTTTTGCGTGCCTGGGAACAGCGGAATATCATCTTGGAAAGACATTGACTGCTACGTGTAGGAACACCTGCGCTTCTAACGGCGCCTCTGTGAAACGCACCCGCGACGGCGTGAACGTCTTCGCCAAATAAATATATTATCATGTGATCGAGCTGCCACAGGACACGTTGCAGGTTTATGTTAAACGATGTTGGAAAACGATAATAATCATTATTGGTTCTACACCGAACGACATTTTGTGTTGGTTTTCTTCGTAGCGAGTTAACCATTGCGTGATGCCTTTTTGCGTGCCTGGGAACAGCGGAATATCATCTTGGAAAGACATTGACTGCTACGTGTAGGAACACCTGCGCTTCTAACGGCGCCTCTGTGAAACGCACCCGCGACGGCGTGAACGTCTTCGCCAAATAAATATATTATCATGTGATCGAGCTGCCACAGGACACGTTGCAGGTTTATGTTAAACGATGTTGGAAAACGATAATAATCATTATTGGTTCTACACCGAACGACATTTTGTGTTGGTTTTCTTCGTAGCGAGTTAACCATTGCGTGATGCCTTTTTGCGTGCCTGGGAACAGCGGAATATCATCTTGGAAAGACATTGACTGCTACGTGTAGGAACACCTGCGCTTCTAACGGCGCCTCTGTGAAACGCACCCGCGACGGCGTGAACGTCTTCGCCAAATAAATATATTATCATGTGATCGAGCTGCCACAGGACACGTTGCAGGTTTATGTTAAACGATGTTGGAAAACGATAATAATCATTATTGGTTCTACACCGAACGACATTTTGTGTTGGTTTTCTTCGTAGCGAGTTAACCATTGCGTGATGCCTTTTTGCGTGCCTGGGAACAGCGGAATATCATCTTGGAAAGACATTGACTGCTACGTGTAGGAACACCTGCGCTTCTAACGGCGCCTCTGTGAAACGCACCCGCGACGGCGTGAACGTCTTCGCCAAATAAATATATTATCATGTGATCGAGCTGCCACAGGACACGTTGCAGGTTTATGTTAAACGATGTTGGAAAACGATAATAATCATTATTGGTTCTACACCGAACGACATTTTGTGTTGGTTTTCTTCGTAGCGAGTTAACCATTGCGTGATGCCTTTTTGCGTGCCTGGGAACAGCGGAATATCATCTTGGAAAGACATTGACTGCTACGTGTAGGAACACCTGCGCTTCTAACGGCGCCTCTGTGAAACGCACCCGCGACGGCGTGAACGTCTTCGCCAAATAAATATATTATCATGTGATCGAGCTGCCACAGGACACGTTGCAGGTTTATGTTAAACGATGTTGGAAAACGATAATAATCATTATTGGTTCTACACCGAACGACATTTTGTGTTGGTTTTCTTCGTAGCGAGTTAACCATTGCGTGATGCCTTTTTGCGTGCCTGGGAACAGCGGAATATCATCTTGGAAAGACATTGACTGCTACGTGTAGGAACACCTGCGCTTCTAACGGCGCATCTGTGAAACGCACCCGCGACGGCGTGAACGTCTTCGCCAAATAAATATATTATCATGTGATCGAGCTGCCACAGGACACGTTGCAGGTTTATGTTAAACGATGTTGGAAAACGATAATAATCATTATTGGTTCTACACCGAACGACATTTTGTGTTGGTTTTCTTCGTAGCGAGTTAACCATTGCGTGATGCCTTTTTGCGTGCCTGGGAACAGCGGAATATCATCTTGGAAAGACATTGACTGCTACGTGTAGGAACACCTGCGCTTCTAACGGCGCCTCTGTGAAACGCACCCGCGACGGCGTGAACGTCTTCGCCAAATAAATATATTATCATGTGATCGAGCTGCCACAGGACACGTTGCAGGTTTATGTTAAACGATGTTGGAAAACGATAATAATCATTATTGGTTCTACACCGAACGACATTTTGTGTTGGTTTTCTTCGTAGCGAGTTAACCATTGCGTGATGCCTTTTTGCGTGCCTGGGAACAGCGGAATATCATCTTGGAAAGACATTGACTGCTACGTGTAGGAACACCTGCGCTTCTAACGGCGCCTCTGTGAAACGCACCCGCCACGGCGTGAACGTCTTCGCCAAATAAATATATTATCATGTGATCGAGCTGCCACAGGACACGTTGCAGGTTTATGTTAAACGATGTTGGAAAACGATAATAATCATTATTGGTTCTACACCGAACGACATTTTGTGTTGGTTTTCTTCGTAGCGAGTTAACCATTGCGTGATGCCTTTTTGCGTGCCTGGGAACAGCGGAATATCATCTTGGAAAGACATTGACTGCTACGTGTAGGAACACCTGCGCTTCTAACGGCGCCTCTGTGAAACGCACCCGCGACGGCGTGAACGTCTTCGCCAAATAAATATATTATCATGTGATCGAGCTGCCACAGGACACGTTGCAGGTTTATGTTAAACGATGTTGGAAAACGATAATAATCATTATTGGTTCTACACCGAACGACATTTTGTGTTGGTTTTCTTCGTAGCGAGTTAACCATTGCGTGATGCCTTTTTGCGTGCCTGGGAACAGCGGAATATCATCTTGGAAAGACATTGACTGCTACGTGTAGGAACACCTGCGCTTCTAACGGCGCATCTGTGAAACGCACCCGCGACGGCGTGAACGTCTTCGCCAAATAAATATATTATCATGTGATCGAGCTGCCACAGGACACGTTGCAGGTTTATGTTAAACGATGTTGGAAAACGATAATAATCATTATTGGTTCTACACCGAACGACATTTTGTGTTGGTTTTCTTCGTAGCGAGTTAACCATTGCGTGATGCCTTTTTGCGTGCCTGGGAACAGCGGAATATCATCTTGGAAAGACATTGACTGCTACGTGTAGGAACACCTGCGCTTCTAACGGCGCATCTGTGAAACGCACCCGCGACGGCGTGAACGTCTTCGCCAAATAAATATATTATCATGTGATCGAGCTGCCACAGGACACGTTGCAGGTTTATGTTAAACGATGTTGGAAAACGATAATAATCATTATTGGTTCTACACCGAACGACATTTTGTGTTGGTTTTCTTCGTAGCGAGTTAACCATTGCGTGATGCCTTTTTGCGTGCCTGGGAACAGCGGAATATCATCTTGGAAAGACATTGACTGCTACGTGTAGGAACACCTGCGCTTCTAACGGCGCATCTGTGAAACGCACCCGCGACGGCGTGAACGTCTTCGCCAAATAAATATATTATCATGTGATCGAGCTGCCACAGGACACGTTGCAGGTTTATGTTAAACGATGTTGGAAAACGATAATAATCATTATTGGTTCTACACCGAACGACATTTTGTGTTGGTTTTCTTCGTAGCGAGTTAACCATTGCGTGATGCCTTTTTGCGTGCCTGGAACAGCGGAATATCATCTTGGAAAGACATTGACTGCTACGTGTAGGAACACCTGCGCTTCTAACGGCGCCTCTGTGAAACGCACCCGCGACGGCGTGAACGTCTTCGCCAAATAAATATATTATCATGTGATCGAGCTGCCACAGGACACGTTGCAGGTTTATGTTAAACGATGTTGGAAAACGATAATAATCATTATTGGTTCTACACCGAACGACATTTTGTGTTGGTTTTCTTCGTAGCGAGTTAACCATTGCGTGATGCCTTTTTGCGTGCCTGGGAACAGCGGAATATCATCTTGGAAAGACATTGACTGCTACGTGTAGGAACACCTGCGCTTCTAACGGCGCCTCTGTGAAACGCACCCGCCACGTTGTCAACTTCTTCGCCAAAGAAATATATCATCATGTGATCGAGCTGCCACAGGACACGTTGCAGGTTTATGTTAAACGATGTTGGAAAACGATAATAATCATTATTGGTTCTACACCGAACGACATTTTGTGTTGGTTTTCTTCGTAGCGAGTTAACCATTGCGTGATGCCTTTTTGCGTGCCTGGGAACAGCGGAATATCATCTTGGAAAGACATTGACTGCTACGTGTAGGAACACCTGCGCTTCTAACGGCGCCTCTGTGAAACGCACCCGCGACGTTGTCAACTTCTTCGCCAAAGAAATATATCATCATGTGATCGAGCTGCCACAGGACACGTTGCAGGTTTATATTAAACGATGTTGGAAAACGATAATATACATTATTGGTTCTACACCGAAAGACATTTTGTGTTGGTTTTCTTCGTAGCGAGTTAACCATTGCGTGATGCCTTTTTGCGTGCCTGGGAACAGCGGAATATCATCTTGGAAAGACATTGACTGCTACGTGTACACTCTAATCTTGGTAACCTATAAGTATACCTATAAACATCAGTAACTAATAAAATAACGGTTACATCGTCAGTCCTTTTGATGTTTTCATTATTATTGCTCATGCTAAGGGTTACAATGATGAAACTGAGTGCGACGGGAGCTGTTTATTAGTTACATTGATCTGCTGCCAGCATGTAACCTCTATATTGTAACCTATAGAATTTTAAGTAACCTTTAACCGAGACCCGACGGAGACATTATATAGGGAGTGGAAGTTCGCAATTTACACAGTATAACAAAGCGCAGGATAAGTAACCTGCATGCACACGTTGTTGATCCACTTGATAAGCCTGTGTACGGGTGTTCAGTCGCAAATTTTGCATGGGAGCAAATTACTCATTGAGCCGGCAGAGCCACATATCGGAAGTATACGCCGCGGGAAAAGAATGTTCTGCAAGAATAATGACGATTCTTGCCGGAAGTAATCACCGAATGAGCAAATATTATATACAATTAGCGCTTTTCACGGGCCCTACATGTGTCCTGCAGAAAGCTATCTCGTTGCCGCCGCATGCCGCTGCCGACACACGCCGCCGCAAGTGTTTGTTATGAGTCTCACATTCACGGATTGGGGAGCACTTTTGACGTATGTTTAGTTTATCTCGTGGCAAAGTAATGCTCCTCTGGCACTTCTGCCTTCTTCATGAGGCGAGGAAAAAGAAGCATGATTATTATTATATGGTGGGAACCTGGAAGGCCCTTTTGCCGTGTTTACTCAGTGCGAATTTGGTTGGGCGCATTCATGGAGCAAGCTCAATCGCAGACTGATGTACCAACGTTTTCCTCATATTACAACCATCTAGAGCAATGCGTCGTTGCCTAGAAAGCGCCCAAAGAATTTAGTAAGTGTTGCCCCAACGGAATGTATCTTAATTGAGCATTTTTAGCAAACCATCTCTGCAGCCGAGGTGCGAAATTGATGCAAACAAAATGCAATCATTAAAAGGCTTGGCACGTTTCTCCCATTATTGATTGTGCACTCAGCACCGGTACGAGTAAACGTGTGCAACACGCCACATTTCGCTATATTGTACAGCAGCAACACGGTTGGTCCAACGGGCCAATGCATGTCAGCGCAGCAAACCCAGCACGGAAAAGCCGCATACAGCCACTCCACTACCGCGGAGCCGTGTAGACTGATGAAAGATACAGTTGTCTGAAGTTTATACCCCCATGAAGGCTATAAAGAATGATTGTGTTCAATGCGGCAACATTGTTTCTAAGAGCGCACTATGTCCATAAATTTGTGTTTTTGTTTTACCCTCAACGAACCCGTTTTTGTTTGAATATGTGCCGCCGGATCTGAATGTCCGAATCGTGCTTCAGTTACTGTACTTCACTGCAGAAGCAGCGGCCATGTTCTTATGCCATCTCTCTGCGTTTCCTTATATAGTTCCAGCATTGCATGACGGGACGTAGATGCAAACATGGCGTTGTGAGCTGTGCATGCGTGTTTCGTTGCTGTTTTCGCGCCAATTTTGTCGGGGACAATGGCATTGACAAACCGGGACTTATTTGGGATAGCGCGCGGTCGCTGCAAGGAGTCATTTTGTGACTGTGAGCGATACAGTGTTCTGAGGTCGGCGAACATTCGCTGTGACTACTGTGATCACTGCCCCGGATCGCATGGAAAATTAGACGAACTCGGTAAGTGTTCTTGCATTGTGCTGGTTTGTCTGTATTCGGTATATAACTAGGCTGCAGCTTTTCTTTCATTAGAGGGGAAGGACGTGAAAAAGAGAAAGCAAAGGGGTAAGCAGCGATTTGCGCGGAAACGCATCCGTGTTATGCTAAAAAAAAGCTTTAAGGCTCGTTCACGTTACCGGCACGGCAGCCCGCTGCGCGTTCGCGGGCCGCCGTTCGATGGCGGCTTTCCTCGCGAACGGCGAGATTTACTTGCCGTAGAGAGGATGTGACCATAGGATGTGACCGGGACCCATTTGTGCGGCAGCCGTACAGCGAAGTGATCAATCGCGACCGAGGAGTGGTCGTTCTGGCAACGACGGCAGCCTATATACCGCTGCTCATCGTTCGGCGGCGCCGATATCGTCGCTAGGCCTTTTCCGGTTCACCTCAAAGCTAAAGCTGATGGCGCTTCGGAATGAATCACCGACGCTCACAAGCCGCAATATTTCATACCGCTGCTGTCGCTCTTCGCAATAATTATAGACAATGCAGAAAATACGCTAATATTAGCGGCGCCGTCGGCAGCGATGCGAGCACAGCCGCGCCCGTCGTCTCCCGTCGGTAAGCCGTGCAGTGCAGCTGAGCTGGACAGGTATCGGAGCTCTCGTTCGTGTTTAACGTTTGACAGTGGATATCGTTTTTCGTAACGTGTACAATGTATGCATCACTTTACGTAGTGGAAATTATTTTGCGGGGATTTGCGTGGAACAGAAGCTGCAGCCGATGTTTGCGTTGCCGGTGGCGGGGGCGCGCAGGTTCGCGGTCGTCGATTGGCCCGTCGGTCGGGCGGCGGCAAGGTGGCTTTGGCGGCGGCCGGGGCCCCGGCCGAATTTCCGTCTACAATTGGACACCTCTCGCGCGGCAGACGTTCTACGGCACTGGAGGCCGGTTTGCCGTTAAGGGATATTTACCGCTAACGTGAACGTGCCTTTACTTGATTTTACTCTCAAGTGGCTTGCACGCGGTGTTGCCGATCGCTGCCTGTGGCGTTCGCTTTTAATGCGTGAGCATTGTTCGGCTACTTCCCCAACAAATATGTCCGTAACTTAACGCCTTTCCCATAGGAATACACAGAGCTTCATAGGAAATACATAGGATACATACAGGGTGTTTTTTTTAGCTGCTCCAAATTTTTTAGGTTAGAAAAATATAAATATTGGTCACGTTATGTTTACCATTCGAGTGTACGGATTGGCGGCCTCTAGATACAGAGCAATTTCCGCACTTACGTGCGTAATTAGCGAAGTTACGATAAGTAACTTTCTAATTATGAACAATAGGTGGCTACAGCAAATGAGTATACTTTGGGGCCCGTCCTCGACACTACCTATCCCAATGATCAAATTTGGAATAGCGGAGTTCATGTGGGAGCTACGCGAACAATTATTTCCCCTTGGCAGGCTCCTTGAAACCGAAACTGGCCGCGAAAAGAGCGTCTGTGTCGTCGATGTCGCCGCCCCCCAGCCTTTCGTCACGTCTCCGAAGTCAGCGCTGGTCCGGCCCCGCGAGCAGCTTGCGTTAGCTCTTTGCTGTCTGCGGCGTTCGCAGTCGACGCTACAGACTGATATGACGTTGTGCCTGCAGTATCTAAAAGCCCAAGGAGCGGGGTTGGCGCTACAGCGCAACGTGGCGCCCGACGGAATGACGAAGTAAATTTGGCGGCCCGCGGGCATTGAAGCGCCAGGCCAACGCCGCAGACAGCAAAGAGATTACGCAACCTGCTCGCGCGGCCGGACCGGCGCTGACTTCGGAGACGTGACGAAAGGCTGGGGGGCGGCGACATCGTCGACACAGACGCTCTTTTCGCGGCCAGTTTCGGTTTCAAGGAGCCTGCCAAGGGGAAATAATTGTTCGCGTAGCTCCCACATGAACTCCGCTATTCCAAATTTGATCATTGGGATAGGTAGTGTCGAGGACGGGCCCCAAGGTACTCATTTGCTGTAGCCACCTATTGTTGATAATTAGAAAGTTAATTATCGTAACTTCGCTAATTACGCACGTAAGTGCGGTAACTGCTCTGTATCTAGAGGCCGCCAATCCGTACACTCGAATGGTAAACATAACGTGACCAAGATTTATATTTTTCTAATTTAAAAAGTTTGGTGAAGCTAAAAAAAAAAACACCCTGTATAGTGGTATATAGTAAATAACGACTCATGCACACAACCTACAAAGCATGTCGGGGCTCGAACCCTCAACCTTCCAAGTACGCAGGCTGTCGAACCCTTGACCTCCGAAGCAGAAAAAAACTGGTACCCCAAACCTTCCAAGCATGCAGGGTATCGAACTCTCGACCTCCGATGCATATAGTGTTTGAACCCCGATATTTTCCGTGTGGCGTATTGAACCAATGGTCAGTACTGATTAAGCAAAGCTCAAGTGATGGTCAGTTGTAGTCAAGCGATGGTCAGTAGAGCACAATGAGGATGAGCAAGTGGCACCATGCTTCCAAATGCCTAAACTCCAGTGAAGTTCCTACAGAATTCTTTTTAGTTGAGTTGTACGGATGCACGTCATTTTGCAAAATCGCAGAACGTCGCCCTTTTATTATATTGGTTTATTTGTATTGCAGTACAATAACTTTTTGCAGATGGTAGGTAAATTCATGACCGCAACATTGTATATTACCATGGGCATGCTTGTAATCACTTGGACGCTTACAAAACATGTTAACAAAAGCTTTGTTGACAAAGTAATTGTGCTTATGAATACCTGTAAAATCCTATACCAGCGTACTAACCACACTTCTGCATTATATTCTAATTGCCTTGCATGTAGTGCTCACAGATTGAAATGCGACATAGCGAGCTTGTGGCCGCCGGTACATGCAGCGCAACCCCTGGAAGGAACACGTTGCATTGTGGTATTTACCATGAGAGTGAGCGTGGTTTGAGCGTGGGCTTACTGCTTCCGGTTGCCAATGAGCGGGACTGTGGTTTTCCGCAGCGCCAACGTACAGTGTAGCGGTATACCGCAATGCAAGATCGTGCTTCCACAGGCAACGCTGCATACATGAGCGGCCATGCGCTTGCAGTGTCGCATTTTAATCCGTGAGCACTGTACATGCCCTTCTGTGTGAAGAAATAAGCAGATAAATTTAATGTTTGACAGGGTCTGTGGAACCAGCTGTAGCTGGTAATGATGTTTCTAATGTGCCAAACTCCAGCCAAGCGGTGACTATCGATACCAGTGAGTATATGAAGCCAATTTTGTCCAAAATAAATATATACTAATACACATAGAAAAGCTGTTTCCTGTGTGTTTTACAGCATCTGTTATAATAGGCAACGTTCATGCTTTTTGGGCTGAGCAGTGTTTCTACAGGCTGATTTCAGTGGGTCTGGCATTTAATGAAAAAGTGAACGTGCGATACGACTCTGAGCATCGTCGATAACTTGGATTTCATAGTGCACATTAAGCAAGCATTGAATGACAATACTTAGTTGCCTAATAATGTAAATTTCATTTACATTTTATAATGTTTATTTGCGGGCGACGTTTTGCTGAGATAATTGGAGCGCAGTCCTAGTGCAAGCTAGATCCGAGGTTCAATATCGGCTGTGAAAGCTTACTGGCCGCAGCAGACATGCCATCGGCGTTTTTTTTGCACTAAGTTTTGGCTTACAGGCACGCCTAACAGAACGCTTACTAGGCACCTGGCACCCAGTATAAAAGTTATAGCTGAAATTTAACCATTGGGCCAGCATGTGATGGGACTATATATGTTGAAATGCTCTAAACACAGAAAAAAAGTGAGCAGTTTATTACTAGTTCCATTTTTAATTCCTGCTTAGTGTCCACAATGCTCCCGAATTTATCAGCGATGCTTGGAAATTCTTGAAAGCATCCTGAATTCTTGACAAAATTCGAGTCCCATTAAAAACACTGTATATCACCAACGTGCTGCCGCCAAGATTCTCGGGGAGCAGTCGCTCGTAGCAGAATGTGGGATAAGGTGGCACTGTCTTTCGGAATTACTGGAAACAAATATGTTAAACTTCCAAAATTCTCCCGAGGCGTTTTACAAGTAAAAATCGTTACAGAAAGAAATTGTATAGTACACAGTGACCTCAAAGTATTAAAAAAATGCTGTAATGTCGATCAGAAGGGCTGTCGCAACGTCGTATACAGTTGCTGCTGGTATGTCGCATTTTTGGTTTCCATATGCTCACAATCTCTTACGAGTAACTGATGTTGGTATTTTCTTGCCTTACTATAGTGACCACACAAGAGACATATGCAAAAACAGAAAATCACAGTGGTTCTTGGGAAGAACATAATGGTTAGTGCACTAGAAATTTATACCCAAATCTTTGCTCTGTCTTTGGTGTTTAATGAAGCATGAATTCTGAAATTTTCTTCAGGTCAGGTTGCTCATGGTGTGCGGGGCCACTACGAGATGGCAAATTCCTCGCTACCTGGTTGCTCAAAAGGTTGGACAGCTGTCAAATATAAACATGTATTATCACTCACTGTCAAATTTTCTTTCAGATAGCACTCCTTGGACTGGGGACTGGCATGTTCGCGGCACAGATGCTTCTGAAGCTTCTGAACCACAAGATTCTGGAGGAAACTGTGGTATGAATATGGAAATATCTTGACTAGTTCTTACTGTGTGAATGCAATGGCAGATGGGTTAAACTGAAAATAACTTAAACATATTTTTCTGATGATATATATCTTTTAGAAATGCCTCACTGTTTAAGTTAGTTCAATTTTTGTTTGTTAGAACTCCTGCTTTGGCTCACCTCAAAGTTTTCTGATTGCTGTTCAACAAGTGAGCAATATGCTTGTTTGTTGTACAGTTTGTTGCTGTTGACTGTGTCCCAGTGCTGTGCTGTTGTTGGACATATGCACCACTTTCCAGTCTTGATGTATGTTATATGACTCCATATAAAAGGGAGCGGGGTAGTGTGCTCTTAGTGGACAGGTATGAATTTTGAAGAAAGCTTGAGGGTTAGCCTACCTCAACAACCTAATGGTTTGATGAGCCAAGTATACTTGATGCATTAAATTTGCTGACGTTTAATTAAATGTAGCTGTACCTGGCTCTTTAGTGATATTTGTTATTCTTAATCAGTAAACTGGCGCTTTATCCATATTTTTAACATGTACGTATTGTTACATTTTGTTCAAGTAGTCTGAAACCAGCATATGCATTTAAATAACCTACTTTGTTGTTTACAGCAAATGCAGACTTATGTACCACAGCTCCTGGTGAAACAGTTGAGAGCAGCAGCTTACAACGCGCCAATGACTTGTCCCTTCTGCCTACAAGAAGCACAAATGATCCGTCGCTGCTGCCTAATACAAGCACCAGGGACCTGTCCTTGCTGCCTTCGAGAAGCGCCAATGACCTGTCCTTGCCACCTACAAGAAGCACCAATGATCTGCCACTGCTACCTACGAAAAGCCAGGTTAGGAAGCACGTCTGCAGTGCGTGCCAATTCACCACAAGATACCTCTATGGCTTTCTACGTCACACGAAATATGTACACATGAACAAAGTCACACTAAAATGTACCATATGTCACATGCGGTATGCCCACGTGAAACACTACAAGGATCACATAGAAAAATCTTGCTCATCATCTGCTGTTGATAACAGATTAATACCTGTAAATACGCTTGACTTGGAAATGTCTAGTACTCAGGCTAGTAGCCAGTCTTTGTGTGCCTCATACGTGATGGATGCGAAAACTAGTTCAGTTAATCAATTGACCGTCGAGGCTAACACAGACATTAGTACTGCAGAGACACAGGCTTCAAGCCCTCAATTGATTACCAAACTGTCATGCTTGGCTCGGCAACTGGAGTCACAACATCGCTGTACGAAAGTAGCTGTAGACGCAGTAGTACATGGAGTTGCAAATATCTTGGCAGCTGCCGGCGTTGCGCTTGATGTTTCAGCTCTTCATAATTCCAGTGCAAGGAAGGCACTTTATTGTTCCGAAGGAATATATGTGGCTCCAGTAGAGGTAACTCTTGATTGTGGGAGTAAAGGCTATATTATTCCTCTTAAAAGCCTGCTTGAAAATCTGCTGCACCACCCATATTTTCTCCATTGCTTCAAGTCCAAATTGGACATCTCAAGCAGTGACCTCCTCAAGGATTTCACTGATGGCACGAGATTTCAGACACATCCCGTTGGCAGTTCCCATGATGAAAATTTAATTGTGATGTTACTTTACTGTGACGATATCGAGTTGGCCAATCCGATTGGCATGAAAAGAGGCTCTAGAGGTAAACTAACAGTTTTTTATGTGTCATTTGTAAATATTAAGGCATCGGAGAGGTCGAAACTGAGTAATATTTTTTTACTGGCTGTAGGAAACTCAAAGGACTTGAAGTCAATGGATGCAAAGGCAAAGCTCCTTAGTGACTTTTTTTCTACTGTGAATAAGCTACAAACTGGCTGTGACCTTCAAACAATGCATAGCAAAGAAACATTTTTTGGGTACCTGTTGGCATACTCTGGAGACTCCCTGGCATGCCACAACATAGCAGGATTCAAGGAATCTTTCAGCAAGAATGTCCGCTTCGCATGTAGGACTTGTATGGTTGCAACATCTGAATTTTCTCGCTTCCACTATGAGATAGAGTGTTCTTTGCGTACCCAGTGTCAATATGAAAAGCAGTTGTTGCAACTTGAAAAATCGGATTCAAAGAAAAGCTTCACTGAGCATTCAGCACAATGTGGTATCAATTCTAGGTCTGTGCTGTCCAAAATCAACCACTTCTCGATCTTGACAGACCTGCTTTATGATCCGATGCACGTCCTGCTAGAAGGGGTTGTTCCGTTTGAACTGCAACTCTTTGCAAAATTCATTGTGAGAGAAGCTTCATGGATCAGTTTAAGCCAACTCAATGCTGCCCTGTCTCAATTTTCTTTCCACAAGTTTGTGAGCAAAAGTGACTATCCCAGGCCTTTTGAATCTGATTTCAGTTTTCCTTCTTCAGCAAGTTCTACTTATGTACTTATGCTGCATTTTTTGTTCATAATAGATAATTTTGTGCCCAGAAACAATGTGCAAGAGCCACACTGTGAGTGTTTTTTGTTGTTGTGCATAATCACGCAGCTGTTACTTTCTCCTGTGTTATCTCCTGATGTGCTTTGGGATGTTGAGCACCTTATTGCACGTCATAATGAACTTATTGTGAGGCTGTATGGCTCAGATGCATTTAAGCCGAAGCACCACATGCTGCTGCACATGAGCACACAGATAAGACGCTTTGGTCCTTCTCATCATCACTGGACAATGCGTTTTGAAGGCAAAAATGCCCTTCCAAAATCCAAGAAATTCTGGAATTTCAAAAACATTCCCTTATCAGTTGCTGACTTTTTTCAAACACAAATGTCCAGTGATCTTTGGGAAGCACCAGGTCACCCTAAACTTAAAGAAGCTCAACGTGGCATGCCAGATGTTGGAATGCCATTCATCCTGACGTCTGATTTCCTACATTGTGGTTTAGAGACCAGGAACATTGGCGAAGTAGCTTCTTCTGTATCGTATGCCAATGTTGCTAATGTAAAGATCTCCATTTCTGATGTTGTTGTGTTTTCAAGAAGCGATGGTCCACTGTTTGGAGAGGTACAGGCAATTGTATCCTGGTGCAGCAACATTTTTTTTGTTGTGCATGTGCTTGTTCAAGCCAGATACGCAAAGCATGTAAATGCCTTTGTTTTGCTGAAGACAACGCATACAATGGCAATGAGGTCTGAATCGCTGTTGTACCCATGGCCCCTGTTTGTGTACTCAAAGGATGACAATATTTATGGGATCACAAAGTGTCTCCATGAGTGTCCTCTCTGAATAAAGTTGTCATTTTTTCAACATTGGTGTAAAGCCCACCAAGCCCAGAGAATGTTTTTATTATATATGTGCAGTGGTGTCTTACAATGAAGTACTGTTCTTATTCCAGGAATTCTTTGAGTGGCTTCTTGAGAACTTGCCTACATTTTCTCCGTGTGTGCAACCGCTCCTTGAGGGGAAAGTGCTTTCACAAAGACAGCACAAACAGCTATGTCGCCAGCTCCGGACAGAAATCGCACTCTTCTTAGAGTGAGTTTTTCCTTCCTCAAGAACACTAAACCATCCCTTATATCATTCACCAGCTTTTCATGCAAAAGCAATTCTTTGCTGTTTGATGCGGAAATAGAATGAGTGCTTCAAAACATTATTTTTGCTGAACTATCTGCAGTGAGAATGATATAATCACCAGCAGCAACACTGCCCAATGTCGTTGGATGTACAAGGCCCTTGGAGATGCTCTTGTAAAGATGTACCCACACCTGATGTGGGATGAACCAAAGCCTGAAAGCCGGCTGCAGAAAACAAGAAGCCAGGTTTACGTGAGTCAGTGCTTATGTTTATAACAGGTAATGAGTGTGCAATAGATTGAAAGCATTGTATGCTGGGTCTTGACTCTACTGAATTCAGAAGCCAAATATTCAATCATGTCAAGGAAGTTGTCCAGCTTTGTCCTATACAAATAACAGGCGGCACATTTGCTTCTTATATATTGGCATTCTTTGAAGGATTGAGCATTTGTACATTTGAATGCTGTCTTTTTGTAGAGTGCGTTCATAAGGAGGCTGTCAGTGGCAAGAAAGGTCCGGAAGCACCGGGCAAGGAAAAGTGCTGTATTAGTTGTGTCGCCGGCACCCCGAGCAACTATCACAAATGAGAACGCTGCTTCTGAACTACAGGTTTGTTCCTTAACATCTTTAATCAGCATTAGAAGCAACATTATGCCAAGTCTATTTCTCTGTATACATTCTGGCCAGAGAGGGGCGCTGCCATTTATGCCTATAATTAAATTCCTTCCAGGCCCTAAGCTCTTCAAGTATGAGTGCTGCATCACTTGATATGCAAAGAATGAGAATCCTGCTGACGGTGACGCTCCCAGACCGCCGCAATACACACATGGACCCTCTCCCACAGTACTTTTTGGTGGAGGAAATAGTAAGTTAACATTACTAATATTTTAAGGTTGTGTGAAGACAAAACATAGTTGAATGATAGAAGTCAGGTGGAGATTGGATGAGAGTGTTTTAGCTAAAAAGCCAACATTCCTTATGGGGACTTGCATAGCGCAGGCAAATTTCTGACTTAAAACGTGAGCTCTTTAGATTATGCACGCCTGTTCAACCTATAGTCTGTTACTAATGTTACTTTATGGGCTGAATATCATAAAAGCTGCTGCAGATTTGTTTCTTTGAAGAAAACTTATTGCAGGTTGTAGTGCTTATTTCGTGAAATGCCACACATGACACATGAAGCAATCATTATGCAAATGTTATTGACATAAGTTAAAACTTTGAGTTCAGCTGACAGAACAGGAAATGTAGCAGGAATAAAAGCATGTGAGCCTAAAGAAAACAGAAAAGCAAATAGGTTAGCAGCGTTCACTGAACGCACGTACTTGGCAGTCTGTCAGGAATTTTTTTTGAAATGTGCAAGAATGTCATCTTGAAAACTTTAAAGTAAGTTTAGAAAATGCATTCATTAAAATCGGCCAGTAAACATGATAGTAGTTTTAATGGTGAACAATCTCAAGTTGTTCTCAGCGAATGAGCCAGTGCACCTAATTATTAAGTGTTATCATCTCTACAGCTTATTTTTATGATGTCAAACATTGTTTATTATTTGAAGCCCATTTCGCGAACACTTATTCATCCTAACTTTCTAAATTTCTGTGTTGCAGCTGTGCATTGAGGTGGAACTTCGGTTTGGATCGAAGATAACAGAACTTGAGAACAAACTTGCTGCTGTGGTGCGAGTCTTCTCGGAAAATGAAGAACGGGAATGCACGCTGGTAGATGTTATGAAGCACATACAAGGCAATGTTGGGCACAGTCTCATATGTGAGGTAGGTGGACATGCTCTCTTGAACACTTTGCTGCTCAAATCCTCTTATAGATGTGTGAACAGGGTTCGTTGCGAGACTGAAAAACCTAGTTCAAAATATTTGCATCTCTAGCTGGCTAACACTTCTAAAGTGTGATGTACGTTATTGTGTGGTTGGGATCTGTTTTTATGTGCCTCTGCTTGTTTAAAATACATTTAATAAAGTACTTAGGGGCAGTATCATCAATAAAATAATATTGGGGCTTTGAATTAGCAAGGATAGCACTAAGCCACGAATGAAGTCCCTTCTCTGCTTTGCACAGCAGTATAGATTTTTATCCTTAGATAAACCTGCCTACTTTTGTGTTTCTTGCAATGTTTGCAATGATTCAGGGTTTATTGAGCAGATTGACTTGGGAGTAGGAAAGTATTGTAGCAGGTCAAGTAGCGCGCTTTTAAAAGGACGAACTGACTGGCATGTGAGATCCATTGTAGAGAATTGAGGACGAAATAGGATTGAACGTCAGATGATTATCTCATTTGGCTGAGAGCGTCGTGCCGGAACGCGCTGTTCGTCTTTAGAATAATATTCAATTAGTCTCAGTGATATGCACTTTGTGCCCTAAGCAGGCGAGTTTCTTGTGCTGCATATAAGTGGCCACAAAGGGCTGCAGCGTGGACATTCCGTGTCTTGTGGTGGGGCATCCAGGTGCCCATAGGCATATTTACCATGGGATAGGGGGAGCACTTGCCCCTCCACATTCAAAAGAGGGAGGATAAGCCCCCCCCCCCCTCCACCCACTTTTTATTTGGTCATTGTTGGCAGGCATAAAATGAAATAAGCTTGGACAAAACAGGGTAAATTGTAGATTATTGGAGATGCTTTCGTCCTGCAGTGGACATAGCATATGCTGATGATGAGGACGATTGGCAGCACATTGGCAAATTCAACAATTCAGGCTAACTTTTCTTTCAGCGTAGCAATTATGTAATTAACGGACCTTTATTACACATTCCGTCCTTGAACTGCAGTGAGCATTGCCTTTCATTCCCCACCACAACGCATAACAGGTTCTGTCGGTGCAAGCCAGCATTGCCAAGGAGGCTACCGCTGCACAGACCTCTCCTCATAGCAAGAGTAGAACTTGTTGCTGGGCGAGTTGGTTGACATGTGAGGAAAGCATGGTTGCGCGAACTGGAAAAGAAAGTCTTGGAAAGGAAAGTAGGAAACGATAGGTCAAGCGCTGAACTTCCACTGTTTTATTCTTACAGCAGAGCAAGATGGATTTAACAAATGCGCATGCGTGTTTTAGTGTCGTGTAAGGCGATTACAGTGACGTTTTTAACAGCTGCATCTCGTCAAACAGAAAAACGGACGTATCACTAATACAACTCGTGCCTCTCTTTTTTATGTGGCACGCCTCCAAAAGTTCTCTAGCTAACGTATCACCACTCTTGCCAATTATCTTAATGTCACGCATTAGTGGCTCACATGTGCCGGCCAGGTCGCGCAGGTCGCGGTCAAATGACGCCTTTGAACGACGACCTGTATTTCAGCGACAGGGAATATGCATTGGTTCCTGCGTCGCACGCGTGATCCGTGACATTTTCCTGGCGTGACCGCGACGTGTACTGTTCCTTTGACGATAGGTTCTACCTTAAGGCTTTTAGATACGTTGATGATTTTTAATTTGTTTGAAAAGCAACCATGATTTTACCGTTGACCAGTGTATTAACGAAGTTTTACGTGATTTTAGGCTACATAGGAAGGGCATGCTATTTACACATGAACTCCCTTCCCATGGCAGTTTTTAGATCTGATTTTAGTTTTTGACAAAAACCACGTCTGTTGGCGGTATAGCCCCCGTGCACAGAAGGAATTGCTGCCATACGATTCGGCACATTCGAAGTTAGTAAAAAGAGGAATAGCCACTCTATGCCTTGAGTCTGCTCTCATGAAGTCATGCTCTCATGCGATGCAGGCTAGCTTTGACAACCAATTGGCGAGGCTACAGACAGCTAGCTACCAAGCTTGGTCGTAGGGGCCATCTTAAAAACATTGCTCCAGAAGGCGAAGGGCAAAAAGCATATGCCTAACCCTAACCAAAAAGGATGGAAGCCCGCAGTGGTGCCATATGTCCAGAAACTTCCCACAATTTGAAGAAAGTCGCAAGTAGGTTTAGTGTACGTGTTTTCTCAGCGCCACGCAAGTTGGCTAGACTGTGGCCACGCATTAGCCGCGTTGACAAAAAAAGTCAGGGTGCCAGAAAAACCACACCAGACCTTACGTGAAATGTGCGACTGGCGTTATTATGAGATACCGCTGAAATATGGGAAATCCTACGTGGGCCAAACGGGGAGAATGAATTGTCAATCATGAACAGAGGTAATGCGCACTTACCTGCGCATTGGGCCGGCACATGTGAGCCACTACTGCGTGACATTAAGATAATTGGCAAGAGTGGTGATACGTTAGCTGGAGAACTTTTGGAGGCCTATCACAAAAAAAAGAGAGGCACAAGTTGCATTAGTGATACGTCCGTTTTTCTGTTTGATGAGATGCAGCTGTTAAAAACGTCACTGTAATCGCCTTACACGACACTAAAACACGCATGCGCATTTGTTAAATCCATCTTGCTCTGCTGTAGGAATAAAACAGTTAAGTTCAGCGCCTGACCTATCGTTTCCTACTTTTCTTTTGAAGTCTTTCTTTTCCGGTTCCCGCAACCATGCTTTCCTCTTCATAGCAAGTTTGAGCTTGTACTACTTGCATAGGTGTATTCACCAGGGCCGGGGGAAAGGGGGACCATACTTTCTCCCCTACACTTCTGAAAGCGGGCATTGTCGGCTGCATGCATGCAGTCGAGTGCAGTAAAAATCTGGTGTGGTTGAGATGCATCTCTGCTAAAAAGAATCCAGACGTAGACCAAAGTGAACACAATATTTCAGAATAAGCTGAGGTGTGCTCGTACAATGCAGGTGTCCCGAGAAATGAAAGGAATTTGAATTAGTACAACTGCAACAACGTTGAAACCAAACGACAGAAATATCTCAATTGATGCACTGTAATTTAGTTCATGCATATATAATGGATTTTATTGTATATTCAAGGTTCATCTTTCTATTATACTTGAACTCGGTATGAAAATTTCACTGCTTGAACAGCCCTGCTTTTTTACAATTCTCTTCAGCTTTCAGATGCAATCATGTGTCCTAATGTGTATTAAATGAAATTGATCTAATTGGCTTCTATAGTGAATTTGTTGCTTAGGCTTTCTTGCTAGTAATGTTCGTGTGGACAAATAGTTTATTGTAGTGACGTCAGTATAGTGAACGTGAGTGCGTGTAAAGAAAAAAGAAAGTGCGACATACGTTTTGGCTGGTGGACCAGCCTTTGTCAAAGCGAAACGTTGGGAAAATGCACTGTGCAATAACAGTGTGCGGCGTACTATCTTTTTTAGTTAATATACTACCAGTGTCAGCGCGATATATATATAGTGTTTGTTATGCCATAGCTGGTGCCCGTATGGGGTTTAGACCTATGCCGTGGGAGAACTTGTGCATTGTCTCGCTTGTTGTGCGACCTCTTGCCTTTCACTTACGAGCATAAAGGTCTACAGATTTCGGAAGATAAATAAGTTCTGCTTATATCCTGGGCTAAATATGATTTTTTTAAATATATAGGAAGGCAATTTATTCATTCTTTTTGTGCAGATATTTCTTCCATGAAAACTTTGGTAAGAGATGCGAACTTTTAAGAGAACAATACAGGGGAATTGGCTCAGCCTATACACTAGGCTACAGATGCAAGTTTTCATCATTAGTTGTCAGTTAATTGGGAAATCCAAACTACTAAGGCACAATCAATGTATGTTGACTGTGAGTAACACACCGGTCTGGTTTACTAGTGCCAGCATTCCTAGCTGACTTCTCTCCTTTTGCCCTTGTTCGTACATCTGTTTGCTTTATTATGTGGGGAAATGAGGCATGCATGCCGTGCTCTAAACTACATAATAAATTTTGGGCAGTGGTTTATGTCATCTGTAATTTCTTTCCATAGATGGCATTGCCAGCTGAGGACCTCCAAGTAACAGCACCCCACATTTACTGCACTCCTGAGAAGATTTGTGTTTTTGCTGGCAGCCAAGCCGAACTGATAACAGTCTCCAAGTCTGGATTAGGACGGGCACTTATTTTTTGCCTTTTGACTTACTATATTAAGAACTTAGAATATCCATTTGCATTTTTCCAAATGCTTGCTCTCGTGCAAAAAGTTGTGCTGCCAGGAGACAAGCTTGTGAAAGGACTGCTTTCTCCTCGTCTGAAGCGTCTCTGTGCGCTCTTAAGCAAGAAAAATGTAATCTAGACTTTCCATGTTTTTTACCAACTGTGAGGGGAAAGAAAAAACAACAAACAGTAGAACCCCACTGATACGTTTTTCACGGGACCCTAAAAAGTAAATGTAAGAGCCGGGAAACGCAAGAGCCGAGAACAGGAAAAATTGAGAAATGAGAGTAGTGTTGAATTGCACACAATATTATTTTAATTCTTACATTTGAAAAAAAAAGGTCATAGCCCGAACGCCGAAGCATCGAGAGTACAGTTCGCAAAAGTTCAGCCCTGAACGCGATTCCCCTGTCGGTTACGATGACCGCTGGTGCACCGTGCCTCAGGGCAACGTTTTCGATGAAGAACTGTCGGTCTCGGATGCTGTGCTGCTCGGAAGTGCCTTGGTGTCTGCATATCGCGTAAGGTAATCTGTCGCAACTATGATCCACTGATTTCCGGCAGCAGATATTGGGAATAGGCCCAAAAGGTCCATCCCTGTTTGTGCAAACGGCGTTTCCGGCACTGGAACGTGATGTAATAGTCCAGCAGGTTTCGTAAAAGGCACGTTTCGTCGCTGACAGTCAAGGCACGTTCGAACGTAGTGCTTCACCTGTGCTGCGAGCCGTGGCCAGTCTTCTCTTTGATCCGTGCTAATGTTCTTGTGTAGCCTAAATGGCCTAAGGTAGCTTCGGCGTGACAGGCCTGCAAGATTTCATTGCAGATAGTTTTAGGGATGACTAGTAGATATCTCTTCCCTGTTGAAGAGAAGTTCCTCCTAAAAAGCACACTGTTGCATATGTAGAATGACGATAGGTCCCTTCAGAACACTCCAGGCTTGTTTGTGGTGCGGCCTTCTGAGAAATAAATTGGTGAAGCGAGCTCCTGGTCCTCCTGCTTTTCTTGAGAGATGGTGGCCGCATCAACTCCTTAAAAGCCTGCGGATTCGTCATCATCGCGTGATAACTCGATCGGCGATCTGAAAAGGCAGTCAGCATCCAAGTGCTGCTTCCCGATTTATAGACCACTGGCATGTCCTACTCTTCAAGCCAGCGTGCCAAACTTGCAGCTAGGTCTTTCATGTTGGTCAACCAACAGAGAGAATGTTGGTCACTTATGACTTGAAATGGGCGGCCGTATTTGTACGGGCGGAACTTGGTAACTGCCCATACTACAGCTAAGCATTCCTACTCTGTGGTGGAGTAGTTCGACTCGGCACGTGGCAGTCTTCTACTCGCGTAAGCGATAACTCGCTCGGCGCCGTCTTGCCGCTGAACAAGAACGGCGCCCAGACTCACGTTGCTGGCATCGGTGTGGATCATTGTCGGCGCATCCACGTCAAAGTGGGCAAGAAGAGGCGGAGTTTGTAGACGGTGCTGCAACTCGTTAAATGCCGCCTCCTGCTCCTCGCCCCACACAAACGAAACATCTTCTCTGCTTAGGCAGGTGAGGGGTGAGGTGATGCGTGCAAAACGCGCAATAAATCACCGGTAATATGCGCATGGGCCCAGGAAGCGCCTGACTGCCTTCTTGTCCGTACGTCTTGAAAACTTTGCGACGGCTGCGATTTTTTCAGGATCAGATCTGACACCTGTGTGACTTACAACGTGGCCCAAAAACTGTAGTTCTTTATAGCCAAAGTGGCACCTTTCAGGTATTAAAGTAAGCCCAGCGGACGGTATACCTGGAAAAACTGACCGTAGCCGTCTGAGATGTTCACCAAATGTGGCAGAATAAACAAACACGTCGTCTAGGTACATTAAGCCTTTGGAACGTGGCTGGGGCGCAGCACAATCCAAAAGGGAGAACTTTGAATTCATACAGCCCATCAGGCGTCACAAAAGCAGTCTTTTCGCGATCCCGCTCATCGACCTCTATTTGGCAGTATCCGCTATTTAAGTCCATCGATGAGAAATAAAGTGCATGCCGTAGCCTGTCGAGGGAATTGTCGAGGCGTGGTAAGGGATACA
The DNA here is from genome assembly GCF_013339745.2 of Dermacentor silvarum. Classification (NCBI taxonomy): domain Eukaryota; kingdom Metazoa; phylum Arthropoda; class Arachnida; order Ixodida; family Ixodidae; genus Dermacentor; species Dermacentor silvarum. Next base: position 80,862,231 of record NC_051156.1, on the reverse strand, counting down.
CATCTTTTTTCGTAACCCAATTGAGCTTGCGATAATCGATATGAAACCGTAGGCTACTTTTCTTCTTAACAAGTACCACCGGCGATGCCCAAGGGCTTTTTGACGGCTGCATGACATCATCTTCTAGCATTTTCTTGACTTGCTGCTGTATTGCTTCACGCTCTTTCTCAGCCACGTGATACGGATGCTGCTGCATGGGTATTGCTGGTTCCTCCGTAATGATGCGGTGTTTCGTCAGTGGTGTTTGACGCACTCGGGACGTTGTAGAGAAGCAGTCCTTAAAATGGTCAAGCAGAGACTTTGTTTCTATTGCGGCGCTAAACCTGGGTCAACGTCGACGACGGGCGCCTGTGGCATCGTATCGATGGTTGATTCCTCTTTTACAGCAAAGCAGTGTTGAACGTGCTCAATTTCTTCAAAGTATACCACAGCGGTGCCTTTACTGATGTTGCGGCGTTCATTGCGAAATTTGCCAGTAATACGTCTGTGCGACCGCCGATTACGCTGACGATACCCCGAGCAATGGCCACACCTTGATGGAACAGAAGTGCAGTTAATTATTCGGCTACACCGTCCTTGGTAAACTTGCTCTCCGAAACTGACGGAGACAAGACTACATGATAGTGGTGGTATGCAGACGTCGTCATCGGCGACACGTAACAATGTAAGTTGGCGCTCTTGGTCGTGACTCGTGTCTATACTAGTTGATAAGGTTATCTCGCCATCCCGTACATGTTAACCACGGTGCCGTACCCCCGCAAAAAATCCATTCCAAGGATAAGTGATCTGCAGCGCTCTTTTAAAATCATGAAAGTGGCGACGAAAGTTGTATTGCCTATCTGGAGTCGTGCAGTACATTTTCCTGTAGGTGTCATTATCCGGCCCCCGGCATTTCTAATGTAAGGGCCCGTCCATTACATTTTGACTTTCTTAAGCCGGTCTGCCAACTGCTCACTCATTATTGAAAAGTCTGCGCCAGTATCAACTAAAGATGTCACGTCATGCCCATCAATCGTTAAGAGTAGGTCTGCACTCACAAATTCGCCGGCGTTCCGTTTCGCCGGGTTTCTCTGCTCGTTTCTCAGTAATAATAGGGGATTTTCGACGGTTCGACGACCTGCAACCTTCCCCCCGGATGCCGCTGATTTCAGTTTCCCCGCCATGGGCTTGGAGAGAGGCCTCTTACCACGTTGGCGAAACTGCGACAGTTCTGTGAAGAATAACGTAACGGAGACAGCGAGCGCGACCGGACATTAGCTGAGCTGCCTTCTTCCCGAGTGACACTGTCGTCGAACCGCGGATGTCTGTCTGGAAGCTGTCCCGGAGTGGCAAGTGACATTTCCTGGATGCCTCACTGGCGATGAGGGCAAAAACGATAAATGTGCCCTGGTTCACCACAGTAAAAACACAATGGTCGGCGATCAGCAGTGAGCCATACGTCGGTCCTGCGACGCTGGGGTCGCCTGAAATGGTCCCCCTGTATCCAGGCAGCAATAGGTGGCCGCTGGTGGTATTGCTGTACTGGCACGGTAGAAAACTGGCGACGGACAGCGTCTGCGTAGCTGTATGTGCGTGGCTCGAAGCGCGGCTCGGGACACGGTTCAGGGAGTGGCTCAGGAGATGCGAATGCGTGCCGGATTTCTTGGCGGACAACTTCGGCGACCGAAACAACAGTAAACTCCTTGTTTGTCGCAGTTTATTTCGCAATCTCCTCGCGCACAATGGCTCTTATCAGTTGACGCAGCGAGGCCTCGCCTCTCACTGCCAGTACTGCGGCTGCTGCAGGCGCATCTTTAGTCAGGCGTTCGTATTGCCAGCAACGCTGCTGGAGCGCCCGCTCAATTGCTGTGGCTTCCTTAATGAAATCTTACACTGTTGTAGGCGGGTTGCGCACGAGACCAGCGAATAGCTGTTCTTTTACGCCGCGCATGAGATGACTCAGCTTATTAGAATCAGGCATGTTGGGATCCACGTGGCGAAACAAACGAGATATGTCCTCCGCAAACATAGAAACGCTTTCGCTGGGCGTCTGAATGCGCAACTCGGGAAGGCGTTGTGCATTATGTCGGCGATCAGTGCTTCCGAAGGTATCAAGTAGCCGACGGCAAAATTCGTCCCACGTTGTCAAATTCGCTTCGCGGTTTTGAAACCACGTCCTTGCACTACATTCAAAAGCGAAGTACACATTGGAAAGTTTCTGGTCCGGACGCCACTGACTGACCTGAGCTACGCGTTCGTACTGGTCCAGCCAGCCTTAGGTGTCTTCATACATGTCACCGTGGAAGCTTGTGGGGACTAGATTGTTTTGAACAGTCATTTGTGTTCGACTTGCAAGCGCTATTTCCACAGTAGGTGAGGCCGCTTACAAAGTTCATTGCAAGAGACTGAATTCCGGGCACAGACCTTGCAGGCAGCAGCTTGCGTGGTGCACAGGTGTCTCGACGCGTGGATGATGTCTTGAAGGGCTGGATGCAGAGCTACTCGCAGGAGTCATCCCAATCATTAGGCGATGATGCGATACCCAGCACTTCCACCAGTGTCACGGCTCACTGGAGGCAAGAGCGGAGAGCGGTCTTTATTCGAGATAATTAGAACAAGCGGTCAGTTCAGGCTTCTACTTCTCTATGATGATGATGATGATGATGATGCCTCAACACTTGGCACAACCCACTGAGGGGGATAGGACACGAACCGGGTGGTATTATGATAGAAATTTAAAATAAATGATTTTTAAATACATCAGTATAAGAATAAAAATAAATGACTAATTGAAAATGAGAAATAAAGCATTAATAAAAGAATTAAGTAGTCTATACTAAGATAGTCAGCCTTGCCTGAATAGCAATAGTAATATGAATTTAATAATAAATTAAATACAGCAAACGTAGATTTTGAATAATAATAATAATAATAATTGTGGATTTGTGACTTTACGTTTTGAATTTGCTAAAGTTATAATTTATTGAAGGATAAATAAAGCAATCACGTAACAATGGGAAAATATTAATACGGCAATCTTTTTGTGTCACATAGAAAGTTATAAATGGCTCGGCAAACATTCCCGTGGCCATATCCTAACACCGTGGCTCCAAGTGAGAGTAAAACTGAACTGCTTAACGGCAGTCCTAGATTACGAAGTGCGCATTCTAAACATCGTTGTCGATGATTAGAAAACCGCCGACAGGATAATAAAAAAGTTGTCGCAGTTTCACCTGAAAGGCGAAGCATCAATTGCGATAGCAAATTTGTAGAGAGCTATACGGAGTAATGATATTAGCTTTATAAGCTGTATAAACTTGGACATGCAGCAGCACCGGCAACACGCAGAACTGTTGTCGACGCCGTCGGCGTGTAGCCCGCGTTAGCTCAAAATGCGTGCGGCGTTGGTGACTGTTGCTGGAGCCTCTGATATAAATGGGCACTTGGTGCCGCAGCTAAACGTCGCCTCCCTTCCCTCCCCCTCCCCCCCCTCCCCCACGGCCCCTCGCGCGTCGGAAGAAGGCGCGTTTGCTCTACATATATATGTATGTATCTACATATATTGTAAAGGAGGAAAGAGACGCCTACTTCTGCAGCCCTTAAGCGAGCACGGCGCAGAACGCGCGTTTGTTCTCCGCCGTGCGTTCACTCCCCGTGAAAGCGCGCGCCCCTCGCGCCCTTTCACTCGCACATACAGCGTTCGGCGCGCGGCGACGATTTCATCTCCATTGACGTCATACGGAACCTCACGGCGACGGCGACGCCGACGGCAGAAATCTGCTTTTGAGTGTCCATATAATTGCTATCGCAATAAAAGTGATCGATAGATTCTGGTTCATTGCAGAGGTAGCATAATGGTGATGCCCCAGACCACATCTGTGCAAGTAAAAATTTAGTTGTGGAATACGGCAACGCAGTCTTGTAAATGTTACTTCGAATTGCCGGTTGGGACACCACTGTCGATTCAAAGAATAATTTAGATGTATAAAGTCTGTTGATTTTGCTAGTGCGAGGCTTTTCTTGTCTTCAGTCAAAGAAAACTGCCTATATCTGGCTGCAGTGATATACGCAGTTGCCGGCAGCACAGATATCGCCGGACCCTTTAAAGAAGCTCGTGCTAAAGAATCAGCTATTTCATTAAGTTGAATGTCTCGGTGGCCTGGTACCCATACTAAATGAACTAACTTTAAGTGGGGAAGAGCTAATGTATAAAACGTGTTTAAAGCTGTCAAATTTCTAGATGCATTAAGCGCGCTGCATACAGAAAGTGAATCTGTGACAATCATAACTTTTGTAACATGTAGCGGTAACTTTCGCAATGCAAGAATTATTGCCAGAAGTTCGGCCTGAAAAACTGATGTGTAATCTGGGCAGGCGAACTGAAAAAGACCAGTCGAGGGATGGTGAGTATATTCCCACGCCTGCCTTCTCTTCACACGAGGAAGCATCAGTCGCTATTACATTTATTGGGAAATGGGCCAAATAATCTTGCAAAAGGGCATTCAATTATGTACTTCTCTAGCATCTCGCTCGTACACTCGAGGTCGCCGTTTTCGTCGTCAGCGTTGTTGGGCACAGATTGCGTCGTGGAAATATGGCTATTTTCCAGCAGATCGATGTCTATAGAGCAAAAATCGCGAAGATACTGCAATACCGGGCCGGCCCGCGGCGTACGTGATGCAGCCCTGATGCACTCCGCCAGCTTGCAAAAATAAGTTTAATAGCGTTATTGGCCGCGTTGACGCCGACACCGACACCGTATTTTCTGCGACATGGGGCCCGATAAAAATATAGAAAGGCTTCGTTTTCAATATTCCCCTCAATGTTCCCTAGAACCAAGGTACAGCGAAACACCATCAGAATTGGAGGACGCTTAAGCTTGGCCGTTAAGGGTAGAACGCGATAGCATTCAAAGATTCCTGGCTGCTTATCAGGCTTTTTTCTCGTATTTTCAAATTACAATCTAACGCTATCACGTCTGTAGGTGGTGGTTAAGTCGTATTTTACGATGAGGGATTTTACTTTGAGAAATTCAATTTTTGTTCACTAATACCTTGCGCAACCAGTAGGTAAGCTCTCCCAAGAAACAAAGGACCTAATAAAGAAACGACAGAAGATGAAAATGTCCAACTCAAGAGATCAGATAGAATTCGCTGAACTGTCAAAACTAATCAACAAGAAAAAAGTAAGGGATATTCGAAATTATAACGTGGGAAAGATTGAGGAAGCCGTAAAATATGGACGCAGCATTAAATCAGTAAGAAGAAAGCTTGGCATAGGACAAGGCAAGATGTATGCACTGAAAGATAAGCATGGTAATATCATCAGCAATTTCGATGGCATAGTAAAAGCAGCGGAAGAATTCTATACTGACCTGTACAGTGCCCAAAACAGCCAAGCTACTTTCATTCAAAATAGTGATGAACCGGACACAGAGGCTCCTTCTATAACTAGCGCTGAAGTTAGAAGGGCCTTGAAAGACATGACCAGGGGGAAAAGCTGCTGGAGAAGATGGAATAACAGTAGATTTAATCAAAGATGGAGGAGATATCATGCTTGAAAAGCTTGCGGCCCTTTATACGCAATGCCTCACAACTTCATGTGCACCAGAGAGCTGGAAGAACGCCAACATTATACTAATCCATAAGAAGGGAGACGTTAAAGAACTGAAGAATTATAGACCCATTAGCTTGCTTTCAGTATTATATAAAATATTCACCAAGATAATTTCCAATAGAATCCGGCCAACACTTGACTTCAACCAACCAAGAGAGCAGGCTGGCTTCAGGAAGGGATATTCTACGATGGATCATATCCATGTCATAAATCAGGTAATCGAGAAATATGCCGAGTACAATCAACCTCTCTACATGGCTTTCATAGATTATGAAAAGGCATTTGATTCAGTAGAGATACCAGCAGTCATAGAGGCATTGCGTAATCAAGGAGTACAGGAGGCATACGTGAATATCTTAGCAAACATCTACAAGGATTCCACAGCTACCTTGGTTCTCCACAAGAAAAGTAGAAAGTTACCTATCAAGAAAGGGGTCAGGCAAGGAGACACAATCTCTCCAATGCTATTTACTGCATGCTTAGAAGAAGTATTCAAGCTCTTGAACTGGGAAGGCTTAGGAGTGAGGATCAACGGCGAATATCTCAGCAACCTTCGGTTTGCAGATGACATTGTCCTATTCAGCAACAATGGAGACGAATTACAAGAAATGATTGAGGACCTTAATCGAGAAAGTGTAAGAATTGGGTTGAAGATGAATATGCAGAAGACAAAGATAATGTTCAACAGCCTGGCAAGGGAACAAGAATTCAGGATCGCCAGTCAGCCTCTAGAGTCTGTAAAGGAGTACGTTTATCTAGGTCAATTACTCACAGGGGACCCTGATCACGAGAAAGAAATTTACAGAAGAATTAAATTGGGTTGGAGTGCATACGGCAGGCATTACCAAATCCTGACTGGGGGCTTACCACTGTCGTTGAAAAGAAAAGTGTACAATCATTGCATTCTACCGGTGCTAACATATGGGGCAGAAACTTGGAGGTTAACAAAGAAGCTCGAGAACAAGTTAAGGACCGCACAAAGAGCGATGGAACGAAAAATCTTAGGACTAACGTTAAGAGACAGGAAGAGAGCGGTGTGGATCAGAGAACAAACGGGGATAGCCGATATTCTAGTTGACATTAAGCGGAAGAAATGGAGCTGGGCAGGCCATGTAATGCGTAGGATGGATAACCGGTGGACCATTAGGGTTACAGAATGGATACCAAGAGAAGGGAAGCGCAGTCGAGGTCGGCAGAAAACCAGATGGGATGATGAAGTTAGGAAATTTGCAGGCGCAAGTTGGAATACACTAGCGCAAGACAGGGGTAATTGGAGATCGCAGGGAGAGGCCTTCGTCCTGCAGTGTACATAAAATATAGGCTGATGATGATGATGATGATGACCTTGCGCCACGCGAAGGGCCCCGCCGGTCGGGGTGGTTCTGGATGATGTGGTTCGGCACGATTATTTCCGCCAGAAGCCGATGCTTACTGCGACACTGACGCCGGATTTTCTGCTACACGGGGCCTTAACGCTGTCGCTTTAATATGTTGCGTCCAAATACAACTCGCATCAGATATTAAGCTGATAAGAACAGATACTACATATTCACCCGCATTGGCCATGCCTACCTTCGCACCATGCACGTGTACACTATCCCGCGTATTTAAACTAGTGCCTACTAATATCGGTGCCTTCTGTCTCTTGAAGCCATGCTCTACGTAGGCTCCTTCCGTCAGCTCTCTTCTGACTGTGAAATGGGTAGGCCGCGTGTTGTACAGTCTTACGAAGAACAGCGTGCCTACCAAGAACGACGGCGTTAACAGAAAAGGGAATGGGGGCGGCGGCGGCGTAGAGAAACCACCGATGATGAGCGGGCTGCGGACGCCAAGCGTAAGCGCGTTGCCCGCAAGGACCGCGAGACAGAAAGAAATGCTAACTGTGCATGTGGCCCCCATCCCTCAAACTTGTAACGTTCACTGGAGCAACGGTCAATCACCGCATACACAGCTTCGCTGGTTATCCACATCCACAGAGTGTACTGAATTTTATGTCTTTTTTAAACAAATCATTGTGGTATCAGCACCATTCGTTTTCTGTGAACTTGTAGCTCATCATAGATTACCTAGTGATTTGTTGACACTACAGCGCTTGCGTTCTTTTATTGCGATTACCATCCTTTGGTTACTTAAGGTGCTTTGAACATATCTATCTATCTATCTATCCATCCATCCAGCTAGCAAACTTGCTAGCTGTTAGCCTCTCATGCCGACGCTGTGGCTGGAGTTAAATTAAAATTAAATTATGGGGTTTTACGTGCCAAAACCAGTTCTGATTATGAGGCACGCCGTAATGGGGGACTCCGGAAATTTGGACCCCCTGGGGTTCTTTAACGTGCACCTAAATCTAAGTACACGGGTGTTTTGCATTTCGCCCCCATCGAAATGCGGCCGCCGTGGCCGGGATTCGATCCCGCGACCTCGTGCTCAGCAGCCCAACACCATAGCCACTGAGCAACCACGGCGGGTGTGGCTGGAGTTGTATAGAAGCTCAGGTCACTAGGTGAGTGCTCATTGTCGAGGTCGTTCCATCGTCGTCATTCAGGCTTCGTGATCTGAGTTTGTCATGCCGTCGTCATGACGCCTTCTACGCCAACTCAGTGACTCTAAATGTCTGTTACCTTGGACCACTAGGTATGCTCTCGTGGTCATGAACATGTCGTGGTCGGTAAATCGGCGTCATTCCAGTGATAAGATTTATTGACGGCAAGCAGCAGACGAAATGCCAGCACGGTAACAAGAGAACAACGGTCTCGGCGCCAACTGCTCGTGACCTGCGCTCGCACCCTGCATCGATGGTAGCGCCCCTGTACTGCTTGGTCCCTGCTCTTCTTTTTCATCACAATAACCCTGACGGCGAAGGATAGCCATCTTGGTGATTCAAGGCGATGAAAGTTTTAGAGCGTCGTGATACGGCTTTAGGCGGCTGACGTGGACCATGTGGCGACTAAGACGGCGCTAGTCCGAGGACACATTCACTGGCTCAATGACATAAATTAGGGGAGACCAGCACTCGATGGTGCGGTATGGCCCGTGGTACTGAGCAGCAAACTTGGAAGCGTGGCCTGGAGGGTGGAACGGTAATCTGAGCCAGACGAGGGATCCAGCTGCAAAACTCCGCACATGCTTATTGTTGTCGCGGAGATCGTTCTGGGGTGCTTGGCTGTCAGACCTGAATGAGCCGGCCAGCTGACGACACTCTTCCGCAGGCCGTGCGACGTCGGATTTTGGAATGAATTCGCTCAGACGTAGGAGTGGTATAGTAAAATTGTCTCAAGTGTGCAGGATGTTTCGCGGCAATATAAAATCAAAACTGGTTAACAACCCGTCGTAGGATGTGTCATCGTGTTACATGCATAAGTCACAAAGACGTCCCAAATGGGATTGTCAGAATCGATGTACATCGCGAGCATTTCTCCCAGCGTGCGGTTCAACCGTTCCGTGAGGCCATTGGTTGAGGGTAGTAGGAAGTAGATGTGCGGTGATCAATCTGGCATTAACTGTGGAGCTCTTGTATGACGCTGTACAAAAACACAGGGCCTCTGTCACTCAGCAGGACCTGTGGTGCACCATGACGGACAAAGAAAATGCGCAATAAGAAGGAAGCGACATCACCAGCATCAGCTGCCGGGGTGATGCTGGTGAGAAAAAAGGGGAAGAGAAAGAGAAAGGAATAAAGAGACAGAAAGAAAGAGAGACAGAAAGAAAGAAAGTCAAAATGAAGGTCAGAGAGAAAGAGAAAGGAAGGAAGAGACATAGAAAGAGAGAGAGAGAGAGAAAGGAAGAAAATCACCACAAAGGTGAGATACACACACGACATGCTTCGCTTACCCCCTTTTTCTGGAATGGGGAAGAGCTGGTGATTTTCTAGAGCGCAGCTCGTCCCTAACCGCGCGAACGCACTCGTGCCGCTGCTTGCGCATTTATCGCCGTCTTCTTCCACAGCTGGCTCCGATGTCGCTCATCATGTCAGCGTTCCCATTCTGCCGCTCCTTCTGCCAAGGCGCTGACGGCGCTGGTCAACTGTCAGTCGGTACGATGATTTCTCTCTCAAATACTGTGGCTCAGTATATCGCGAAATGAAATCGCGTATACAGCTGAGCTAAGATTTCGCAATAGGGAGTGTCACATTTTTCGGACATTTTTAAAAATTTTTACGCTGCTGTGATTCGGCAATTAGCTATTGTCTTGCTTGTGCACCTTCTTTTGTGATGCAGTGATCTGCGTGTATTATATTTGAGTATGTGCCCTTACGCATTTATTCCTGTTTTAGATTTCATTTGAAAATGTACTTTTTTGTATTGGCGATTAAAGATAAATACTTATCTTCGCGAGTTCAAGAACCAAATATTACACCTTCGAGGCAAACGACATCAATAGCCAATATTTGCTTCTTAGTTTGCCACGCATCTATATTGAGATTTGTATCCAAAGAAGTACGTTTTGTACGCTGATGCTCTTGTTTTTTGTTGAAATCGACAAATGTTAAATTTCGTCTATTCATCTCATTATCACTTTCTGTCCAGCGATCTTTCGTACCGCCACTGTCCACCATTCTTTACTTTATTTTGTAAAGTTTAACGTGACAAACTACGATTTGATAATGAGGGACGCCGTAGTGGTGGACTTCGGATTAATTCTGACCAGCTGAAAACCTTTAACGTGCCCCCACAACAAGGGAAATAGTCATCGCGATGCCTGCCTCTAAATTACTATCAAAACGGTTGAGATCGTTTTCATAGGTTGTGTGCATAATTTTTATTACTATTGCACAGTTTCATATACCATACTCATGCCATTAAAATGTTAGGACGTGGCATTCGCGACAATCATGCCATGACATTGCGAACACGACTCAAGAAATTCTCATTTTCTGTATATTTCGTATAATATGCAGCGTCTGCATCCCTAATAACCTATCGCATTGCATAGTGCCGTTTTTCTTTTGTTTTGATCGTTTTCTTGCTGTCATCACAATACCTGCTTTTTCGGATGCACTAGATGTATCAGTCTGATACAGCGTCGTCAGGGCCGTAACATTCTTCCTTAAAGCGAGGCGAGTCTTATCAAATATAGGCTGTATACTGTTGCTATCATACTGTCACTAGAACTACCTCCTGATCGATGACACGAATTTGGATTTAATGAGGGACCATATTTTGCCCGATCAGTCCTACGCGCAGCTACTGCGTATGATGGAAGTATCATCAAGCACCAGTCGTTATATCTAAGGGCAATGGTCGTCTTGTAAATGTTTTTTTAGCTGTAGCTTTCTTTCACTCTTCCTTCCCCAACGCTGAAAATCAAGCTGGGACATTGCAGTTCAGACTAACCTTTTGACTTTTCTCTCATAATCGCTCTCTCTCTCTATCCTACTTTGTGATTTGTATATTTCTTGCGATTTACAGTAGTAGAGTCAACTTGGTATGCGCTGTCTGCTGTCCTGCCGAGCAGACCGTATGGACCACTGGGAATGTGGCCAAATGGGCGGCAACCGGCTGGCTTCTGTCTGGCCTAGTGGACACCGTGGGTCGTTGGGTACATGCCACGGACAACCTCCAGAGATAGAAAGAAAAACATTAATTTTTAATGAAGTAGCACGCCTTCCTCGTAGGGTGGGACCCTTGGTTCAGGGCCCCATTGGCTCGAGGTATTTCGCGTGCCCGCTGGATCAGCCAACGCAGCTCCTGCGGTTCTGAGTTGGTCAACGAAGTCTCCCAGGAAAAAGGTGAGGTTGAAGTAATAGGGGTGGTACCGCATATACAATATATGTATGCGCCAACTCCGGGTCAATACCCCATAATGGATGTTCCAGGATGGCACAAGCCATTACATGAGCCTTCAATATAATGAATCTATATCCTCCTGACTTCCAGCTATGGAGATTTGTCCAATATATTGGACATCAAGTACGCCATCACTATGCCTTCCTCAGCGTATTTTCCCCCGTAAACGCCCGTTGTCCAATATTTTGGAAACCTACAAGTGCCATCTATGAAGTTTTGTCGAAGTTGCGCCAGCAGATCCGGAAATAAAAAAGGCGACATGGCGGCATTCAGCGGAGCGACCTTCTACTGCGACCGCAGGAGATGTAAGTGTTGTTAGTATTGTTTGACCGTTTTACCGTGTTATTTATGATTAACTGGAAAGGTAATGATACAGGGAGCATGCTGAATGGAAATTTTTAGTTGCGCGTACGTTTGCTTTTCTCTGCTAGTCATTTGATACTACATGTCCAACAAATTGGACACTGGCACTCAAGACCGTCATTGCGATTGTACATATGCCACGTGCCGTGCGTTGAACACCCGTTCATTTCGGTGTCACGCGACGTTTCTTTGTGCTTGCTTGTCTTTTAAGTGCGAAGCACGCGAGGAGCCCGGGCTGTCTGCGTGTCATTTCGTGGTCATGCGCAAGAACACAGTCAAAACAAGTGCAGAATTGATCAAAACCGTTTCAAAATAAACTAACATGATTCAGAATAATCAAGCATTAAACCCAATAATTAGAAAAAACTCGTGAAATCCATTAAAATCATACAATTTGATCGCATGTCATCGTGGCCACGGGCAGCAAAGGATTTGGCTCCATGTACGTGGCGGTTTCCCACCAGTTGTGTCTTAGCACAGGTATCAAAACGGATGATGGATTGCTAAACACAAGATAAACACAGGAGGAAACAAGATAAACACAAAGAAAACACAAGGCAAACACCGGCGAATCACTGCTTCGCACTTCCCCAGCTTTCGCGTTGAGTAGAACCGAATTACCGCCGAGTTTACGAAGGCCACTGTACCCAATTTTCTTTTATGGCGTGCATGGATAAAGTGCCTATTTTTTGTTCAGGGGACAGGCCTCGTGTGTCGGATGACACGACGGAGCAGATACTCCAGGGCAGCTCATCAGACCTCGATTTGTCGGACAGTGACGATGACACTATCGCTGATCCGAGCTCTTCTGTGCCCATTTAGGGTCACAAATTAGGGCCCACTTTTCTTCATATTTTATTTCATATTTGTAAAATGTTGAATAATAAATGTTTGTTCCAGCATTGGTAACCATTTTCTTCTGTAAAGTAGCTTTGCATTGCTGGAAGCCCACTACACAATTCACCTGATAAAGTTCCAGTTCCCAATATATTGGACATCATGCCATTCTAAAACCATGGACATTACTAAAATAATAAGCGTCATTTTTCATTGTTGTTGTCTACACATCATATCTTGAAAGTTTCAGGAAAATCTGTGAACCTAAATCCAACCCGGAAGTCAGGAGGATATAGCCCCATCCCAGGCACACACATCCGCGCGGCTGCTTGTTGGACGACCATTGCAGGGATAGTGTGGGTTGCTACGGAGGTTAAACTGGGGTGCTGTGATGACAAGATGCACCATGTCCTGGTATCGATTGACATTATGGTTGACAGCAAATTTGCAATTTATTTTGTGTGCTGATGTGCCCATAAGGTTTCGTCATTCAAGAACGGCATGGAGAATACAGCAGGTCACATAAAGAAGATATCGCTGACGTTCACAGCGATACTGAATTGTTTCTGCCAGAATGTCTTTTTGCATTCGCTTCGTATTGCTTTCTGCGTCCTGCCGTGGCGCCCCCACCGCGTGAAACGCCGTGGAGTTGTTGGATAAATATATTGCTGCCCCGGGTTTAGTGCCCGATTTTGTGGGGTTTAGTGGCCGAAGGCCAGGTCTGACTATAGAGTGCTAAGAAACAAGTAACGTCACCCAGGCGATGCAGAAGCCACTCTTTCGTGCGACGCCAGACGCCACCCTTTCGTGCGAGTTTGGTTTTCGCTGAACTCATGATGCTGCCACTCTGTCGAAAGAGAGCATTTCATGTTTGCGGCTGTGGTTAATTGGTCACTTGCGAGTAGATTATGCACGTTGAAACAGTGTCTTCTTTGTAATTAATAAATGACAGTAACATCGCTGAGTTACTTGACTCGCATAACTGACGTAGCCAAGTCTGCGTTTAGGTAGTCTGAGGTAAGAGTCCGCGTTCAGGTAAGAGTCCGTGTTCAACGGCTGCCACAGGACATAGCAACCACTGCTGACACGCTGGGAAACGTCATTATTATAATACAATACGGTAGATTACTGCAAAGTGAGCATCGCTAAATTTGCCCACCCGGACAGATGAAGGAGAACCGGATGAATGTAGTCGTCAGCCTGTGGGTATTTGCATTGCAGTTTGCATTCGCAAGTGAGAGTGCTAACTTCAACTTGACACTAGGTGCCTTTAGCTGCTGCAAAAGAAAATGCGCATTTAGGTAAACGGTGGCGTAGGAGCTTATGCGATACCATAAATTAATACGATATATGTCTATCCTATTCATCGAAACGCGGCGAATAAATCTACAGAGGTCATAAATGCCATTGTTTGACACCTAGCCCTGTCCCAATGCTTAAAGCCAATTCAGCACATTTTGCGAAACAACTGCGCCGCTTCGTGTACATTCCGTGCGGGAATTAGGTCAGTTTCGGCTCTTAACAGTTCTAGGCAGAAAAGTCGCCAAAAGTAGCGTAGTACAGGAGCCCTAAAGCCCCGTGTCGCTGAAAATCCGGCGTTGGCATTCGTGTCGGCGTCCGCGGCCAAGAAAATCATCCCGAAGCACTCGGACCACGCAGGCGGCCCTCCGCGTGGTGAATAGACACTGGTGAACTAATCGAATTTCTGAAAGTAAAATGCATTAGAAAAAAATGGAGGATGCTTAGGCTTCGCCTTTATGAGTGGAACGCGATAACATTCAAAGATCCCTGGCTGCTTATCAGGCTTTTCTCTCGTATATTCAAATTACAGCCCGACACATATCATGTCTGGAGGTTGTAGTTAAGTCATAGATTACGATTTTTTCGGACAAATTTTACTTTGAGAAATTCAATTTTTGTTCACTAACCACTTGTGCCACGCGGAGGGCCTGTGTGGTCGGGCTGGTTCGGATAAATTTCACCGCCACGGATGCCACGGACGCATATGCTTACGCCCAAGCCGACACCAACGCTCACCCGGACGCCGACGCCAGATTTTCTGCGACACCGGGCCCTTAACGGTATCGCGTTAAAATTCTAAATTACGACGTAACCACAGCCTACAGACGTCAGAGCGTCGGATTGTAATTTGAATGTACGAGAAAGCATAATTACGCGGAAGCTGAAACACAAGCCCATGTTCCAGGATTTCAAAGCACGCATACTATCCAGATGGCGCTCGCTTCCTCGGCAGCCTAGAGTTACTACCGTAAAAACCGGAATATAGGTCGAACTTTTTTCAAAAGACCATTGCGAAAAGTCTACCCTCGTCTTATATACCGGACATTGGCGGAAAAACTAGGGAAGTCTTGCAACAATGGGCAGATGAAGTAAACTGCCGCCTTCGCCATCGCATTCAGGCTGCTTTTTCACATTTTGTTTCAAAATGAGCGGAAGCCGACGGCAATTCAGCGTCGTCTTCAAGAAAAAGGCGATTGAGTACGCAGAAGCCCACGGCAATCCCGCCAGGTTTCCGTGGGCTTCGTATCGTGCGACCATCGACCCGCGTGTTTGTCAGCACCTTATCATCACGGCACGGAGCAGCATTTAAATAAATACTGTCACCATTGTGCAACCGACTGAGTCGCATTTGTTTAAAGGTAAGGGTGTCTTTCGGTACTTATGCCATTGAAAACGATTTTTTTCATTTTTAGAATTGGTTAGTTGGGGGATCGACCTATAGTCCGGTTTTTACGGTATATATGGCTCCCGCAGGGAGCACTTCCTGCGGCGGCTATATACAGCTCTACGGCAGCCTATACTCGCGCACAACTTTCTGTGGAAATGAAAGGAAAGCTACGGAGGCAAAGCGCGCACAAGTCATAGCGCTTCTGAAAAGAGTCCCGCGTTGAAATGCACGTCAGTTTAGGCTGGCGAAGAGAAAACAAATACCTTATTAGCAACAGATAAATGAGGCACAACACACCACTGAGTGTAAAAGTTTGCGTATTTTGAGGCTTTTCCTTTCCGCGTCTGAGAAAGCGCGAAACCGTCGCACGTGGCCGCTCACTGTAAACACAAATAAGCCAGATTGGGGGGTTTTATGGTTGAATACCTTTTAAAACTCCATAGCCCGATATGTTTACTCCATCACCATGGAGTAAAAAAGCACTAAACCATTATTTTACCTCCTTTACCAAATGACGGAGTAAAAAACGGAATAACCTGATATCACTCCATTCACAAAATGAAGTTTATTAGTGCGAAAACCTCGTGCCGTGAACTGGAGTGAGAACGTATTTCCTCCATGTACCGTAAACACAACTTATTCCCGGTATATGTACGAGATACGACGCACAATCTTTTTATACTCCTCGGCACCAAGTTTTATTTCATGGGCGGGAACGCATTCAGTATAAAAACGTGAATTCATGTCCAACACTCATAGATGTACTAAAATCGGTCGTAAACGGGAGTTTTCTCCCTCATGAGAAATCTTGTATGTAAATGGAGTAAAATAAAATAGAGGCTGGTGCGGCAGTTGCATAACTAAGTACAGTCGGGTTCTTTACGGCTCGGCAATTGTTTCTTCTTTCGTGCGCTTCAACTTATGGATACTACATTGGATAATCAACGGCCATTTCTATATACAAGCCTTTGGTGTCACAATGACAGCAACGACATGTCGACGTCTTCCTCAGCACGCCACACACGACGGAGATTCCGAACGCCTCGCCGATGACGGCATAAAGGCGCCATTTTTGTCCTAACGTCCATCGACACCTCCTCTCTGCCGGGCAGCTGCAATGTCATCCATGCACGCTCGACTAGCCTCGTCCTGCGGAGCCAACCTCGCATCAGTCACCTCAGGTGAAACGTGGTAAACGATTTTCCGTGCCCGTACCGGCATTCGGCGTTGTGGCGTTTACTTGAGCTCTTATGGATGCCTTGGCCCCAGCGTGCAAGAATAATATTTGTCGAGAATGGCGGTCGATGCTGCGTAAACGAGGTGAGCCTGAACGTCTTGGTCGTCGTGTTACATGTTACACGGAGTGGAGGAGATGCCTTTAACGTGGCGCTGCTGTTTTCTTTAACAACTCGATTCAAGTTCAAAATGCCATGAAAATACTTCAAGCGGGCCCATTTTATGACGAAAAAAGCAAGCATGTCTGTGCTTGGGTAAGTGCGCGGGAGAAAAGAGTGCATGCGCACGTTGCTTCAGTGTATATGCGCGGGCGTGTTTACTACGTGCGCACGTCGGTGCTTTTTTTCGTGGAAGCTTACACATGAAAGCTTTCATGTGTGTATCCGCGTGCATATAGTTTTGTTGGAGCAGCGCTTGCATGCACTTCCTTGTTGGGCTTTGACATCTGTCAGCGCGCAGGTAGGCACATCGTCATCATCATCAACATATATTTATGTCTAATGCAGGACGAAGGCCTTTCCCTGTGATCTCCAATTACCCCTGTCTTGCGCTAGCTGATTCAAACTTGCGCCCTGATCGTGAGAAATAAATTTACAGACGAATAAAATTGTGTTGGAGGGCATACGGCAGGCATTGGCACATCCTGACTGGGAGCTTACCACTGTCGCTGAAAAGAAAAGTGTACAATCATTGCATTCTACCAGTGCTAACATATGGTGCAGAAACTTGGAGGTTTACAAAAAGCTCGAGAACAAGTTAAAGACCGCACAAAGAGCGATGGAAGGAAAAATGTTAGGCCTAACGTTAAGAGACAGGAAGAGAGCGGTGTGTATCAGCGAGCAAACAGGGATAACCGATTTTCTAGTTGACACAGGTCGGAAAAAATGGAGTTAGGCAGGCCATGTAATGCGTAGGATGGATAACCGGTGGACCATTAGAGTTACAGAATGGATACCAAGAGAAGGGAAGCGCAGTTGAGTCGGCAGAAAACTAGATGGGGTGATGAAATTAGCTAGACACATACGCGCCACCAATTCCAAGGCGACGCGAAGAACGGGGATTGCAAGTAAGTTGGGGAGGTGAGAACAATCATCACCTCTGGTCACTCCGACAAGCATGTGGCAGGTTTTGTGGACACTGACCCCCCCGGAATGCGGCTTGTCCATTGTCGCTAGCGTCCCTGCATGTTCTCTCTCTCCCGGCGACGAGGCAACCATTCAAGCACCGTGGTGACATGGTCAATGGGCCCGAAGCATAACTTGAACGTCGGTTAGGCTGTCAAATTTTCTGTACGTGTCGTTTGAGCGTGTTCACTTGCTGACTCCTGTCGTCAGTCATTTAAGAAGACCCCAGTTCCATCCAATCTTAAAATACGGGATGATCTACAGAATTTTCACAATGCCACATATTGAGTAAAAGCCATTTGCTAAAGTTTGTAGGTTTGCTGCCATGCTAGGCTGGTTTTTTTACGAAATGCGCTCGTAAATAAATTAAATTTGTTGTTTTAAATGTGGTGCCCTCCAAGTTAAGGAGAGCGATACTTCATATGGTTCCCTCGAGTAATTAAATTGTTGTTAGATTGGCTACGCATCGTTCTGTCATTCAATGTAGTTCGAACTTCCTTTTATCAATAGATTTGCATCGTATTGTTTTCGGGCGCGTTTGTTTATTGAATGTGCGATATGTTGGACTCTTGGCCTTGCTGATGTATGGTATATACGTTATATTATTGCTAACTGATATCTATAATTTCAAATACCATGTTCTTATCACGCGTAATTTTCGTCGAATGCTGTGCTTTCCTCTATGCTTTGTCTCCCGTGTGATGTTGTAATGCCTAAGATAATAAAATACACTTCACACAGCTATCAGAACTACTGTGAGTTTTATTTCCTTCATTAAATCATAACGTGCGTTGAAATGCTAGCAAGAGTTACATAGGCGAGAATGTACTCCCTTCTAGGATTCCATTAGCTAATGGTGTAATGGTATCACGAACGAAATCCTCATGGAAACTTGAATATTGTTAATGTCACATGGTCTCGCGAATGTGAATGCGCGAATGCGGGCATTTTATTTGTGCTGAATTAGCATTTCGATTTATGTTATCGAACAGAGTTGACTAGCCGAGAAAGGGTTGTCAGCCAGATGGGTAGATAAATGCTCTTACTATACTTTAATTCATTTCCTTATTAATATGCATTGAAGTATTATAAATAAATTCAAAATGTAACTAGAAAGGCGGAAAACAAAATAAGTTACGGTAAAAGTTGTTACCAGCACAGAGCCTTGCACCTGCAGTACACATCATCTGTCATTAATAAGTTTAGTAAAGCCACGGCAGTAAAGCTGCCGCTTCAGTTCATTGCAGAAAAAATGTAGAAATAATGTAGCAGGATCTCGAGAAACTCTCTTTAGAAAAAGTATTAGCATTTACTTCATTGTAACACCTCAGACACCCTTTCCAAAATTAACTAATATTTGCTCCATATAAAACACTTGAAACCCTCGTAAGTGTGGAAGTAATATTTACTCCAATTTAAGCACTTAAAGACTACTGCATGAAATGGAGTAATATTCACTCCAATTAGGGTACCTAAAGACCCCTTCCGGAAATGAAGTAATATACACTCCGATTGCAACACCTTAATAACTCCTGAGAGAAGTGAAGTAATATTTACTCCTATTTGAACACCACAAACACTCTTGTGAAAGATGGAGTTAACTAACACACCATATGAATGGAGTACATTAAACCTTCATTCGGGAACGTGCTAGGCGACTAAGCATTTACTCCCATCTGGGATTATTTGTGTTTAGTGTGCTGCGTCGATTCAGCATCTGTTCCGAGCCACTAAAAACACTGTCAAATGCTGGCACACTTCTTGGCGCGGTAGCACATGTGCAGCAGCCACGCGCCCGTAGCTTTTCCTTCTTTGCCACAGAAAGTTGTCCGCGAGTATAATAGGCTCCCTACGGCAGCCGCATGAGGAGGCGAAGTTGGAAAAAAAAGAAAGCTGCAGCTGCCGGGAAGCCTGATAGGCAGCCAGGGATCTTTGAATGCTATCGCGTGCCACTCAAAGGCGAAGCTTAAGCGTGCTTCGATTTTTTTTCTTACATATCCGTGGCCTTTTACTGTAGCCACTTTGGCGCAGTGTAGCCAAATTTAGCAGACTTATGCCGTTGACGTGACTGCAACTGCTCTTTTACTCCCGCTCTACAAGGGGGTGGGTGACGTCACCAGTGGCGTGGTGTCGCTCACGTATTGCTCTGGGGATGCACTACGGCAGTTCACAGCGCAGAGCCCTCAGGATGTGAAACAGGCACCAGGTTAAGCAGTCACCCACACAGTGCCGAACTGATGCAAAAAATACTTTTCCATAAAAAAAAAGAAAATAAGCGGACGGTAGAATAGGTTTTCGCGACCGCCGAAGGTATTCATTCATTCTTGAACGCATGTGTAGTGAGGGTAAATAACTTTGCCAGAATTTAGTCGACTGAACGACAGGCATGCCTATTTAGAGCTTCAGGGACTTTTGGGGGACATTCGTAGAGTCGTAACAGGAAGTAAACTTTCTTGGTAAAACTCTTGAATTAACTTTTACTAATTTCTATGCTTTGCATTTATTTTATTGCGGTGGGAATGCATGCATCTAATTTTCTCATTACTTCTAATGACACGCGAACAAGCTTATCAAAATAATCATCTAGGTACACGAAGCTATTTTTCAAGGCAAAGCATAATCTTTGGGTCTGGTACCGTTTTGGAAAATATGCTTATTTTCCCTTTTACACATTGTGACGGTTGACGCACCTACGCAGAAATATATAAACGGAATATTTCAAATGTAACAACAAGGACGCCTACGAACAAATAACACATACCGAAAAATTGTAGGAAGTCATCCTCATCAGCAGCAACATTTTACGTTGCTTCCGTTTCTCATGTAGTGCATTTCCCGAATTTATAAACATACTCGCATCATTACGATTTCACAACAAACGTGTGAACACCAGGAGTGATCCTACATGG
Organism: Dermacentor silvarum; assembly: GCF_013339745.2. Lineage (NCBI taxonomy): Eukaryota > Metazoa > Arthropoda > Arachnida > Ixodida > Ixodidae > Dermacentor > Dermacentor silvarum. Next base: position 80,841,692 of record NC_051156.1, on the reverse strand, counting down.
TTCCTCCGCGCATCCGCACACATTTACATTGCCGATGTCAGAACACAATTTACCCTTTATATTAAACAAGTCTACAGACATTCACCTACGACAACAGTTTGTTGATGCGCAAGTCTTTCGACAATTTCTTTTCTACGTTTCAACGACTAATATTCGCTCCTAGTATTCTTAGTATATTCTAAATGTGATTTACTATCCTTGTTTGCTTTACTTATATTATTGTGTACATTCATTAATGTGTAATCACAGCTTCTTCTCAAAACTACCATCCTATCTTATCGTTTTGTTCTGCCTACTCTTGCATTTTATTGACAGATTCATCATCATTGTCTGATTTACCGACAAAATATAGTCGCTCTTGTGCAATTACCGTAATAATTTTAAAATATTCAAGTTTGTCTTATCCTTTACAATATGCTTTTACGTTTCTTTGTATGTCTATGTTAATAAAAATATGTTAAAACTACAGCCTCGTCACGGTTGCTAGGGCATAGCCAATCTTTTTTAACTAGCTTTTTGCTCTAGCATCCAATTCCAATCTGTACTTTGGAAAGCAATGAAGTGATTTTATTCTTCATCATTTAGCAAGTTTTCATCAAAAATAGTGTTTTGAGCTTGACTTCATGACTACGTCAAAAAAACTTTGCAATATTGAGGGCAGTCACTCTTCAATCGATGCACACAAATGAGCTAGACAAAATACTAAAATGAATGCACTCACTCCTTCATAATAGACCGCGTGCGAAACATCGTGTTCTTCACCTTCCTTTGGTACTTGTTTCTGTGGTGGTTCCTTCGTCGCGCTTTCCGTTGCTGTATATCGCGAAGACATGAAAAAGAGCAATGAGGAATTGAAAAATATGCGTGCTTCTTTTATCGTACAATTATGAGCTGTTTTACACGTAGTTTTTTTACTAATATTATTACTTCAAATGCTCCCGCTTCGGAGTATTACTTGAAGTTACGGAGTATTGCTTTGATGTCAGACAACATGCATTTTTAAAAACAATATCTCACGCATTTTTATTGTATTAACACATGAAGTGCACAAGGTTCAGAGCTCCATCGGCGGTGACAGCACTTTCGGCCATCAGATTTCGCTGATCCTCGAATGCCTAGCTGGTCAGCACTATCTCCCACTGCTTGTGCCCTGCGTTTCGGTTGGGGGGGGGGGGGTTATTAGGGATATTTCAGCAGGTGCATGTGGTATCGTATAGGGTAGCTCGCTCAGTACAGAACGGACAAACGGGTTCTTGAAGAGGTGGAGTACATCGCGTGACGGGAGCACAGATGTTGGTCTGGAGTTGCCTCCAGGCCGTGGCTTCAGCTGTTTGTCGGCTTCTTATGATATGACTAAATCGGGCCCCTCGGTTTCCTTTCTTCTCTTTATTTCTTTAATTCTGCGCTTTTACATGCCACAACCATGATTTGATTATGAGGCATGCCGCACTGGGGGACTTCGGATTAATTTTGACCACTAGGGGATCTTTAACGCGCTCCCAATGCATCCTTTCTTCTCGTTCATATACATCCATTCAAGTATAAAAGGGAATACGAATATAAACAGGATGCACTAAGATAATCCAAATAACATATATTGAACTAGTACATGTTTAACCGCCTCGAGCGACAAAAAAGAGGATTACCATAATATTTTGCCCAAACAGCTGCGTTTAAAAAGCTGTGCATTTAAACTAAACGCTACTGTACTTAGACACGGGTATTTTGACAGTGTTAAAATCTGCCTTAGTTCGAGTTCCACAACATGCACTACTATGTCTAACAGAGACGAAGTTGCATACATCACAAAAAAGAAAAAAAAAGTGAGAACTGTTTTTCTAATTCACACTAGACTTTGTGCACTATCTCACGGTAATATTACTTCTTCCAATATAACTTTTTTTTACTCTTACTTTCAAATACACTTTTATACAACGCCATCCTGCCCCCTAACTAACATTCTTATAACCGCTGGGTTACTTTCCAGTTCCCCGTAGTGTGTGAGGGCAATTTTGTTAGGAAAATTCAGGAAAGCAACTCTGATACAGTGGTTTTCACTGTAGAAAATGCTGGCAGAAAATGAGCTCAGACCCGAATGAATCGCTGATGTCTGTTGTTTGCATTGGTTCTTATCTTTTAATAATTTATTTAGCCAGCAACAATAGTTACTTGCTGATGAATTGAATGACGCGAGAAGCCAAGTTGACAAGCGAAATGCCGTGAATAAATTTTGTTATCCCATGGATGTCGTGCGGTTCCTGATGTTTCTCGGGGCCTCTACAAGCCATGTGGGCTGGTAGCATACAGAATTCAACCAGAAACGAACTGAGGGTAAGCAGAAGATGTGGAATAAATGCGACCAACGAGCAATACCCCTATCCCCGGGCCCCAGATCGCCAGAGAAGAGGTATACCTATTCCCCACCGCGACAGACATTAGGTGCCATGAAAGTCTTCGTGTCAGTGCTTCTTATTTTCGTACTAGAGTACAATGCAGAGCTTTCCTTCTCGGAGCTCGCTTCTTACGCTATATAGCTTCACGGATCAAAGAGCACAACGCAGTGGAAGCTTGTCACATACTAAGAGGCACATAGTCACAAACAAGAGCCTGTCAAGGCGATCGACGGTTTGGAAGAGCGCACACCCAGAAATTAATTTAGGAGCTGCTAGCAAGCATACTTTTTTGTGAACGATCGTTTTGAGAGGAATATCTTGCTTACGGGCCTTTGCCAAGGTTTAGTATGCATGGCAGCGAAACATTCGTAGAAACCCACGTGACCTGTTATAGTGGCATGTGGGGCACCGCAACGCCGTCTACATTCCGCGAGGCCAACTTTCTGGGGAAGAAATAACGTTTGCCGTTCGAGGCTCTTTGCATCAAGTTGCACACTGCAGCTGCTGAGGCATCGCAAACTGATATCCATCCCAGGCATATCTTAGCACGCGCCACGAGGGAACAGCGGAGAGCTGAAGCTGTTTCACGACGGTTCGGCTGTTGTTCGCGGATAGAAGCAAATAACCCGTGACTTGAAATGTTCTAATTTTATTTTCTGTGCTCATAGAAATATTTAAATTTACAACCCAGTGAATGTATAATTTTATTGAGCCAGTGTTTTACCCTGCGAGATATTGTCGCGATGCAATCGCCCGTAAAACGTTGATTTCACTTGCAATTCGATCTAGACCACATTTGGGCCTCACCTTCGCGACCTATGTGAATGGGCGTTGTCTTTGCCCCGAAGAACACATTTAGCTTGTCTCGCTTACAGGTAATTATTGTCTTAGCTTGTCTCGTCAGTTCAAGTTATTTACACAAGGCGACGGCCGTGCTTTTCGAAATTTTTTTGACGATAGAGCACGTCATTCCTACGCTTCACGTGCCTACATGCTGTTATAACCAGCAGAAAGCACCACATAAGCACTTTAGTCCTTGGCCTGGAGAAGAGCAAGACTATTCAGTCAATCGTACGGTGTTAGTCATGATAGATGGGAAGAATTATTTTGGCTGCTACTGTTCATTTTAATTTCACGTAAGGGCGTTGATACCTTCCACTAGGCAACTGTCGTGGTCATATCAATGGTATTATAATCATGCCGATTCATCAACAATATATGATGGGCAGCAACGCAGGCGCCCATCATACGACTGTACTATTGCAAATAAAATGTTTACCCACAAAGACTTTTGCATGGAGTGTTGCAATATTTAAAATTAATATGGCAAATCAGTATGCGAAAACATACATATCAGTATCAATATGCGGAAACCCACAATGTGGAGGAAGGTTCATGAGAGAGAAAGTTATCACCCACCCAAATGTAGCACAAAGCAACAAAGGAAACCCACATGTGTTTCTCTGAAAGAAAGCTCAGAGTTGGCGGAAAATTCATCCTGGTGGGCGATCAAACCTGGCACCAACGCCTGACGGTCGAAGTGCTGAAAGCCTCCGACGGACGCAGTTACGGAAAGATACCGATCCGACATCACGTGCAGCTGAACGGGACGACCGGCTTTCGCTCGATATACCAGTGACTATTGACGGTTATGCCGTTAGTTCTTTAGTGGACACCGGCGCAGGCTACACGACAGCGAGAGAAAGTCATGAGAGAGAAAGTTATCCCCCACTCAAATGTAGCACGAAGCAACAAAGGGTTCCACATGTGTTTCTCTGAAAGAAAGCTCAGAGTTGGGGTAAAATTCCTCCTGGTCCGGGGATCAAACGTGCTTTAGTGGACACCGGCGCAGACTACACGATACTACGTGGGAAAATAGCAACGCAGCTAAAGGAAGTGATCACGCCCTGGCATAACTCGCAGATTCGGACGGCTGGCGGCCACGTCGTTACTCCACTGGGCGCCTGCACGACTATAGTTGAGATTCAAGGATCTACATTTGTAGCGAGCTGCCTTGTCTTACGCGAATGCTCCCGCGACGTTATTCTTGGGCTCGACCCACTCTTGCCCTCGACTCACTACCTAGTTGGGGCGATTTGAAGGGAACCACTGATCATACCGGTTGATGTGGTGGAAACTGTAGCGTCGACGACTTCTCGCGACAGTCCCCTGATCCAGCGGCTGGCCCGATGCACGGGAGTGTCTGACAGACACTCGATTCGTAGCACGGATCCTTGGAGGGGTCTGCAATATCCGTGAGGACGCTTACCCAGCACCTCCGCTAGTTTGTCACGAGCCTCGAGAAGTAGTTCATCTTCAGCCTATATTTATGTCCACTGCAGGACGAAGGCCTCTCCCCGCGATCTCCAATTACCCTTATCTTACGCTAGCTGATTCCAACTTGCGCCTATATGCAACTCATAACAGAAGTAGTTATGAAGGTTTAATAACCGTAGAGCAGCTGGCTCTTGGAAGACGCGACCGTCGGGGCTGGCTCGAGCAGGGAAGGGACGCGCGGTCTTCTTGGTTCTCTTGGGCTCGACCCACTCTTGCCCTCGACCCACTACCTACAGGTGGCAATATTTTGGTATACGTTCTCATACGCCCCAGTAATGTCTAAAAAAGCCACATATAGCGGTCTCGTTTCTTTCAATAGACTGAGTAAGGACCAGTAAGTTATCATCCACGCACCTACCAATACTTAAGTCATTCTGAAGTTATCCCAATATGTCATTAATGTCTGCCCATGCTTGCAATTTTAATTAACACTCCTGCATTGCTAACTTCTATGTTTCAACAATCTGTATATTTTTCAAAATGTGATGTAGCAGGCAGAATGCTCGTGACAGTGACAGAGCTACATTTTTTGTGATCGAATTCAAAATAACTTGCATTAAACTTGCAAGTACTTACAAATACTCTATGGTAATAGCGTGAGCGTCTTTTTTCACTTCTGCTCGTACACATCTCTGCACTCACTCATAGTCTTCGGCGCAGCGCACACGATATTACTAAGTGTTCCTCAGTACTCACGATGATAGCACGAAAGAGTTTCAAAAGCTCGAGAGCGGAAGCATGGCGAAATGGCCATGCAACTTGGTATTAATGTTATCAGCACGTTGTCGTGACGGCGTAGAATAACAGTGTCGAAAGTGTGACTTAAAAATTCATCGGCTAATGATGATGATTGCATTTTATTGGCGCAAGGGCATCTAAGGACAAAGAGCGCCAGGACATGTGTCTTGATTTAGCAAAATTATTATTTAAAAACTGATTTAAAATAGAGGCTGTATAGAGCCCTACGCATGAGATAGATCTATAAATATTATTGCATCAATTGTAAAGATAATGACTAAAGTAAATATAAGGCCTTTAATGCACTGGCTACACTTACAAAAGGTAAATTATTGTGCATAGTCCGAGTCCCTTGCTGTACAATTCTTGCTTGCGCAAGAAGTTCGAGGGCTCAGACATACTTTTGTTCATCAGACCGTACCTCACCTGTGAGGCACAATCTGATGGTTATGATGGAATGAAATGACATCTAAAAAATTAACATGTTCAAGATAATTAAGCACTCTTTTAAATGTCAAAAGTGCGTCATCTGATAAGAACATCGAAGGATGGGGTGGTATATGGTATTTGTAAAGTTCCTTAAAATGGGCCACTCTCTCTCGGTGAAGTTCAGGACATTGAATGAGGTCATGTAGGACTGTTAGGTTCTCAGCGCAGCGTGTGCACGTCGGAGCGTCAGTTGCAGTCAAGAGGTATTTATGTGTCCCATAAGTGTGTCCTATTCTAAGTCGTGCCAAGGTGACTTCGGTGTGTCTATCAAGCTTCAGTGGGAAATATTTGGTTAGTTGTGGTTTAAGCAGGTGCAGCTTATTTTCAGTTTCTTTGTCCCATTCAGCTTGCCAATGATTACGGAGCGCCTTTCGTACCGCGGGTTTCAGGTCTACACCAGGTACCCAGCCTACATCAATTGTGTCCCAATGAGCCGCTTCTCCAGCATTTTTGTCCGCCGTTTCGTTGCCTGCGATCGCAGAGTGGCCTGGCACCCAGCATACAACAAGAGCAATGTTTAGTTTATATGCTACTTGCATATGTTTAAGGAGCTTGTTTATTACAGGGTTTCGGCTTGGTTTGCCACAGGACAGGGCTGTGAAAACGCTTAAAGACTCTGTGTATATTATAGACTTTTGTACCTTATGCTATACTATGTGCTCAACAGTGATCAGAACACCGTACGCTTCTGCTGCAAAGATGCTGCTATGGTTATGCAATGTTTTAGAGTTGGAGAAGTTTGGGCCAAGGGCTGCACATGATACCGAAGTAGCAGACTTTGACGCATCAGTGAAAAATGCCATAGATCTATACTTGTCTTCAAGGGCCAAGAAATGTTGCTGGATGAGGGCACTTGGACAACTCTTTTTGTTAAGCTCTTTAAAGGAAAAGTCACAGGTGACTGGACATTGCTCCCAAAGTGGGATGAGTTCAGCGTAGTCAGTTTCCTTGAGATCTGTGAAAACTATTTTAAGTTTTTCTGCAACAAACCTTACGGCTAACGGGAACGGCAGGGCGTGTGAAGGCCGGTTTAAATACAACTTATTTCTGGACTGATCATTTATGAGGGCTTTGCATGGATGTTGCTTTAGCGACATGGTTCTTATTGCATAGGTGACTCCAAGATATGTACGCTGATAATCCAGTGGCCACTTATCCGACTCTGCATAGAGACTTTGGACAGGGCTGGTACGAAAGGCACCAAGTGCTAGGTGGATACCTAAGTGATAGACAGGATCGAGTAGCTTAAGTGTTGTCTTTGAAGCTGACTGGTAAACAATACATCCATAGTCTATGCGTGACAACACAAGGCTTTTAAAAATAGATAAGAGACAATACCTATCTGTTCCCCATGATTGGTGAGATAGAATCTTTAAAAGGTTCATAGTTTTAAGGGATTTCAGGTTCAACTGTTTTATATGTTGGACAAAGCTAAGCTTAGCATCAAAGATTACACCAAAAAATTTTTGTTCTTTCGCTACGATCAGGCTTTTCCCATTCATCGAAATGCATGGGTCAAGACATACCCCTCTTCGTCTGGAGAAAAGCACACAAATAGTCTTTTCTGCATTGAATCGGAACCCATTTTCATCTGCCCATTAGGCGAGCCCATTAACACTTAAATGTATCTGCCGTTCACATATGGACAGGTTACAAGATTTGAAACTGATTTGGATGTCGTCCACATAGACGGAGTAAGATATCGTAGGTGGTATAACAGAGCGGAGAGAGTTCATTTCAATTATAAAAAGTGTGCAGCTTAGCACTCCTCCCTGTGGTACACCGTTTTCCTGTACAAAAGTACGCTATAGTACAGTGCCAATTCTTACGCGGAACTTCCTATCAGATAGATAATTTTGCAGAACGTTCAGCATACTACCAGATATTCCATAGGACGACAGGTATTGCAGAATACCATATCGCCAGGCAGTATCATATGCCTTCTCAAGATCAAAGAATACAGATAGACAGTATTGATTGTGTACAAATGCATCACGTTTATATGACTGAAGGAGAACAAGATTATCGGTTGTAGACCTCGCTCTTCGAAAGCCAGATTGGTCAGGCTCCAATGTACCATTATATTCCAAAAAGTAAACAAGGCGGCGGTTAATCATTTTTTCAAATACCTTAAGTAAACAGCTAGTGATTGCAATTGGTCTATAACTGTTAACTAAGGAAGGGTCTTTGTTGTGTTATAGTATTGGTAAGACTATTGCCTCTTTCCAAGATGAAGGTATATGACCAGTTGCAAAAATCTTATTGTAAAGACCTAAGACACAGTTTAAGGTCTCATCAGGCAGATTGTTGATTATTTCATATGTTATTCTGTCAGAACCTGGAGCCGAGCTGCCACAAGAGCCTAGGGCAAGCTTGAGTTCATAGAATGTTAGTGGTCTGTTGTATCCTTCTGATGAAGACTTGTTTGGACGCAAAGGAGTATTTTCAGCTAATTTTTTATGGTGTAAGAACTTTTCAGATTAATTTTCTGAGCTTAATACCCTCTCAAAGTGCTCACCGAGAGTGTTTGCTTTATCTTCTATTGTATCACCAGAGCCCGTGACGAGAGGAAGAGAATTTGGCAGTTGTCCTTTTAGTTTGCGCACCCTACTATATACTTTGCTCCCATCCGTGTATGAGTTTATTGAGGACACGTAACGAGTCCAGCTTTCTCTTTTGGATATTCGGCGGATACGGCGGCCATTCACTTTGCACCATTGAAAATTTATTAGATTTTCTGTTGTTAGGTAGCATGAAAATCTGCTCCATGGTTTGTTCTGGAGTTTCTTTGCAATTTCACAGTCTTTGTTCCACCATGCTTTCGGACTGACTTTATCTGTGCAGGACTCAGGTATGCAGTTTTGAGCAGAGCACAGGATATGTTCAGTGATGTAGCTGGTCAGTTCCTCCACAGCTAGGTGGTCCACATCTTCGAGGCACAGTGTACATAGGTTTCTAAATTTCGACCAGTCTGCACTATGAAGTCTCCATTTCTGGGGGTAAGCTGGTCCATCGTGCCACTTCGTTGTTTCTAAGAGTGTTGGGAAGTGATCGCTCCCATAACTCTCCATTCCAGGTATGGAGGAAGTGATGCTGACCCTATGGCTAAATCTATACATGAATACGTGTTGTGTGTAGAAAGGTAGAAACTTGGCTCTGTCTTGTTAAAAAGACAGGCTCCAGATGAAAGAAGGAACTTTTCTATTGCCCATCCTCTCCCGTCACATCTTGAGTCACCCCAGAATGTGCTATGAGCATTAAAATCTCCGATTACTATATAGGGTTCAGGAAGCTGGTCAGTCAGCTTTTCAAATTCTGCTCTATCAAACCGTTAATCAGGCGATATATATATATATATATATATATATATATATGGAACAAACAGTTATAAGTTGATTGAACAATATAGCCCGAACAGCCACTGCCTCGAATGAAGTCTCGAGTGATATATTCTGGCATGCCACTGACTTTTGGGCTACAATTGCCACATCGCCGGAAAAAGAATTACCATTATTTCGATCTTTACGGAGCACTATGTATTGTGTTAAGAAGTGCTTGTTTGTTGACTTTAAATGTGTTTCTTGAACACAGAACAGTCGTGGCTGATATTCCTTCAGTAGATCTTTGACATAATCTAGATTGTGAAACAGTCCTTTGGCATTCCACTGAAGTATTTGTGTAGCCATATGGAGGAAGAGTTGTGTTGTCTGTGTTCAAGAGCACGTAGTAAAGATAGATAAATATGTATATAAGGACGGTAACCGTTTAGGTTACCGGTCTCTTTCTCGGCGCAGTTACAGGAAGTTTATCCTTCTTAGCGCGCTCCAGAGAGCGTTGTTCTTTTGGCGTCGATGACGCCGGGGTTCTTGGATCGACCTCCATAACCTCTGAGGCGCTGGAGGATCGGGAACTAGGCGCTGAAACTCGCGTCTCGGGCCGTGGAGTTCGGTTAAGCTTTGGGACCTGTGGAACCGTGGTCTGCAGGCCCACCTTTGATGATGATGGAGCAGCACTTGCTGCTGCCATCAGGGGAGCGGGTGGAGTGATTACCGGACCACTTACAGTGATCGCGGTAGACTCCCGAGGCATTTGTGACGTTGCCCCCCGTCGTTCCATCTCGGAAAAGCTGGTGTGATCTAAGTATGAAAGGCGTTTCCTTGCTTCTTCAAATGTTATATTTTCTTTGACCTTCAGTGCAATAATTTCTTTTTCTTTCTTCCATTTAGGGCACGTACTAGAGTAGACTGGATGGCTTCCATCACAGTTCACACAATGTGGAGATGAGTCGCCAGTGTCTGATGGATGATCATTCGAGCTGCATTTCGCGCAAGTCTGCTTTCCTCGGCAAGTCTGAGATCGGTGCCCATACCTCTGGCACTTGAAGCACCGTCGAGGAATTGGAATGTACGGCCTCACACGGACTTTGATGTAGCCTGCTTCTAGTGTACTAGGGAGAACACTAGTTCCAAAGGTTAGTATAATGTGCTTTGTTCGAAGTTGATCATTATTCCTGCGGATAAGGATTCTCTGTGCTTTGGTGACATTTTGGTCCTGAAAACCTTCAAGCAGCTCTTCGTCACTAAGGTCAAAGAAGTCGTCTTCCGAAATTACTCCACGGCTCGTGGTATTGGTTCGATGTGCCGACACAGTGACTGCTACATCGCCAATGCATTTCAAGTCATTCAATTTCTCATATTGAGTTTTGTATTTTAATTCAAGGAGAACGTCTCCATTGGTCATCTTTGTTCCTTTGTAGCCAGGTCCTATCGTGTTTGCGAGGAATTTAGCCACCATGAAAGGGGAAAATATACGCACGCTCGTGTTGCCTTCATTGTGCATGACATGATACTTAGGAAACTGTTCGTTGTTTTTCAAAAAGAATTGAAAAGTTGCATCGGTGCGCCCTCTTTTCAGAGGGAGATCAAGGGAAAGCGGTTTACGGGAAGCCATATTATAGGGATCATGAGTTCGGCAGCAGCGCCAACCGCCCACCACCGAGCCCAACATGGGGACGGAGCAAATCTTGCGAGCAAGACAAGCCCTCGCCAGTTGTACGGTGCTACTATAACCCAATCTTTAGTACCCAAGGTTGGCCACCCACACAAGGTTAACCCTCGCTGCCTGGAAAGTGGGAAGTAAATAGAAGAGGGGAGAAGACAGGAAAGATTGAAAGGAAGAGAGAAAGACGCAGATTGGAGAGGGGGACAGGAAAACGCAACTACGGATTTCCCCGGGCGGGTCATACCTGGGTGCCGTCTGCGTGAAGCCAAGGCCAAAAGGGCTTGATACCTCCGCCGAGGGGCCTTAAAGGTCCAAACACTCGGCATTAGCTCAACCCCCCGGATCCCCTTTTCCCCGGACACGGCTAAGCCGCCCATAGCGCGGGAGGGTCCAACCCTCGTGTGCTCGGGTACGTGGTGTCGCAACACACCAAACGGCTGCTGACGCAGACGCCCCTGCGGGGAAAAATTCATCGGCAATTACGATACTACCTAATGCGAAATTTGAGTGCAGTTCTATGCGTGTTTTCAGTTTCGCGATATACTGAGGCATCGCACCGATCACCGCATCGACTGGCAGAGTCATGATGCGCGGCGCAATACTATACCGTCTGGCCACAGAGTTGCTGCTTCCCGGCAAGTTTTCTGGAACTTTCTCATGCCAAGCTTATATACGCTAGCCTGCGCCGGCAATGTAACGCTAAAAAATGAGCTGCTCTCAGACAGACAGACAGACAGACAGACAGACAGACAGACAGACAGACAGACAGACAGACAGACAGACAGACAGACAGACAGACAGACAGACAGACAGACAGACAGACAGACAGACAGACAGACAGACAGACAGACAGACAGACAGACAGACAGACAGACAGACAGACAGACAGACAGACAGACAGACAGACAGACAGACAGACAGACAGACAGACAGACAGACAGACAGACAGACAGACAGACAGACGACAGACAGACAGACAGACAGACAGACAGACAGACAGACAGACAGACAGACAGACAGACAGACAGACAGACAGACAGACAGACAGACAGACAGACAGACAGACAGACAGACAGACAGACAGACAGACAGACAGACAGACAGACAGACAGACAGACAGACAGACAGACAGACAGACAGACAGACAGACAGACAGACAGACAGACAGACAGACAGACAGACAGACAGACAGACAGACAGACAGACAGACAGACAGACAGACAGACAGACAGACAGACAGACAGACAGACAGACAGACAGACAGACAGACAGACAGACAGACAGACAGACAGACAGACAGACAGACAGACAGACAGACAGACAGACAGACAGACAGACAGACAGACAGACAGACAGACAGACAGACAGACAGACAGACAGACAGACAGACAGACAGACAGACAGACAGACAGACAGACAGACAGACAGGACAGACAGACAGACAGACAGACAGACAGACAGACAGACAGACAGACAGACAGACAGACAGACAGACAGACAGACAGACAGACAGGACAGACAGACAGACAGACGAGACAGGACAGACAGACAGACAGACAGGACAGGACAGACGGACGGACGGACAGACGGACAGGACGGACAGGACGGACGACAGGACGGACAGGACTGACGACGAGACGGACGGACGGACGGACGGACGGACGGACGGACGACGGACGGACGGACGGAACGGACGGACGGACGGACGGACGGACGGACGGACGGACGGACGGACGGACGGACGGACGGACGGACGGACGGACGGACGGACGGACGGACGGACGGACGGACGGACGGACGGACGGACGGACGGACGGACGGACGGACGGACGGACGGACGGACGGACGGACTGTCTGTCTGTCTGTCTGTCTGTCTGACGGACGGACGGACGGACGGACGGACGGACGGACGGACGTAATTCCAGCGTGTCAAGCGCGCTTAGACGGCGGCGCTCCGTCATGCCAGCTGCTCGTCGACGCAGTCTCTCCAGGGGGCGCTCACGTTTCAGGGGGTACTCCAACTCCCAGGTGCGGATCCAGGACGAGCCTGCCTGGCCGCATCGAGTCAAGCCACAGACGACATCAAAAAAAGGTAACGCAGGTAGCATTGCCACAGCAAAGGGAGGAGCCCAAGGTTGATTTTCGTTTACAAGAAAATGCTCGTCTAAAGGCGGAAATGCAGCAAATGAGGGCACACTTCGATGATTTTCGGAAGACGAATGCTCACTGAAATGTTAGTGTTCAGAGACCTTACACACAGGAGTAAGGGTCGCAGGCTAACAAGACCAAACGCAAGGGCCTCTTCCGCAGGACGAGTCGGATTCTATGGACACCGAATCCAGTCATGAAATTCTAGGTAATTTACAGATCTCAATGAAGCAGATTATGGAGAGCATTAACATGCTCAACCTGAGAATGGGGGTGGTCGAAAGAAGGCTGGCGATCGTGCGTAGGCCAAACGCCACGAACCAGGGTTCAGTACACACCATGTCGGGCAGGGATGGTAGTAGTGCCCCCAGGGAGCTCCTAATGTAATACAGGCACCATGGCAGGGAATACTAATGAATTCTTGTTTGGCTGTGGAATTGTGCCAGTTTCGAAAGGCACACTGCTCCACTACAACAGTATAATAAGTCACAGGCGGTTAAACCGCACCTAGAATTATTACTGAAAACTTCGTGTGAGTCTCCGTCCTTGGCGGACTGTCCAGCTGTTGCGGGGCGTGATGAGAAAAACGAGGGACAACCACAATAGTAAGTAAGAAATGCTCTCTCGAGGTGCATAGAATGCAGCTAGGCAGATCCAGAGCTGAAGCACTCCTCGTAGTAATCATACGTAATGGCTGGCTTAAGCAGAGCGTCTACTTAGTGTATACAGCCCACTATCAGAGCAGAGGCAGACCGTTCACACCATCTTAGCTAAAGCATCTCCTTTAGCTAGAGGTTTCCTGTTGGTTGTGACTGGAGATTTCAGTGCCACGCACACTGTATGGGGTTACACAAGGCAAACGGCGGAACGAATAATCTCGTTCGAGCAGCGCAAGATTGCGCCCTGGAATTAATCATGGACCCATGGTTCCCCACATGAATGGCGACGTCCGTAGCACGGGATACGACACCGCGCTTGACATTCATTAAGAACGTAACCGAGGTGGCGTGGCAAAACCTTCAGGAGAGCTTGGGTAGTGACCACTTTGTCATAACCATCTCTGTCAGGCGTCAATGCCGTGCCTCCCAGGCAGTTTCGAGTCACCGATGTGGTTGCCTTCCGTAAAATCAGAACACAGGACACTGAAGAACACGGTAGCCTAGGTGACTTAGTCGAATGACTAAAGAAAGATGCTGAGCAGGCTACTAAGATGGTCAGCACGGAGGTTGAGGTACCGAGAATGGATTCGCATTTGGCACAGCTTCTGGAGGCCAAAAGCTCCATTCAGGCACGTTGGCACACTGTAGAGGTGGGGGAGCAGGACGTCCCCTTTAGAGAGGCTGAGATCAGATAGGTATTACATAACCTGGATGGTATTTTTAAACAGGATTCTTCCCAACTTGGATGATAAATCCATCACGAAGTTGACAGAATAAATACACATAATATGGGAATCGGGCACGGTTCCTGTATCCTGGAAGACTGCTTCGGCGGTCATCATTCCTAAGCCAGGGAAACCTCTAGCCCTGGAAAACCTGTGCACGATCTCGCTCACCTCTTCACCAGGTAAGGCTGCACAACACGCTATTCATAATATGATTTCAAGGGATGTCAAGGCCCGGGATCTATTTCCCTACAATATGGTAGGCTTCAGACCTCACTCCCACAAAAGATGTGATGCTTCTCATCAAACGCCAAATAATCGATCGCAGGACTAGAGATATACCGGAAATACTCGCACGGGATCTGGCTAAGGCCTTTGATAATATCTCACATAGACTCATACTTGAGGCGGTCTTGGAGCTAAACTTGGGACGGAGATTCCACACATGTGCTAGATCCGTTCTTAAGGATTGAGTTTCTACCATAAAAATTGGGCGCAATAAATCGGATGAGATTTTGTTGGGGCAATAGGGACCCCGCAAGGGGCAGTAATCTCACCTCTCTTATTTGATATTGTCATGCGGGGACTCGCGGAGCGACTATCCTCCGTGCAAAACATTGGCCGCGCCTTATACGCCGATGAAGTCAGGATTTGGTGTCCAGGTGGATCAGACGCGGACGTTCAACACGCGCTACAAAAAGCTCTAAATATAACGCAATAATTTCTAACTGAACCAGGGCTGAGCCTCTCACCTACCAAGTCTGAGGTATTACTGTAAAGGGCTGCGAGACAGGGCGTTAGGGGTTTGGTTCTGATGGAACAGATAGCTATTGCCTTACACACGGAGGAGGGTCAGGCTGTTACTCGAGTCAACTCGATCAGCATATTGGGCCTATTACTGGACGCCAGAGGCTCTAATACAAATACAATTACCCACAGCACCTCCAAAATGCAGAGTATGCTCCGGCTCATCTCTAGAGTCTCGAATCGAAAAGAGGGACTCGGAGAGTACAATTTTCTCAGGATATATAAGGCGTTCCTGTTGAGCCACATCATTTATATGCATATGCCCTAGATTAGACTAAGACAGAAAAAAACAAAATAGACACGCTCATGCGTAAGAAAATTAAAAGAGTACTAGGATTACCACTCACCACTTGTACAGCGAAGCTTATGCAGCTGGGCATGCATAATATCATCTCGGAGGTGGTAAAGACCCAAAGAACAGCACAAATTGCCAGGCTATCGACATGCAAAGCCGGCAGCCGTTGACTAGACTCAGTCAACTTAGATCGAAGCTTAATTAACTACCATGAGGAATAACTCTCGGAAACAGTGCGGGCGTCATTTGCTGTTAGTCCTATTCCCAGGACGTTTCCTCCACAGTATAACATTGGACGACGCAAGGCTCGCGCCCGGGCTATTTTAAAGACAGTCACAGATAACCCAAGCTTGACAGCATTTCGTAGATGCCGCTCACTTTGTTTCTGCAGTAGTCGATACGAGCGGCACACTTATCAACGCGGCTTCTGTCCGTCAGATCTCCATCGATGTAGCTGAACAGATAGCCTTAGCTTTGTTAATGAGGGACCCTGCGCGTCCCAATATATACACAGTCTCGTGCGGCCATACGTGCCTTTGCGTCGGGTTTGGACTCCCGAGAGGCTGCGGCCATCCTCAGAAATAGAGTGGTTACTGATTTTCACTCCATTACGTGGTTTCCGACCCACATGGGTCCGAATATTCTTACAAATCTCTCAAACCCCAATGAGCTTGCTCATAACCGTGCGGGAGATCTTACCCGCCGCTGCGGTATGGAAGCTTTCGTGGGGCCGGACCCAGTACTTACAGCGACCCATTACTTACTTTCCACGAAATAGTTTCTCACTACCAGTTGGAGTGGAGGAGTTTTTCACTACCGTATCCTAAGCTTAACAGGCCTCAATCGTCGACTTTTAGAATGCTCCAAACGGGTTCTTTTCCTTCGAGGGGCTTTCCAAGTCGCATCCCCCAAATATAGAACCACACTGTCCAGATTGTGGTGTGCATTTCTCTACATTGGCTCACATGCTGTAACAATGACCTGCGTTACGCATAGCACCGTTCAGTGAAGAAGTGGACTGGGACAATGCCCTTAAAAGCGGTGTACTCTCGTTACAGGGCCTGCGAAAGGTCGCAGGTCCACAGTCTTCCTACCCCTACGTCGACGCGGCCAGCGACTACTAGACACCTCCCACAGGCGGTCCCCACGTAGTTACTCAGGACGAAATAAAATTCACGTCTGTCTGTCTGTCTGTCTCAGAGCTGCACAGGTGGCTCGCGCTCGGCACGCGCTCGTGCCACTGCTTCCACGTTTGTCGTCGTCGTCTGTTTCCACAGCTGGCTGTGTTGCCGCTAATCATCCCAGCGTAGAATTTCACTTCTCTTCTGTCGTCGTAACGGGGAGGCCGCGTTTAGGGGAGTATGAGCCATTGCTTAAAGGGTATGAGCCATTCATTGTCTTACGTAACGGACAGGAGGAGGAATAAACTTTATTTAGAGAAATAAGCAGGCGGTAAAATCGTCCGAGGTGGGCGGCGTCCCTAGTCGAGGATGCCGCGGGCCGGAGCGGAGAGCTGGTCGATGCCAGCTATCGAGCTGGTCAACCAGTCGATGCTGGTCTTCAGGGCTCGGGCTTGTCAGCTGGGCCTCCCACTGCTCGACAGTTGGTCCGGTGATGGGTGGTGTCGATGAGTTTTGTCGACATTCCCATACCATGTGGTAGAGGGTATTAGGCGCAGAGCAGAAGGCGCATTTGTGAGTATAGCTCGTAGGATACATGGGGCGTAACAGGGTGCCGTGCGGGAATGTGCCGGTCTGTAGTTTGCGGAAGATCACCGCCTCTCCTCTTGTCAGCTTGGGATGCGGGGGTGGGTAGATCCGCCTACCCAGTCTGTAATGACTCAGTATATCGGTGTATCTTTTCGGGATGCTATCATGTTGGTCTACCGCTGTTCGTGAACCAGGTGGTATAGCCCGGAGAACGTGATCTCGTGCAGCGGCGTGAGCCGCTGTATTACCCACCAGGGACTCGTGTCCCGTGGCACAGACAATGTACTGTTCTTGAAAATTGTCTAGTTTTTCGAGGATGCTCAGGGCTTGTTTGGAAATGCGGCCGTTTTGGTAATTTCTACATGCTGTTTGTCAGTCCGTGATGACTGTGATGTGGACAGACCGGATTTTAGGCAAATGCCTTTTTTGTTTGTTCCTTGCACTCCTATCACCCCACTTTGATATATGAGCATCAATTAGAGGTTAAGGAGGGCATTTATAGTGTTTTTATAGTGCCTATAGATGCCTATTTTGGCGTTTGTGCCTAAATGCCTATAAACGCCTATAAATGCCTATTTGAAATATCGGCGTCTATATGAACACGCTTTGCCTCAAGTTTCGCTTTCGAATGCATTTAGACATCGTTATTCATGTTGCCGGGCAACATTGCTCGGAACTCTATGGGGTTCAACCTAGTCCTCTAGTTCAACCAACTCGCGGAAGACAACCACTAGCAGCAGTCAAATGGGATGCGCCGGCCAGTACACGCCGCCGCGCTGACATGGCGCGAGCGGTTAGCGAATGCGAAACTGCGAAGGGCCGTCAGGGGAAAGGAGAGGGAAACGCAAACGAAGAAAGAAAAATGTGATGGGCACGCCGCTTTTGTTTTGTTTGCAATTTGCTTAGTAAGGTGTTCACCGCCATCGAGCGTTCCTTCGCAGCATACAAGATGCCAAGTGACAAGAGACACAATTTCGAATCCAGAAATCTGGAGATGGTAGTAGCTTGCTATTGTTCCACAATCTTCACAGTGATTCTTAGACTACGTTCCGCGTGCTCTCCAAACAGATTGCTTTAAACATGTGCACTTCAAATGTATTTGACTGTGTTGGGACGTGTTGCCTGTGCAATTCGGATAATGTCATTGTATATGAGAAAAGTGCCAGAGTTGTACTACCTAAGAGTCTTAATGTAAGAACATGTTAATTTCTTAATAAATCGTAGTCAGTCTTGCATTTATTATTTGTCTGTTTTGGTGCATCCTAATTTAATTGCGTAAGGCAGACATAAAGTAGCGCTTTTTTAACCTGTAGTCCCAGCTTTCAAGTATTCTTTTTCATGCCTTTTTCACTATATGAGACGCTCGACTACAGTGGCCATTGAACATCAATATGAGCAGTGTGCTTGTTGAATTAAGCCACTTGATCGTCTTAGTCCAGCAGTTTTATGGGACAATTGCTTGGCTATGTTCAACTATTGGTGCATTTGTGCCATCATAACCAATACCATTTCTTGTTATCCTGTCGTAGATACAGGTCGCACACGTCTTAGTTTGAAACTAGATGCATTTATGTAAAAATTTATTGTGCCTATATTTACGACGTTGGAGGCCTAAAACGTTGTTTTTTCTGCCTATTTTTGGCGCCTAAAATGCGCTTTTTAATGCCTAAAGGTCCGGCCTCTATTGATGTGATTTTCCTCTCGCTTTCCCGTAGTGGCCGCCAGGGCTATCGCCGTTTCTTCCGTGCAGTCGATGTCTGGCGTGCTTACCGAGGCCGCTGCTACCTCTTGTCCTTGGCCGTTGATCACGCTGATAGCCTGGGCCGCTCTGTTCTTGTACTTTGCCGCGTCGGTGTATCTGACTTTTCCTTGTTTTTGTCCTTCGTAGGCCTTACGTAGAGCATCTACTCTCGCTCGCCTCCTTTCTCTGTTGTATTCAGGGTGAATGTTTCTCGGGATGTTGGCCACCGCGATCTTCTCCCTCAGGGGTAGAGGAACCCACTGTTTTCTGGACTCATTCGAGTGGGTTGCCCAGTCTTATTAAGGTGTCCCTGCCCGTGCTGGTGAGCTTGAGTCGCTCTATCTGGCTCGTCTTGTGGGCCTCTGCTAGTTCCTCCCAAGTATTGTGGATGCCCGGTCTGAGTAGCTTCTCCGTCGATGTCGTCGGTGGAAGCCCCAGTGCCAGCTTGTAGGTCTTTAGTATAAGGGCGTTCAATTTGTCTCTCGCCGTTCTTGAGACCCAGGTAGGGGGTGCCGTAAGTGACTCTGCTGATTATCAGGGCTTGTGTTAATTTAATTTGATTGTGTCCTGCTATTTCAGGCGTGCTTTTTGTTAGTCACTCTTCACACCAAGTGCGCGACTTGGGTAACGATCGCTTGCAGCTTTTTTAGTGGCGGCGAGACCGGCACCGTCCTTCTGGAAAGTGAGGCCCAGAATACGGAGTACGTCCACCTTGGGTATGTTGACTACATGTAGGGACAACGTTGGGTCCGGCGTCTCCTGCGGATGCCGCCTTCTTGTCCTCCTTTTGAGGATCAGGAGCTGCGACTTTTCCGGCGCGCATGAAAGACCGCGGCGGTGTAAAGAATGCTCGGTCCTGTCGATGGCTTCCTGCAGGGCGTCTTGTTGTTCGCCCACCGATCCCGTGCACGTCCATATGGTGAGGTCGTCTGCGTACATTGTGTGACGGATACCTATGATGTTCTCCAAGAGGTTCGACAATCCCCTTATCGCAATATTGAACAGCAACTGGGAAATCACCGACCCCTGGGGGGTTCCTTTCTGCGGTATTTGGAACTTCTCGGTTCTACGGATATACAACTACGTCCGGGACAGGAAGTCCCGGACGTAGTTGTATGTCCGCCGTCCACAGTTGGTATGGTGTAGGCTGTTTAGCACTGCTTCGTGTGAGATGTTGTCGAAGGCTCCCTTCACGTCGAGTGCCAGGATGGCACTCTTGTGGCGTGTGCTGAGGCCGTTGATGACTTCTTCTTTTAGTTGAAATAGAATGTCCTGGGTGGAGAGGTTAGGCCGGAAACCGAATATAGTGTTTGGAAGTGCCCCCCCCCCCCCCTTTTTCCAGGTAGGACAAGAGTCGATTGTGGAACATGTGCTCGAAGAGTTTTCCCGCGCACGACGTGAGAGAGATCGGGCACAGGTTTTGTAGCTTGATGGGCTTGCCGGGTTTTGGGATCATCGTTACGTCCGTGCTTCCAGGAGGCCTGAATACTGCCGGTCTCCCAACTTACATTGATATATTTTTGTAAACTCTCCGTCGTCCCGCCATCCACGTTACGGAGGGTCATGTAAATTTTATCCCTGCCGGGCGTTGTGTTTCTCGTGAGATTTCGTAAGGCTGCCACGATTTCCGACTTGGTGAAAGGTTGGTGTAGTAGCAGCGAATACCACGAGCGCATGCGTGAATGCCTGAGTGACATGACGTCACGCCACAGTTGACTACTTAAACGACTAACTCAATAAACCTGTGTTCATTCCTGTTTCGGCGTCTGTTACTTCAGTGGCGACGAGGTGATTAACCCCCACGGCCAGGGTAAAGCATGGCAACGCATGCCGGGCCTCCTATTTTTGACGAAGGGGACGACAAGTGGGAAGCATATCAGGTGCGATTAGAAGCTTTCTTCGAAGCCCATGAGATTGTCGATCCGAAGAAGCGTCGGGCCTTACTTGTTGCCGCCCTTAGTACCAAGACGATAGATCTCTTGGCAGGGCGTTGTGCGCCTGACAAGATTCAGGATCTGACGTACGAAGCAGCAGTTCAAAAATTAGCTGAGCACTTTGCACCGAAAGGCAACGAGATAGCGGAGTCTTATCGGTTTTTCACAAGGAATCAACAAGCCGACGAGTCGACAAGCGATTTCATTGTCGAACTACGGAAGATGGCTAATAGGTGCAATTTTGGCCAGGCGCTAGATAGGATGCTGCGGGACAGGCTTGTTTGCGGTATACGGGATGCTGGAGTGCGTCGTAATCTGCTAGCAAGGCACACGCTCACGCTGCAGGAAGCAGAGGATGCGGCGATAGCTGCTGAAATGGTGGCACGCAACGTACAGCAGATGGGAGATGGACCAATCACAGAGGGCGTCCACGCAGTACGAACAAAGCAAGAGCGGCGTAAGTTCGTCAGAAGGCCGCAGCCAAGTAGGATGGCTGAGTCCAGCAACGAACACCAGACCGGCTGCCTTTGCTGTGGTAGCGACTCCCACAAGACCGCCAAATGCAGGTACCGCCGCGCTGAGTGTTTCTCTAGTCGGCGGAGGGGACACCTGGCTGCAATGTGCAAATCCAAGCCACGCCAAGAAAATGTAGCTCATTGCGAGGAGTCAGTCTCCGACAGCGAGGACTACAGACAGTTCCTGTTACACCTCCGTGAGTCGTCGAGAGGACTGGTCGGGCCTATATGGCGAACGCTACAGTGGAAAGGGGTGCCCGTGAAGATGCAAGTGGACACCGGATCACCAGTGTCAACAGTGACATGGCCAACTTACGCCCAGCACCGTCACCGTTGGCCCATGCTCGACAAGTCGTCGTTTCAACTGAGTTGCCTTCCCCGGTAGACTACCTGTGAAAGGACAGCTGGAAGTTCCTGTCACCTGCGCTGGAAAAACCGTCAACGCGACGCTAGTGGTGCTCGGCTGCTCAGGTCCAAACCTCTATGGCGTGCCTGTTCTGGTGTGACTGTTCTAAGGCTCTGTATTGGGGCCTTTACTTTTCCTCATCTCTATTAATGACTTACCCGACTGTATAGGCTCCTCAATTCACCTCTTTGCAGATGACTGTGTTGTTTACCGCGAAATTTCAAATAACCTAGACGTTGGTGCACTGCAAAACGATATCTCTAATATTGCTCATTGGTGCAGAACTTGGCACATGGAACTTAACACTAACAAATGCAAAGTTTTACGTGTTTCACGCACTAACGGACCCTCTGCTACCTATACCCTAAATAACGCTACTCTACAATCTGTTAGCTCTTATAAATACTTGGGAATTCATATCACAACTGATCTAAGCTGGAAACATCACATTAACTACGTTATTAACAATGGTAACCGTATGCTAGGCTACCTACGACGTAACTTTAGTAGAGCTCCTGTAAGTGTGAAACTAACAATACGCATGCTCCATTTGGGACCCCTATCAATCGCACTTAACTTATTCACTTGAAATGGTACAGAATAACGCATCAGGTTCTATATTATCCAACTACAATCGTACTAGCAGTATCACGTCGATGAAACACACCCTTTCCTTGCCGTCACTTGTTTCACGTCGCAAAGCATGTCGTGTTACACTTTTCCATAAAATATATCATCATCCAGTTCTCAAAACCCAGTTCGTTAAGACCCCATCTTATCGTTCAGTACGCTTAGATCACCACCATAAGGTACACGTTACTACTTGCCGCACTAACACTTTTTTTTATTCTTTCGTCCCACGCATGTCCAGTGACTGGAACCACCTTCCCTCAGATATTGTTTCCATTTTGGACCATGATCAATTTTGTGCAACCATTTACAGTCACTTATTTGACGACGCATGAAGTTTTTTTTCTTAACGCGGTTCTTCGCATTGTATCTTTATTCCTGCTTTTGTTGTATTAGCCTAACATTGTCTCGTCCTGTGTATTGTAGATGTCATTAGAATTGTACATATTATTACATTTTCTATTTTGTTTACTATTATGTACCCCACTCCCCTCTGTAAAGCTCCGTGCGCTTGAGGGTAAAATAAATAAATAAATAAAATAAATACCTGGACGATGTGGTGGTCGCCGAGAAAAGAGGAAATTGTGACACGTTGCGCAAGATGTTCCAGCGGTTCAGGGAAGCCGGTGTTAAGCTGCACCCGCTCAAATACAGATTTCGCCAGCCGGAGGTGGAATTCCTTGGTCATCGCATTAGCGCAAAAGGCCTGAGGCCAAAGACCGAAAACACCGACGCGCTCTTACGAATGCCTCGACCTACGGATGTGACAGAACTACGTGCACTACTAGGTCTGGTTACGTATTACAACGTATTCTTGGGGAACTTGGCTACAGTACTTGCGCCGCTATACGAGTTGTTAAGAAAAGACGTGCCTTGGCAATGGGAAGCTAAGCAAGAGGAGGCATACGAGGCAGTGAAGCGGTTGATAAAGGAGGTGAAGGTTTTGACCCACTATGACCCAACCAAACCACTCATCTTGGAAACGGACGCATCCTCATGCGGCATCGGGGCAGTCTTGTACCACAGAGTGGACGGCGTAAACCAACCAATCGGGTTTCGATCTCGCACCCTCTCTTCAGCCGAGCGAAATTACACTCAGGTTGAGCGCGAAGCCTTAGCGGTGGTATTCGGCGTGACGAAGTTCCGCGAATATTTGCTGGGAAGCAATTTTACATTGGTCACGGATCATAAGCCGCTGATGCGCCTTTTTAGTCCCGATAAACCAATACCACCCTTGGCAGCAGCAAGGATACAGCGTTGGGCTCTTTTACTCGGTGGTTACAAGTACTCGATTCAGTACAAACCGGGAAAGGACATAATTGTGGCCGACGCTTTGAGCCGTCTTCCCGCGCAAGTGCCACATGATGACAAGACAGTGAAGTCGATGCTGAAAGACGAACGAGAGTATGTGCTGCTGGCAGACCACCTGGACTCCGGACTTGTGTCGGCGCACAATTTGGCCGAAATGACGGCACGTGATGGCGTGCTCAGGCCAGTCATGCGTTATGTTCAGGAAGGCTGGCCAAGAAAATTGTCGACAGCACAAGAAGCATTGCGGCCTTTGTTCCAGAAGAAAGACGAGCTGACGTGCAGCCACGGTATCCTTTATTGGGGCCATCGGGCCGTGATACCCGCCGCCGCTCAGAAATCAATGCTGCAGCTGCTGCACGATACCCATCAAGGCATGACTGCGATGAAAATTCTGGCTCGGGCACTTTTCTGGTATCGCGGACTGGACAAGGATATCCAGAATATTGTGCACGCATGTGCAGTGTGTCAGCAAAACTGCAGCATGCCACGCGCGCAAGAGCCGGTGCCGTGACCGGACACATTTGAGCGATGGTCAAGAATCCACGTTGATTTCGCAGGGCCAGTCGAAGGGCGGATGTTGATGATCGTAGTGTATTCACATACCAAATGGATCGAGGTTGTTCCACTGAAAATAACCAGCGCAAATAACACTGTCGAAGCCTTGCGGGGCATTTTCAGCAGATGTGGGTTGCCACGAACAGTTGTGTCCGACAATGGGCCCCAGTTTACAAGTAGACAGTTCCGCCAATTCATGGAGGATAGTGGCATCCTACACCTACAATCCCCTCCATATCATCCGCAATCCAACGGGCTGGCTGAGAGGGCAGTGCGCACTGTTAAAGAAGGGCTGCGCAAAAACGTGCACGGTACCCTCGAAAGACGCCTGGCCCGATGGCTACTGCGTTATCGGCGCACCCCACTTCGAAACGGAAAGACACCAGGCTTCATGCTTCTTGGTTTTGAACCACGTTCGCTGTTGGATAATGTGGTGTCACGACCTTTTTCTGCCGCAGGTGTACTTCCCCGCAGACATTCGCCCGGAGAACCCGTATGGTGCAAGAACTATGGGGCAGGCGCCAGCTGGAGACGCGCAGTGATACAGAATACCAGGGGATCCCGCATGAGCGCGGTCAAGACGGAAGATGGTGAACTATGTGAGCGTCATGAAGATCAGCTAAGGCACCGCTCGGATGGTCACCTACCAACATCGTTGGACGAGGAAGGCGCCGAAGGAAAAGAAGTGTTGCAGACGAAGAAGAAATGCAGACGCTCTGGCTGACTTTTCGGACACCAGCCCCATTCCCTCGGCAATCGAAGAGCACGAAACAGGAGCTGCAAACACTGGAGTCCCGGAAGAGCATGACGCGGATACTGCCAATGCTGGGCCTCTGGCAATTCCAGTGCGCAGATCAAACCGGCGTCGCAAGACGCCAGACCGTTTCTAGAGCTCCCCTTAAGGGGAAGGAATTGTAGTATCAGCGACGTCACGCTGATACTACAATTGACGTCACGCCACAGTTGACTACTTAAACGACTAACTCAATAAACCTGTGTTCATTCCTGTCTCGGCATCTGTTACTTCAGTTGGTCTAGATCCGGATTAGGTTCCGCCTCGTACTCCGGGTGAATGACTGGCGGCACCTTCCGTTGTTGTTCGTCTCCGAGGTATTTTTCGGTTATGACTTCGATCACTTCTTCCTCGGTGCCCTGGAAGTTGTGTATAAGTCTTTGTATTTGTTGCCCCGTGACAGTTTTTGATTCCGTCTTCACCAGCAGGGTCTTTAGAATGACCCAGGTCTTTCGGTTGCTGAGGGTTCCCTGTAATTGGTCGCACACTTGATTCCAATTCTGACATCTGCGTTTTTCAGCATACTCCTCCGCCTGCCGCGAGGATGCGGCAATGCGGATCTTGAGTTTGCGGTTTCTCTTCTGCTTCTTCCATCTCTTCAAAAGTCCTCGCCTGGCTTCCCAGAGGTGAAGTAGGTGTGGGTCGACTTCGGGATTGTCTGTGGTGATTTGGATGGTATTTGTGTACTTGGTAACCAAGTTCATAACGTTCTTGGTCCACTCCTCGATGTCCTCTAGGCTTCTGGGGTGTTCATATTTCCGGAAAGCGGGTCAGTTCGTAATTTTGGCCTGACCAAATCTCACGGGAGTTTTGTGGTGCGTGATTTCGGTCTGGTTGATGTGATGGTCGCTGCCCAGATTATCGTCCAGTCTCGACCACTCAAATTGCCTTAATCCAGTGGAGAAGGTCAGGTCTGGGCTGGCGTCTCTGGAGACACTGTTGCCGATTCTAGTTGGTATTTGAGGATCGGTCCACAGCGTCAGCTGGTGGTGTTGTGCCGCGTTGTGCACATCCATACACTTCTTGTTGGTTGATCGGTAGCCCCAATCCACGTGTGGAGCGTTAAAGTCACCCACCACAAGGAGTTTTTAACCCTTCATGACTTCCTTCACTTCTCTCAGGAAGTTGTCCAAGTCCTTGAGGGTGTCGCGCGGAGGACTGTATACATTCAGGATGTAGAGGCTCTCCAGGGTTTTGTTGTGAGGAACCAGCTCAATCAGAGTGTGTTCGATTCTGTGGTTGATTTGGTGCTGCTGCGTCGTGTGATCTTTCTTGATCAGGATGGCGGTCCGGGTCCTTCCTGGGGCAATGTGCGTTTCGTAGCCGCGCATCGTAATTTTGTTGGTTTCTGTTTCCTGTAATGCGACGACGTCAGGTTGGTGTAGCATGCATAGGTGAAATAAATTTTGCGGTTTCCGATTTATTCCTCTGCAATTCCACTGCCAAATTTTGAGGGTTTGGGTCGCTTCATCTTCTTTGCTATCTTAGTCACCATCGTAGCTTCCCAGAGTCTCGTTCACCTGGGCTTCTCTGATGGGGTATTTTAGCTTTTTTCTTGCCTGCTCTTTGTCCTTTCCTAGGATGAAGTTGCGTTGGCTGAGCTTGTTGCCCATCTGGGTGATCTCCTGGTGGAGTGCTTGTACAGCTGCTTGGACGGTAGCTGCCACAGATGTGCTTATGGAGTCGACGGCCTGAGCCAGTTCGGCTCGGAACTCATTTCTCAGTTCGGCCTTATTTGCGGTGCGGGCCTTGATCATCTTGTACTCTATTCCCGATTCTAGGTCTTCTATCGGGGGAGTATGTTCCGTCGGCGGCGTTGGTGTTGTGCTAGGTTCCGGCTGTTTCTGCAATTGGTCAATGAGATGTTGGAGCTTCATTTCCAGGGCTTATTCCCTGGCCTGAGCTCTTCTGTCTCGTTCCTCCTGACGTCTTTCTTGCTCTTCTAGATGCTTCATGAGCCCTTCATTCTGCTTCATCAAGTCGGCGTTTCGCTTTCTGAGGATGAAGATGGTTTCCTCGTATCTTGAATTTCACTCTTGTGTCGGCAGTGAGGAAAACGGGTCGGTTGTCGACTTAGAACTGGCTATCACTTCCCAGCTGTTCTTCTGCGGTTCTTGCTGTGGCTTATTTGTTCCATACTCCGAGGAGCTTGAACATGTCTCCCTTGTTATAGATGGCTGTCGGCCTATTGATTTACTTCTCTCACTCCCGTACAGGGGTGGGGGTCTTGGCTGGAGCTTTTTCTCGCACTCCTTGCTTGCCGTCTCGTGAGGTAGTTCACATAGTTTGCACTGCAACTGGCAATCATGGCCTGCTTGTGGGTTCTGCACCTCGCACCGGTTGCAGATATGTTTCCCTTGGTTGGGGCATACGCCCTGCCGGTGGTCGATTTCTCCGCAGGCCTTGCAATACTGTACCGATCTGCGGTATGGGCGGCAACGTGTGTACGAGCTGGCCACCTTCACATAGAAAGGGACGTGCGGACCTTCGAAGGTGATAACTGCTGATGTGCATTTGCCGAGCATCCTCGCAAGCAGGATGCCACAGTTGTTGGCTGCCAGAAGTCCCGCAAGTGGTTTCTCCGTCGTAAACGAAGTGATACCGTACACGACTCCACGTGCTGTTCCTGGGAGCGGTTTGATGTACGGCGTCATCTCGTATGTGGCCACCCCTAGTTCGATGCCGTTGATGGAACCGAGCTTGAGTGCGTAGTCCTCGTCTGCGGTGCTAGCAATTATCAGGTTCTGCTTCCACTACGTTTGGATGGTTGCGTTCGCGCAAAATTCTTTGAAAGGGAAACCACTTTCCCTTGCAAGTCCCTCGGTGATCTTCTCGTCCGGCCAGCTGGACAGCTTCATGCCGGTTTTAGGGGCGAAGCTCCTTAAGGTGTGGGTCTGTCCCTCCTCTGTAGTTGTAGTAGTCGTCGTAGTAGGTAGCCACGTCTACTTTTATGAGAAAAAAAATTCCGAGAGTTGTGGCCGTAGCGGAATCGAACCAGGGACCCCTCGCTTCTGAGCGCGTGGCGCTAACCACTACGCCACAAAGCGCACATGGACAAACGCACCACGATGGCAATAAATACGCAACATTAACAAAAGACTGCGCGTTTCTAACGCGTTTGTGCTAGCGCGTTACGGCCCGTGCAAGAAGCTGGTGTAAGACGCTGTGGCCTCTCCGCCTTACCCCCGTATTCATAAACGCTGACGGCGTCGGCAAACGCGGTGCACATTCCGGCATGTGTAAACGGCTGCGTAAGACGCTGTGGCCTCTTCCCCTTAGAGTACTGCACGTTTCTAACGCGTTTGTGCTAGCGTCCCCTTAAGCGGGAGATGGTGCAATTATAATGAAGGGCGCTGTTATAAAATAGGAATGACGCCACATATGGCGCATGTCATTGGTGGAAGTCAATCGTTCGATTTAGTGCGGCGAGACTGGGCGAATTACACGGAAGATTCACGGTTTACCGATGATTCCCTCCGGAGCTTCGCCCACTCATCATCATTCACCCCATGGATATGCGGTGTTTTTTATTGCGATAGCAATTATATGGACACTTCAAAGCAGATTTCTGCCGTCGGCGTCGCCGTCGCCGTTGCCGTCGCCGTCACCGTGAGGTTCCGTATGACGTCAATGGAGATGAAATCGTCGCCGCGCGCCGCCGAACGCTGTATGTGCGAGTGAAAGGGCGCGAGGGACGCGTGCTTTCACGGGGAGTGAACCCACGGCGGAGAACAAACGCGCGGTTTGCACCGTGCTCCCTTAAGGGCTGCAGAAGTAGGCGTCTCTTTCCTCCTTTACAATCACCATATATGTAGAGCAAACGCGCCTTATTCCGACGCGCGAAAGGGCGCGGGGGGGGGGGGAGGGAAGGGAGGCGACGTTTAGCTGCAGAACCAAGTGCCTATTTATATCAGAGGCTCCGGCAACAGTCACCAACGCCGCACGCGTTTCGTGCGAACGCGGGCAAAACGCCGACGACGTCTACAACAGTTCTGCGTGTTGCCGGTGCTGCTGCATGTCCAAGTTTATACAGCTGATAAAGCTACTATCATTACTCCGTATAGATCTCTACAAATTTGCTATCGCAATTGATGCTTCGCCTTTCAGGTGAAACTGCGACAACTTTTTTGGTCGGTACACCACCTTGTAATCATTATCTGGCAGCGGCGGCGTTGCGCGTCGCGGCGGTAGCTTGCCGTTGGTTGGGCTTCCCTGATCTTGCTGCCGTTGCTGGTTGCTGTTGGCATGCATACTTGCTTCCACTCTCGGGTTGCTCCTCGCGTTCAGTCCTCCTTGCTGGTTCCGGGGGTTTCCTTGCTTTCCTCCCTCTTGTATGCGGTCCTCGTTCGGCGCCTTCTTGTTTTTCCTTACTTTGATTGCTTGGAACCATGGGCCAGCTTGACTGAGCGTCTTGCCGCTGTTCTCATCGAATTCCACGTTGCTCTGGTTCGCTGTCCAGTCTTGGCTATTGTTCTCTATTGCCATTTCGTGAGCATTGCCGTTCGTTTCCCCTTCCATTCTCGATGCTCGCGAGGCAACGCAGGCCAGCTCCTGGGGCGCGTGCGGCGGTCGGAGAACGGTGTTCGAATATGTCGAGGTGCTCGTTGCTCGGTGGGCCAAGGTAAACAAATCCACTCACCGCTGTAATTCTGGTATCTTTCGATGCCGCTGGCCTTGTTGAGTTCAGTGACACAAAATCGTGAAGTTTGGTTGAGGTTAACCGCAATAACTCGCGATAAAAGCAGCAGCCCATGTGAAGCGCCTACGTAACGGACAGATTTAATTTTTACGAAACGTCATGGAAATCCATCCAGAATGAATGTGCTCAGGAAAGGGCTCTACGTCGACGTGCCGATCGTAGCGTGAGGGCTTCCGAAGCCCAGGCGAAACGTCAGCGAAGAGCCGCGCACCCCGAATTGAGGGAGCGCGATGTTGAGGCCAAACGTCATCGAAGAGCTGCCGACGCCGAGTTGCGGGAGCGCGATGTTGAGGCCCAACGTCAGCGACGTATAGCTCTCCAGGAACCCGACAACGCTGGTGCACGCCTCGGCAACGCTAGCGCCAACTTCCCCGGTGCGGCGGCCAGGTTTCAACACGAGTTTCTCAACCGGAAGTTCGGAGCCAGCTGCAGTGCGTGTGACCGGTTGTGGTTCGAGCACAACGTGGTACTCGTTAGAATTCGTTCGGAGGAACACCGAAGAAACACACGACAAGCCTAGCTTACCCCCATCTCCACGCCAAGAGAGGGACTACTGATTTTTTTTCCTTCGCCCGCCCGGCCCGCACTTCCGCGGACGAAGGCCCCCAGCATTCTGCTTCTTTTTTCTTGCCCCCACTCTGCCGGCCCTGCCGCTCACGGTGGTAGAATAATAGAGGTGGCCAAACGAGCGCCGCAAGCGCGTCACCGCACCTCTCTAGTTTCTACAGCGGTCGCCAGGGGGCGACAGGGGTTTTATTGGCTCAAAGACGCACATCGCAACATGCAGGAAGGAAAAACACTAGGAGGGAGCGCCACGTGACAATCTTAAAGCCTAGTCACACAAAATTTGGAGGAATGGGATGATGGGAAATAGGCCCTCACGTGTACGCAAGCGGTATATTTTACTCGGCTTGCTTTGGTGGCGTCTGCTGCGGGGGTTTCGGAATATGCGCATATAGTAGGCGTGGTAAACGCACGCCGAGGATAGTGAAGGAATTCAAGTGTGTGAAGCAGTCGCGTCTCTGTTATGTCAGTCACATAACGTACCGAACCACCACGCGGCTAGCCGCAGACAGACGCCAAGGCTATAGCGAACGAAGGCGTGTGGTAACCGGCATTCTGCCCAACAACCCGGGAGGATCCCCTCAAGGACGACGGGCAGCGTTTCAGGGATGTTTCCGGGAAAAGAGGGAAGCTTTAGCCCTGCAAACCTGTGAAGGCAACTAAGCCGCCCTTCCGATGGCGATTCGTCGTGTTTGGGAGCATCTTCTGGGAAACAATGGCGTCCTTCGCCCCCTGAAACATATGCACGTGATCAAGCGAGCGTCCAGGGTCCCCAGCGACTGCTTTCCCGTGTGAAAAAAAATTCGTCCTACCTTGTGACCAACGGTGGACTGGCGAGCCCGACCGTATTTAACGCCATGCCGGCCCTTTCGTAAGGCAGATGGTCCCAGTCGACACTGTCGGTCAGCTTAGTGCCTCCTGCCTCACAGGAGACCAGCGAGAAGTCAATAGGCGCGTCTCAACAGCGTAACGACGTCGCGCCGCACAATCGTACAAAATAGTGCACGTAAATATCAAGGAAAGGCGACGACTCGGTGTTTAGAGCGCAGGCTAATGCTGTTTATTTCTTTCACAACGAAAGATACACAGCAGAACTTTTTATTAAGCAAACATGCGAGAAATAGCTATTCCGCGGTGATGGTGTGTGTTTTATGGCGCAAGGGCCAGTTATGGCCAAAGAGCGCCATGCCAGTGTTTGTGAGTGTGCAGTGGAGCGATGAATTTTGAGAAGTAGATGAAGCGTGGCTGTAAAGGGGCCTAAAAATAATCGATGTAAAGTGCGTAAAATATACATGTACTAAAATTATGATAATGAGCGGTATTGGGTATAATGATGTCATGCTTCGAATGAAGCATGACATCTTGGCATGAGAGAGATTTTCGAAAACCCACCATTTTTGGTGGATAAAGATTGTTGTCTTCCGTGTATATACTGAGGTGGTTGAAGATGACGTGTTCAAGTGTTTTACCAAAACAAGAGGTTAGTGATGTAGGTCTGAGGTTAGAAGTGTTTAATGGTTTGTTTGGCTTTGGGATGAAAATTGCCCTGGCATCTTTCCACGAACTAGGGAGGGTGCCAGTGTCAAAGTAGTAATTGCAGCACGCCGTGATAGCTGTGACGGAGTTGTCGTGTACATTGCGGAGTAGTTGGTTGTTGATAAGGTCGGGGCCTTGTGCTGAAATTGTGCACAATGTGGCTATGGCATGGCGAACCTCTGTTTCCGTGATAGCAGCGCTTAGTCGCTCGTTGGGTTCGAAATTGTACTTTGGCATGTCATACGTCTTAGTGGGAGGTAGGTGTTTATGGCGGAGGTCATCGAAGAGTCTGTTGAGGTTGTTTTTGTGTGCATTTAACAGTTTTTTATGCTGTGCGCGCGATGTGCTAGGGTCTAATAAGTGTCGCAAGAGTTGCCATGCATGCTTTCACATACCTGGCCCCACTGCTGACACGCCAGTTGTGTTGCCTACTCCTGGATCTGGAGGTCTAATTTGGCAATTGTGTGTCTTAGCCTTCGATTGTGCCGTCGCCTCTTCTACCGCTCGAGAAGAGACTGCTTGGCTTCCCACATATGTAGAAGTTTGGCATCAACCGTAGTGAGGGCGGTTTCGGGGTGCATAATGGTAGTGTGCGTCTGGGCGTCTGAGTGTAGTTTATGAACCCATTCCGAGATGTCTTGGATGTTTGTGGGAGCTGATATCTGGCGACATCTCGAAATTTGTCCCAGTTGGTAAGGATCAGGGGTTTGGGCGCAAAGGGTCTGTGTTTGAAACGTAGTGTGGTGGTATTGATGTAGTGGTCGCTACCGAGGTTAACTTGTGAGTTATGCCACGTGACGTGTTGAATTCTGTGTGTAAGGGTAAGGTCAGGGGAGGTGTCCTTGGCTACCCTGTTGCCTAACCTGGTTGGTGCATCGATGTCGTTATACTATGTGAGTATGCGGTCGCGTATGTGGATCCATAGGGCTCTGCCCTTAGGAGTAGAAACGTAGTGACCCCACAACTGGTTGGGTGCATTGAAATCACCAAGAATTATGAGGGGATGGATGGTGGGGGGCAGCGGCAATTGTATGAGTAAATAGGGAGTCAAAGCGGTGATGTTTGTCTCGTGGACGACTATAGATATTGAGAATGTAAAGACAAGATGCTTTATTTTTTCATGGAAGAATTTCTAGGAAATTATGCTCTATATCGACGCTGACGAATTGGGAGTGATTGACGGTGAGGTTTTTTTGCGTAAGAATTACCGTGTCGGGCCGGGAGACCTTACTGGTCTTATAGACGTTATAACCTGGGAAGATGACTGGTCCATGAGTTTCCTGAAGCGCAATGACAGCTGGAAAATTTGAAGAGGCGGCAAGAAACTATTGGAGGTGTGCTTTCTTTTTTCAGGATCCCCTACAGTTCAATCGCCAGACTTAAAACTCGGAGCGAGTCGGATTATTGGCCACTGTTAAGTGGAGAGGCGGATGGAGCAGGTGCAGCTATGTTACGATGATTCGCAGTGACTCCAGCTATCCAACTTGTAGTAGTTGTTGGATATGTGCTTGTACGAAATCAATAAATTTGTCGAGCATTTCATTCTTCGCTGCGTAATATGTATTAATTTTTTTCAACTGCGGTGACTATATTATAAAATTTAGTCTCCAAAGCGGTTAGCCTGTCGTTATATTTTAAGATTGTCACGTCCATGGCCTCCTCTGATAGCGGAGGGCTCAGAGTTTTACGTTTGCTGGGGGGAGGGTGAAGCGGTTCCCGTTCGGCGGAGGGGCTAGTGTCCACATGGCAATGTGAAAAGGGTTCAGGTAGGGCTGATGGTTGATTTCGCGAAAGGGTGTATTTAGGGGGAGGGGTTTGAGTAGTTGAAGCGGAGGGGTGACGAGATTGGAGTTCTAGTTTAAGTCTCAATCTGGGCTTTTAGAATTTCATTGGCTTTAAGGAGGAGGGATTCCGTGTTAGCAGTCTCATTTGAGGAGCAGCTCTGGCAGAGGCTACCTTAGCCCAGCTTACCTGGGGTGGTTTGCGCGAGGAGTTGGCGAGAGGAGGGCTTGGTGATAGGGTTGGCCAGGCGACGTCTTGGTTTGCGGAGCGAGGCTCGCGTTCCTTGCT
Source organism: Dermacentor silvarum (assembly GCF_013339745.2). NCBI lineage: Eukaryota > Metazoa > Arthropoda > Arachnida > Ixodida > Ixodidae > Dermacentor > Dermacentor silvarum. The sequence continues at coordinate 80,807,637 of NC_051156.1, read as the reverse complement.
TTTGCTGCGACTTCTTCGCTGATTTGAGTCGTGAGTGCGGTCGAGACTGGAAGTCCGGTTGGTGGATGAAATGTTTTGTTTGTGCCTGAGATGTGTAGGGCGGGGCTTGAATCTTTATTTTAGATGCGAAGCATCTTATGCTCGGGGCTATGTCACTCCCGTCCACTTCCGGTTCCGGAAGCCAGCTTCCGGCTTCCGGAGAACGCTTCCGGCGTTTTGCCCGAATGATCCCCAGGTGCTTCGCCCACTCATCATCATTCACCTCGTCCTCTCATTCTCCTCCCGCAACGCCGCGATGAGTGCCACGGACAGCGCCAGCGTCAACGCCAGTGTCAGCGCCGTGGACAGCGCCGCGGAGAAGAGGGCTCGAGCCGCTGCCAAGAAACGGCAGCGGTGACAGGCCGATCTGAAAACTAATGGGAACTTGAGTCGACCCCATGGCTGCTTCGCATACTACTCAGGGTTCCCCTACGGGAAGATGGTGTAATTTTTTTTTGTACAGCGAGGAGCTGGTTGGCTGATTTTTGTTGCGCACAACACAGATGGGGTGACATTCGTGGTGCATGGGTGCATCTTTCATTCCGCACTTGGGGCAGAGTGTCTCGGTGTCATTGGTGCAGACGTCCTGGTGATGACCAATCTCGTGGCATCGGGTGCAGGCTCCTACTTTCTGTCTGATGGGGCGGCATCGAAGTGAACAACCGTCGTAGTTGACGTAGAAATGGATTATTTTGCCTTGGAATATGACCAGGATGGTTTCAGTATTGCACAGGCGTCGTGCACTCCCAATAGTCAGTGTTGGGTTGCAGCTGTGGGGGGTTGAGGCAATGTCGTCTTCTGAGTAATCTGGGGGCAAACGAATGCTCCCTCTGCAGGTATCGACGGGATTGGCGACATGGGTAGCGACTTCGTGAGGGGTACCATTGAATTGCAGATTCTTGATGTTGTGGTAGAGATCCACACGGCCCATGTCTGGTGTGTTGATTAGAACGGCATGGTTGACGGTGTTGACACGAATTTGATCAGAACTGGTGCGGTCGGAGATAGAAAGTCCCGAAGCCTTGAGGATGATTTGGCTGAGGGTGCATGGATGGTTCGCAGCGCACTTGAGGCCCCCGCGAACTCTTACGATGATTTTATAATCGCTCCGTGGTACCGGCGGGGGCTTCGCTTCTGCTCTTGATTGCGTCTTCTGAGTCACTGCAGGGTTTTCTGGTGCCGAAGGATGTTGACGTTGTCTTGAGAGGCTATCGTGGATGTTGCGCCAGCTGCGTCGGGCTGCATTCCTTCGCTCATGCTAGGCAGATTTAGGTCGAGCAGCAAGACGGCCAGCCGAGAGCCCTAAAAAGGGCTGCGGCTGGCGTAAGGCACGTCGGAATTTACAGAAATAACTACCAGGATGTGCCGGTAGCACTGGCATAGGTCCGGTAAGGAAATAAGGGAGTTTTGTTGCCATCAGGCAGTCACAAAAGCACTAAATGCAGGAGCCGAGATGGCATGTGACCGCTCGCACCGAGACGCTGCGGCGTTCCCCTGATGCATTGACAATTACGTCGTCGTAGATCAGGCTCCCCAGTCTTTCTCCGCGTTTCAAGGCGACGCACTTGAAGCGAAGTTCGACGCCCGCGGTAGCAGAAACCCACACGTTATGCTTTCTATGCGCCTCCATACCTTTGACGGCAGGCGCCACTAATCGTTACCACGTACCAAACAAACACGAACGGTCCAGCAACCTTGTGGGCCTATACCTACGCAAAAAGCAACGTGCACAAGGCCCGGGAGAGCGGGAGGTAGGGCTACAGAGAAGGTTGGCTTGCCGAGGCTAGCGGAATTACGTGACGCTCGCTCCTAGTTTTTTCCTTCCTCCATGCATCGCAAGCTTTCGCTGTGCTGTAAAAGGTCGGATATTATCGCAAATTTTGTGGCTTTAAAACGTTGCTTATAATTTGAATGGCTTGTAGAGGCTGTCTGCCTACCTTGCCCACAAAAATGAGGGTATCAGGCTCTATGCAGCTTAAAAATTTTAGATCGGCGCAGTTAATATCGACAAGACTGATACAGATCTCTGATAGCCAGGGGCGTACGTGTATTTTTTCAGAAGCGTAGAAATTCTTACCGGCGAGTGCACGGCGTAAAAAAATATTTGGTTTTGACGTCATTGTGAGTAGCATTGGGCTTATGGGCATAGTTAATTTATAGTCTGGCTGTAACTAAATTTCACTGTTGCGCGGTCACTACTTGTTTAATTATTGTCCAGCTCTCTTCAGGGATCGTTCAGGCACCTGCGACAGTAGCGTGAGATGGCGAGTGCAAGCGTGCACGCGCCTACGAAATGCTGAAACTGCAGACGACGGGAGTAGACGCCGTCAACATAGGCAAGCGGAGCGACGCCGTCCACATGTACATCAATAACATTAGTCGGAGAAGGGAGAGGCCTTGGTCTGTTCGTGGGTGACGCAGTTCTTGCCTCTGGAACTGCGGTGATTAGTTTTCCCGTTCCGGCGTAGAAGGACAACGACGCATCGGCGAAAGTGAACGGCGTCAAAGCGATGGCGAACGGCGGTCAACGAGAGGGCGGTGGTCCGAGTAAGAAAACATCTGGCCAGGGTTCTGAGACGCGGAGGACGACGGGTATGGTGAAACGTATTGTTCGGTGTCGACGCTAGGGCGGTAGGATGTTGCGCGGTGACGCCAAAATCATGAAATGTGGCCAGGTAGACCACACGCAAAACATATTGACCGGTTGTCAGGTGTGTGCCATCGTTCACTGCTGTGTGGGTACCGCGGCTGAACGAAGTGAGGAGCTGGATGCAGTGGCACGGCTGATGGGAATGGCGCAAAGGGCTGAGGTGGTGGCCATGCGAGAGCCTCGGCATTGCTGAAAGGTGCAGTCACCTCGCGAAAAGCAACAGGAGACGGCACCGGCGGAGTCTCACGGGCAGGAGGAAGACCTGCGGAAACTTGCTCGTGGATGACCTGGTGAAGGTAGGCCGGCAAAGGCGAGGGTGGCTGGCGTGGCTGAGGACAGCAGCGAAAGCTGACGAGCGACGTCAGCACGTACGAACTATTTTATCTGGCAAAGGAGGGAGTCCATATCAGGAGCAGCGGCAATGCACGCGAGGGTTTCGTGGGACCCAGGTGGGCGCCGCGTGAGAAGGCGCTCGTCAAAACTATGGCAAAGCTCAATGACCTGAAAAACAGTGCCTGGCTTTTTGGACAGCACCATATGAAAGGCATCGTCGGAAATGCAGAGGTAGACGAGGTCCTCTATGTAGCTGGTGAACGTTTCACCAGTTTGCGAGGATCGGCTTCGTAAGCGTTGTTATGCGCGAAGTTTGCGCATGCCAGGGCAGCCGAAAACTTCTGCAATGCAGGTTTTGAAGCTAGATCACATGCGGACATCGATTTCGTGGTTTTTGAACCACAGGTTAGCGACGCCGATAAATAGAACATCGCGTTATTGAGCTTGGGGGGATTGTCCCATTTGTTGGTGTTGCTGGCGTATTCATACAATTCCATCCAATCTTCAACGTCTTTCTCATCGGTGCCGCTGAAGATGTCGGGATCCCGCTGATGCTGGGCACCGGCACATGCAATGGCTGGTGTAACCGGTGGGGATGTCAGGCTGGGGTCGTCAGGCATGACGGACGGCAGAGTTTGGGTGCGTAATTCCAGATTGGTAGAAAGACGCAGCACCTACACCACAGTCTAAGAGAAATACCGGCCAAGAGAGCAGCAGGCAGCGTTGGCAGCGTGTCTCAACCTGAGCAGCTCCGGCAATCTCGGGCTCGCGCCTCCCGGACGACTGGCGATGTGTTGTGCAGCGCCGGGCATGCCTCTGCACTGCAATATATATATATATATATATATATATATATATATATATATATATATATATATAGTGTGTGTGTGTGTGTGTGTGTGTGCGTGTGTTGGTTAACACGCCAACAGTAGTTTTCGCAAGAGAGTAAATACTGTTTTTGCATCGCCGTATATGCTAATAAAGGAGTGTTTATTAATATTGTAAGGAGGAAAACGAAACAGATGTACTCAATCGTGGACATACAAAAGATATATTCGTTTGAAGCGTGACAAATTTGGCAATGACGCACTAGTAAGCGTATAGTTCTCAGAACCAATCTGTATCCGGCAAAATAAAGAAATACAACAATCAAATAAACAATTAATAAACGACGCGTTTGATTTCGTCACGCTGCATGCGTAAATCCGCGCGTAAAGTCCGTTTTACGCGATGGTAACTAATCAGTGGTAGTGAAGGCCTCCCTAGTGTACGGCACTCTGACGCGAAGCTACCTACATTTCCAATGTATGATTCTAATTAATTCCGCCATCGTTGTCCTTGGCGTATGGCTTCGCTCTGGACGGAAACGAGGTAACCATTTTGAGGCATTGCATACTGATGCTTTTGGCCGGGGGATTGGGGGTGAGTGCAGTGACGGCAGCGGAAGGCTGGACCTCCTTGCTTGAGTGGCCTGTTTGTGTTGCGCATGATTGTTTAGTTATCAAGACCATGCAATTCTAAAAGCCTTTTTACATGGTTTCTTGCATGACCTGCATGCGGTTATCAACCTCCTGCACGGAATTATTAAAGAATCCCTCAAGTTTATCCATACGTTTGGTGAGAGTGGTAGGACCAGGGGGGGGGGGGGGATTGGGGGCTGCCATTGAGGTAGGCTCTACTAACTTCCTCTTAGGTTTTCTCCCCTCAACAACCTCCATATCCTGGGAGTCTTCCTTCCCAACGCAAGCCAAGATCTCTCGCGTGGCGGGCGTGGCAATTGTAGTTTTAGTTTGTATTTTAGACATTTAATTTCCTCATTAGCTGCTGCGAGTTTATCATTCGTTATAGCGAGTTACTTTTTGAGATTACGGATCTCTGTGGCAAGCTCCTTCACCTATGTGTCTTCTGCTCTTCTTCCTCTTTCGGCGTCGTCCGGTGCTGGCGGCTGCCACAGCGCTGATTTGCCAGGTCCCTGGTCTTTCTTTGTCACCGAGGCAGGTCGTTGTCTATTTTCACCACGGGGCCTGCTATTGCTGCGGTGTCTACTACCACTACGGTGGTGCGCACTGTTGGTGCGCGCCCCCGATGCTCCCTGGTTGATGTTGCGGGTGACGGGACGGCTGCGACACACAGCACCCCGGTATGCTGTGTTTCCCTCTTCAGTGCTTGATACTTCCATGAAGGGCGTCTCGGCGAATAGTGGTGCTGGAATCATTGGAGGCGTCAACAACAGAGATTCCTCCAGTTATTCCAGCACCACTATTCGCCGAGCGCCATCACCTGGTCAAAAGTGGTTCCGCTGCGCTGTGGAGAATCCAACACTTCGCAGACGATGCCAGCACTCCGCGGGTTCCGACATGCTGCTGGCCGAGAGACGCGTGATTGCAAGTGTATTCGAGGATGAATTGTAAAACCAATGTCAATGACGCATTGACAGTGCCGAACGGTCGCAAGCGCACCCCCAATTGTAAGGCATTTTTCGTAGTGCCACGAGCGAAATCTGCTATAAGCCACCTGCTCCAGTGGCTGCTGCCTATGGGCCATGACAGGAGGACTCCGAAAAGACCTAGAATACGCCATGTAACTGTCCTTCGCTCCATATGGACGCCGTTCTTGTATTCATATAGATATTACCGCCTCTATTAAAGTTCAGTCTGTGCGCGTGTCTATAGGACAAGTGTTTGTTTTCGTGCTTTCGGTGAATAATTACAGGGTGACGGTAGCAGTTAGCGACGTTTTATTATGAAGTGTTGCCGTATCGCTGGTCTCATTCACTTCTCATCGTGACAGGGATGTTTGTCGCTTCATTGCTTGTCAACTGTTAGTTGCCTTTCGAGGACTCTGATTCGTTAGTGTGCTTTTGTTTTTGTTTAGTTCACGTCCCTGTGTTGGCAACCGGAAATTGCAATAAAATGCAGCTTAATGCTTGGCTCGTTGGCAATTTCCAATAGCGGCGTATCATTAACTAACATTGGTGGCTATTCTAATTCGCATTGTCAGCTGGAATCTCCGCATGTGTTTAAAAAATCTTAGAAACCACCTGGACTGTGACGTTTAATTAGCCTTGGCAAATGGCTATGGCATCGCCTCAGGAAACCTGCTATTCGCATGCTCCTGTAAAAACGATATCAAGATTGTAGTCTGTTCAACACGCAAGAAATGAATGCATGTTTTTTTTTATCTAACCACGGCACTGCAGAAGTTGCACAAGATAGTGTACCCAGAAGAACTACAAATACGTAATGCATGCAGCATTAGTCAGCGCGTGCGTCGGCTAGATGAGACCCATACCACTATATAAATTTGTCCATGATCTGTAAAACGCGACAAGGAAGCTATAGTGGAATCATTATAATCAATATAGTGGTGCAATGCAATGCAACAAATTTAAGAGTGCATGCAGTTGCCCGCGTCATTCACCTGAATTCAGCTTTCATACCTTGAACACAAGGAATTTTGGACGCGACAGCGTGTTGCATCACGCATTTACATTTTCAGCTATCGCGAGTCGTGTTCGCATGCATACACGCCTAATACTGGTGTCACACGGCCACTTTCGATCGCTATCAAGCCCGATCCGGGTTAAAATTCGCGACCGCGATTGGCTTCCTTCCGCAGTTAGCGCAAACGAGCCAATAACGACTGAGAAATTATATGCCGATGTGCTCGACTGCGATCGAAAGTGTGAAGATGGAAAGTGCTACTATAAGAAATATAACACCGGTGTGCATGTTCGTCACACGCTGTATTTCAAGCAACGTAAGCGTAAAATCCAGGCTCATAAACCTGAGGCGAGCAATACAGTTTTACTCGCAACATGATAAAGCAAAGAAAGAAAGCAAAAAAAAAGTGTTACTGGTAATGCCGCGCGAATGCTGCTCCTACGCGTACGGAGAGTGGCTTTCCTGCACAACGTTGGAGCCCAAGATGGCGTACCTTGGCGCAACTCTGGCTCCCGGAGCCTATACAGTTACTCTAGATAGAGCGCTCCTCTGGCGCCATCTCGTAGCGGTGGTCTGAAGTTTTGCGCGGAACTACGCTTTTCTTCTAACGCTGCGCTACGCGTTCGCATTCATCTTTCTCTGTGCTTGTTCGTTTGGTTACGCCGACGCTCGCCGCAGGAACGGGCGCCCCAGATCTGCGCTCTAAAAGGTTAACTGTTTATTGAGCGAACCTGAGCCTTGCGAAACCAGTGGCGCTCCAAGCACAACGATAGCGGCAAGCACATTCGGCGATCGTCGAAACTGATTTGCGGTAAGACACGTCGGCTATTTATAAGCGGCCCAATGAACCTTCCAGCGTAATTTCTGGTGCTCACGTAAGCTCTAGAATGTACAGTCGACCGATTCTTTAACTGTACCGCGCGAGCGTCGATTGGTATCCGCCAGCGCCTTCTAATAGTGCGAAGCGACGATATCTGCACGAGTAGCGCATTTACGGGAGGATGTTTATGCTTGCTATCGGCCCTTGCAACTGTGTTTACGAGTTAGATGTACTGTGTTGAATGCGCTAATGGTAAACGGTCGCGCGAGCAGAGTAGTCGCCACCGCAGTAATAGCTGCAACCAGGCATGGCCTTCGCTAGGGGTGATGAGACGGCACGAGCAACGAAACTGTTCTCGGCAATGGGAGACGACCCTTTCTTGAGAAGAAAACTCTGAGGAAATAAAGATGGCGCCTGGCGCCTCTATGATCGGAATCTGTACACTCAAAGTTTGGTAGTAATTCACGAATCTGCACTTGCGATTTTTTACACAACTATGGAGGTAGCCAAATTGTTTCCAGCTCAGACCTGTCGTCTAATTAAAAAGATGCAGCGGATTACGATACATACCATATCCGATTCACACATTTGTGAGTTAAAAGACCAGTAACGGCGCAAAAGGCGAAAAACGGTGAAAGACGGAACACGAACGCAGACTCACTACATATCTTTTTGGTGGAAAGCATCAATGTCGCATATTGGCCGACTTACAGTGCAGGCATTTCCATTTGATCTGCGCACGTTCTTGCTCACTGTTATTACGACTCTTGCTGCGTCTAATGTTCGTGGGTTATAGACATACAGATTTGCAGGTGGAACAACTGGATGAACTGCCCTAATGTGGAGGAGTCGTTGCATCGTGGGACGATGGTGATATTTGTGCTGATGAGAAGAGTGTTCGTGAAGAAAACATCCCTCCAGAGCCTCCCACAGACAGCCTGCAGCCAGGGGTAACAAGTGACCTGGGTGCCAACGAGCAGCTACTGTACCAGCAGCAAGTCCAGAGGAAGGAAGAAGCCTGCATCGACAAACTACGAATTGCTCATAAGCTTACACAAGCAAACGGAACAATGAGCAGCGAGAGCTTAAAAAAAAATGGGTTGATCCCTCTTTTATAGGAATCGGTATAGAACACGAAAGTGAAACGTGTCTTCACAGAAGTAGTGTAATGTTTATTGCACATTGATATATAATGTCTATTGGTGTTTTGTGGCTAAAGCGCCCTTAGGCGTTGATGCACCCACGCTGACGCCTGGTGGCACGTCTCCTCCATCACGACTACCAACGTCGATGACCATGAGCAACCGTCGTGCATATGGAAGCTGCACTACGCTGCACACGCTAGCACAACGCGAAAGACGAAGCACGTAACTGACACACTAATACAACGCGCAAGACAAAGCACGTAACTGAATCGTCACCGAGTCAAATCAGCGCGTACAGCGCGTCGTAATTGCAGCCTCCGCGATCAACTTCAGAAACATTTTCAGAGCTAATTGCGGAGGCCACGCTCCGCTGTGCTGAGTACGGTGAACGCCACCTAGGTGGCGTTGGTAGTGCTTCTTGATGCCAGCGTCCCTTCGAATGCTGGCATCGAGGCGTCGAAGTGCTGAGACCACCGAAGCGTTCACTGTCGGTGCGCGTTAGTGTCATAATAGACAGTTTTAGCAGAGCGTTGCTTACGCTCCGCTCCGCTAACATTTCACGCACACCGTTGGCTGCAGGAACTGCGTTGATTTGGCTTGTTTGACAAGCGCGTCTCCCAGAGACGCCAGCCACGCGCGCTCAGCGTGGCTGTAAAACGACAAATCAACCAGTAGACGCAGCCTAACGCTCCGCTCAAATAGCTTCGTAGCGGACCGTGGGCAGCGTTCTTCGTTCCGCTGCCGATATAAGCGTTGTGCGCACGCGCATTAGCGTTCCCGCTTGCGTTCCGCTGAGCGGCTCTGCGCGAATCGTTAGGACACGATGGTCTGAGCGAAGCGGGCCGTGAACGCTCTGCTAAAACTGTCTTATGCAGTACTTCTCTTTTCTGCTCGTAGGCGGCGGCACCGCCCCGAGCAAAAGCGCGGGTACACGGAGGAGTGTTAGATATATAAGGCGCGTCTGTGTAGCTCTCTGCAAATGCGTTTGTGGCGCAATGGGTTAAACGCTCGGCGATGTATCGTCGCGGACCGAGAGGTCGTGGGTTCGATTTCCAAATTTTGCATGTTTGTGGAACTTTTTCTTCTGGTTTCTTTCTTTGTATTATGTTCTCTGACGTATTTCCGTGACGGAAATACGTCAGTGAAGTCTTGGTGGACCCTGGCATAAAACACTTTCGTGTTAAAAAGTTACAAACTACAGAAGACGTTCGTAAAATTGCCAGTGAGGCGGCAAGTGTGGAAAAGTGCGGCACTTGGATGTCAGCCCATGCGACAGCCGCTCCACCGCCAACATTCGTCAGTCTGTCACTGATTACTGGTGTTGTCAGTTGCGCTGGCTGTGCGCAGATACCGCGTACGTTGAAGTTTGTGTTGTGTGTGACTTTTTTGTATTGTATATTGTTCAAACGACGCATTGTTTGAAATGCAGGGTTGATTTTCCCCGAGGTATTCCAGTTTTAATTATACACAGTGTTGTCACAGCAATATGAAGAGCTGAAATCTTTCAAATAATGAAATAATTATTGCAATATATAATTATCCTACTTTGAAATAACCTAAGTAATGATATCTCGTGATTTCGCAACACTTAAGTAATTAATTAATTAAAAATAATTGTACGGTTGGGTTGCACTACTCATATTACCTAAATATTTGCATAATTCGGTAAATAATCATTCTGAAATGAATTACTTTTGCTAAATCCAATATATTGTTCATCACGTGACTTTCAGAAGTGAAGTAGCCAGTCTCTTTAGATAATATTGATGTATAGTATGAGTGATACCTGCATACGAAGGAGCAGGTTTTCATTACTACATTTTTTTATGTGTAACACGTAATTTTCAGAATTACATACGCATTCCACATTTGTTCTCTGTGCATTTCCAAGAAGCTCTCTAACGGATCCAGGCTCAGCCAGAATGCCGTCGAAGCGGGGACATACCGGCATCGACGTGTTAGCGATTAAAAAATGTCGCAGTTTCACCCGAAAGGCGAAGCATCAATTGCGATGGAAACTTAGTAGAGAGCTATATGGAGTAAAGATAGTAGTTTTATCAGCTGGATAAAGTGGGACATGCAGCAGCACCAGCAACGCGCTGAACTGTTCTCGACGCCGTCGCCGTTTTTCCCGCGTTCGCACAGAACGCGCGCGGCGTTGGTGACGGTTTCCAGGGCCTCTGGCCATAGAGAAAGAAAAAAAAGTTAAGAGAGGACACTCCGCGAAATCTGGCCTCAGGAAGTACGTCACGACCACGTAACAAACTAGTGCTCTCACCAAACGCCAGAGGACGCAAGTGCGAAAATCAAAAAGTTATCATCAATTAAACAGAATGTTTTTTACAAAATAATAATTATGCGCCTATATTTGACATGTTATTTATACATAAAAACAATTTATTCAACGCACCTTACGTGGTTATTTTTGTTCAGCAGCACTGCCATAAGCAGCATCTACGATTTCGCGCCGAGAGTACTCGCCATACCAGCATGCGACAAGCCCAGGAATGACCATAGGCATGACAGCGGGAAGGTTTCGTCAACGTCGGCTGCTTCGGTGTTTTCGTGTGTGAGACAGCAGGTGAGGTACGTTTTCAAGCGAAGCTTGTTGAATTACATGTTTTTGGGCTAGTTGGGTCATTGAATCAGAAAAAGGTTACAACTGCGCGAATAAGACGCCATGTAAGAAACATAAACACGCCCACACGCGTTGCGCTTCGTGTGGGTGGGCGTTTCTGTGTTTCTTACGTGGTGTCTTATTCGCGCAGTTGTAATCTTTTTCTGGAGCTTGTGAGGACGGCGAAGTTTGCTAAAAAAACAGTTTGCGGCTGTATGCGGCGGCAAGACGTGAACATTGTGCAACGTATGCAGAATCGCGTTCGGCTCGATGGAACGGAACGCCTCCGTCCCATCGTGGAACGCGTACAAGAACGCGTACAAGATTTCGCCCTAGTATAGCAAACTGGGGCACGGCGTCAAGCCGAGGCGACGCGTGCTGTGCGCTGAGCTCGGTGCGAAACATTAGGGAGTTTTCGAATAGCGTACGAAAAGCTTGCGGCGTAGCGGCGAACGCGTCGTACGCTCGCGGGCTCCCCTTAAGTGAAGCCCGCAACGCTACGCCCGCAAGCTTTGCTTTCGCTATTCGAAAACTCGAAAACTCCCTGTTGAAGAGCGGTCGCTGGGCCTCGCATGCTTCACGACGCGTTTCCCGAAGCCTCGGACCACGAATAAATCCTGGTGTGCATTTACTGACATTTTCAGACCGCGCTGATGCCATGCCGTCCGGCGGTCCAAGCTACGGCAGCTACTGCTGTGTTTCGTGGTGCTTGAACAATGGCAGAACCCACAAGAAGCCAGGGACGAGTTTCTTCCGCATACCACGGGACGGCAGGTGCGCTAAAGCTTTTGTATGGTTTGCATGCCTTCAAGGTTACTTTTCGTGCTTGCTCAGTGAGGCTAACATTAACAAAATCACTGTTCGAGCACTTCGCCTTCAGCTGATAGTTCATTGCCGATGCAGGATGACAGCATGGATGCAGTATGCCGGACGAGATGATCTCCTGAGTAAGCCGGCCAGCCTATTGTACGCAACGTACAGGGTTTGCGGCGACCATTTTACTGCTGAAAGTTTCATGGACCCTGGGCACACAAGGCTTACAAGAATGGCTGTTCCCAGTGTGCAAACAATTGCACCATGTAAGTGATTGACAGAAACTCAATTATCTGCGATAGCAGCCACTTTTGAATCAGTGGTGACAGTTAACCTGGAAGATATTTGTAGCCGATGGAGAAACCTCGCTGTAGAAGTAACACTTCGAAAGTCTTAAATTTTGTGAATTGTGGGCTATTACCTTCCTAACAGCTTTACATTCCTGTCATTCTTTTATGCTATTGACCTGTGCAACTTGTTTTGAAATACATTGAAGGGCTATTTAACGTTAACTTGAAGCCTTCATGCACATGTACACATATACCTCGTATCAAAGAAAGCTGGCACTGTCGATAATTCCACAAACCACAAATTGCTTGTTTCTCTGTTGATGCATTCTCTTTTCTTCCACCTACCAATTCATGCGTTTGAAAGGGCGGTTTAAATTTCCCTGTGCTACAAGCTTTGTAACTTGTACCAACTACACATATATGCAGGTTCTCTGAGCATCGCTTCAAGTAGTGACTGGGACATGACTGCAGAAGCCGCACTGCAAGGTGTGGATGTGCTTCAGTTTTTGTTATTTTAAGCCTCTTACTGACAAATTGTTGTTGTTTCATTTCTTTAGGGTCTGCGGCAGAGGCTTCGAAAAGCGGCTCCCACACATTGAAGTGCCCCGAGGAGCAGGGTGTGTACAGTGTCGACTTGTCTTTTTTTTCGAACTGAGTTGACTGTTGACCAAACCTCTACAGGTGGCAGCTCCCATGTAGCTGGTGAAGGAGTTCCTGCTGACTGCGTCTTGCTGGAGGAAACCTTGGGCAGTCGCTCAGTTGTCACAAAGGGAACATGTGTGACTGGTGAGTTTACTGTTTGCTTCAACACTTATGTTCACTTCAACAGACTATTGATATAGAGACTTCCGCAGGCTGCTCGCAAGATTGTTCCGACAGCAGTGTCCGAGGTACTGAACAAGCTTCACAAGACTCTCCAGAAGATGTGTCCTCCAACAGCTCCACGCCTGAGTGCCCTACAGCAAATGGTGATTATGCTGTTATTGCAGCTGTTTTCAATGTGCAATTTTATGTTTAGGACATTCTGAGCAAACTAGCACCAATAAAATGTCATGGTGGGCTCTCAATGATTTTCATTATTAGGGTGCCATTGTTAATGTTTTTTTTTTTCTGTTTGTGGAATCGAAAACTTTGCACCACAGAAAGTTGGGCACCTTGGGTAAAAAAGCAGCGAAGAAAGCGTTCGTACGGGATTAGTTGCTATTCGCTTTTAAATCAATTTTGGTTTATTGCAGTGCTTTCCTGTGTGCCAGCTGCAAGGTCTCCATCAAAGAAATACAAGCAAACCATTCGACGTCTGCAAGCCAAAGTAGCAGCACAGCGGAAAACTATCAAAAGACTGCTGAGGCAGCCTCACCGAGCACCGTCATCGACTTCAAAGGCCCTTGGCATTAGCCGACCGCACGTCACCGAGCAGGTTTTTAAACTTCTTTCTGCACATGTTCGCTTGAGGCCCAAAGGCAAGGGCAAGCGGTTTCCCGTGTGGTTCAAGAAATTTGCTCTTCACTTAAACTTCCGTGGTCCGCGAGCATACCGATTTCTGGCTCCATATTTTTCTTTGCCCTCCCGGCGTTCATTAAGGAGGTGGCTAGCCAATGTAAAGATAACTCCAGGCACAATTCCAGGAATCATTTCTTCCATTGCAACAAATACTCAAGCTTGGAATGAACGGGACCAAGTGTGTGCTTTAGTTTTCGATGAAATAGCACTCAAAAAGAATTTGTGTTATGATGCTGCACGGGACATTGTCCAGGGTTTTACAGATGATGGCACTGATCGCACTTCAACCATTGCTGATCGAGCAATGGTAGTTCTTCTTGTTGGTGTTTCGAAAAAGTGGGTTCAACCGGTTGCTTTTACTATAGGGCACACATCAACACCATCATCTGTTATGCATAACCTGCTGGTGTCACTCATTGTGGAGCTTAGGAGCATTAACATTGCAGTGAAAGCAGTCATTTGTGACCAGGGCAGTTCAAATGTAAGTCTCGCTAACCAACTAAGAGTGACTGTAGCAAAGCCTTTTTTTGAAGTTAATGGTGAGCGTGTATATTTCATCTTTGATGTTCCACATTTAATTAAAACAACGCGCAATAATGTGCAAGCACACAAGTTATATATTGGGGATGACATCGTTGACTGGTCCCACATTGTAAGCCTTTACCAATCCTCACATGAGTTGCGGTTGCGATTGGCTCCAAAGTTGACTGAAAGGCACATTCATCAGAAACCTTTTTCTAATATGAAGGTCAGCAGAGCAACGCAGGTCCTCAGTGCATCAGTTTCGATTGCTATCACGGCATTGGTGTATGCGAAAGTGCTGCCTGCCTAGGCCATCACTACAGCACAATTTTGTGATCGTATGGACAGGATTTTCGATGCCTTGAACAGCTCGAGTAAAAAGAAAACTTCGCAAAAGCTCCGGCATGCAATCGTGAAAGAGGATTCAGAGCTGATTGACTTCCTTCGAGGCCAGCCTCCCTGGATTGCATCATGGACGTTTGATGGCAGACGTCAACCACAAACCGTCGTTGGTTGGCAAATCACAATTCAGGCTATTTGTCAACTTTGGGACGACCTCTCCAAAAATTACAATTTTGAATACCTGCTAACACGCAGACTTCAACAGGATCCTCTGGAGAACATATTTGGCCACATAAGGCAAAAGCAAGGTTGCAACACCAACCCCAATGTAGCACAATTTATTTGTGGCCTGAATCACATCTGCATAAGAAAACTCTTCAAACTGTCAGAATACGGAAATGTCGAGGATGATGAATGTGACCTCCTTCAGGAGCTCTCGCCATTCTCCCTCGCTAGTGCGTCTCTTGTGGATAGTGAGGAGTGTGCACAGCCACAGCCTGACGACTTTCCCGCTCTAGACGATCTCTCTGAACTTGCGACCAACATTCACTCCCATATTATTGATGACTCCGCTACATATTATGTAGCTGGTTTTCTCATCAAATACTTTCTTCGGAATGCACGTGATACTTTCAGTTGCCCACAGATATTGATAGACGACAGCGAGACACTAAAGGGGACCCATCAGTATTTCACAATGCTCAAAGCATACCACGTCCCCAGCAAACTTTTCGGAAATCTAACTGTGCCATCGGAAGCAGCTTTTGAATACGTACAACAACTTGAATGTCACTTTCTTGCCATTATTGAGGCCACTGCACATCACCTGAAAGTGTCTGATGTTTTGTATCACCATCTCTCAAGTGTTGGCGATTTTCATTTCTGCTCTGCTGGGTGTCGCGAGAAGTTTCTTAAAATGTTTTGCTGGGTTCGTTTATGTTGGCATGTGCGTTTTGTGAACCAAAACTTAGATAGGGTTAAGTTCCAGTCTTCAATTTCAGGTATACAGCTTGACAAGTTCAAAGCTTAGCAATTAGCGGCTGCTTTACACAAAAGCATTCAAGTTGAACCGAATCCTGCAATAGCTTTGTTATAGTCATTACTTCGTTACATCAGACCTCATTATGGCCCTTTATCAAGTTCAACGGGACTAACCACTCCTTCGTTATGTCCATTCTTTTGTTTACCCACTATGAAGAGTATGACCTTAAAAAGAAATTATGCTTGGTAGCCTCTCTGTATTTTTGTAGCATATGCGGGCGAACTCTGCACGTTAGTGTGGGTCGTCGGTCATTATGTGCACTTTATCTCTCCAGCTCAAGTAATATAACGATAGCAAAAGCGCGTGTTGAAATATATTCAAGCGGGTAAGCAACACAGTATGAAGTGGGCATGGTTCACATTTTCATGCCTTTCGTATATTAGCTTCTCGTCAACCTCCTCACCACGCCCATCAAAACTTTTCATAAGATTGTCCAAAACTGCAGCTGTTGATGGGGTTGCGGACGCTGCCCCTTTATTATCATAGCTTGTGAGTCATAGCGCACTGTGTACCTTTGTTAGCCTTTGTGAAAAATAATGACAGTGTTAACGCACTGTGTACAGCCTTTGTGAAAAATAATGACAGTGATAAGGCACTATGTACAACCTTTGTAAAAAAATGAGTGATAACGCACTGTGTACAGCCTTTGTGAAAAACAATGACAGTGATAATGCACTATGTACAGCCTTTGTGAAAAACAATGAGAGTGATAACGCAATATGTACAGCCTTTGTAAAAAATGATGACAGTGATAACGCACTGTGTACAGCCTTTGTGAAAAACAATGACAGTGATAATGCACTGTGTGCAGCCTTTTTGAAAAATAATGAGCGAAAGTGGTTTTCTTCGGCAGTTAGCCCTCTGATACCGCTTTGTAGCACCAATTAAGGTCCACAATTTTGGATAAGTGATGACTACCATCTATTTCAACTTGGAAGCGTCACAGCAACGCCCAGACGCAAGTAACTTGGGCTCTAAGTTTTTGATGAGAGCGACACATAAGAAGAGGCAACAGGTCTGCAAGTGTTGTAGCATAACGTCTGTCTTTCACATTGTGGGCAAGCTGCCCTACCTTTCCGAGGACGAACAGGCAACGTTGAAGCATCAAGTTCGCTTTTTTTTCTCATTTTGGGCAAGTTGCTCTTAAGAAGAGCCAACACACTGTATTTTTGCTTTTCTGATATATTGTGTCGTGTGGTTTCTGTACGCTTTTTCTTTTCTGTGCATTCCTTCTGTTAACCCGAGTCGTGACTCGGGACTTTATTGCTGTGTATACGTCACTTCTTCCTTCTTTATCAACTTTGTACGCTGAGTTTTTGCCATAGATCCATATAGATCCTTACCCACTTGCCCAGTGCGTCATTCTTCACCAGCTTGTCGGCTACTGCCAACTCTAGTGATGTGTGCGTTGTCTGTGTTCTCACTCTATTTGTTAGAATTTATTTGTAAGTCTAGATGCATTTGTTGTCTACTTTGCATTTCTGTGCGATGTTCTTCTCATTTTGTGCTTTTTATATGCTCATCCTCTACCTTGCCTTGGAATAAAAACATTGCGGGTACTCTGTCTCTTTGATTGATATATAGATTGACCGCTTGTTCCAAAAGAAAAGCGCGATGAATAAAGCCGTAGTGAATTATGCTTACCTGCATATCTTTCTATTATAACTTAGTCGAAATAAAGATTACGTCATGACCTCAATTCGCACGCACAGTTTTGAGCTAAAACAAATAGGGAATCGCTAAATCAAAACGACAAACAATAGCATTGCTATTTGGGCGGAGAAAAGTGGTCTGAAATCATTAACTTTCGCCATAGCCAAACGTCGGTTGCGCACAGTAATCCAAAATTCGCGCCAGTGAAACCGAAACGGGAAGCGCAGGCCAGTTGCTCTCACCAACCACCAGGTGCGCTAGAGTCGATTGGGCCGCCGGGGTCTACGGGAGTGTCCACTCTTTAACTTTTTTTTCTTTCTCTATGCTCTGGGGGCGGCTCGGAGGTTTTCGACGACATCAGAAAGGGAATCTCGTCGAGCAGCGTCGGAAATCTTTACCACATTCTCGCCTCGCAACGTTTTTATATAAATACGCATTTGCTGCCGCAGATAAACGTCGCTTTCCCTGCCTCCCTCCCTCCACCCATCCCCCCACGGCCTTTCGCGCGACATAAGTCGCGTTTGCTCTCTATTTATGGTGATTGTAAAGGGAGAAAGAGACGCCTAATTCTGCAGCCCTTCAGGGAGCCTGGCGCAGAACGCGCGTTTGTTTCCGCCTTGCGTTCGCTCTCCGTGAAAGCGCGCGTCCCTCACGCCCTTTCACTCGCACGTACAGCGTCCGGCGCGCGGCGACGATTTCATCGCCGCTCACGTCATACGGAACCTCACGGCGACGGCGGCGACGACGCCGATGGCAGAAATCCTCTTTGGGTGTCCATATAATATATATTCCCTGGGGGTCAAAATTAATCCGGTGTCCCCCACTACGGCGTACCTCATAATCAAATCGTCGTTTTCGCACGTAAAACCCCAGAATTCGTTCACTCATTCAGGACAGCCCATGAAAATCCGGCGGACTATAACTGGCGTTAACCACGGTATATCGAATTAACCAAGGTTAAGTTTAACCGCGGTTAAGCTGCCTGTGTGATTAGGGAGTAAGCAATTTTGCTGTGTACGTCAGTCCTACTTCTCCTATTTATACTTCTATTGCGCAATGAAATTATCTTGATAAGTAAGACGAATATATCGCACTATGCGTCGGAGGACTGAGTAGCGAGCAGTTAGTAGATATCTCAAAAATTACTGGCCTGCTTTTGTCGTTGTTGCGGCTGTAGTTGTGGTCGACACAGTTTCGGGATCTGGATCGGCGTCTTCAAGCCATTTATTGAGACAAGGTAGTAGTATTGCGGGGCACCAGACATGACCACATTGGCTCTGGCCGTCTGCGTACGAATAATCAAGTTCAACAACGTATGGTTAAAAAGGAATTTTCGGAAGTATGCCAATTTAATAACTTTGCTCAAATGAGAAAATCGTATTCGCTAACACAAGATTTCCCGTCTTATCTATATCTGTCATCATTATTTATTTATTTCTTTATTCGTTAAAAATAATTACTTATCTGTTATTGTGATTAGAAGTCATGGGAAATACCAGCCCGTGCTTGGTGTGTGTTTTTGCCCTCGCCTAACCTCTTTCATACCAACTTGTGTGACCGGGTAGTCCATTGTCTAATGTGTTGAGAATCCGGCTGCTGTGCGGATTGAACCGCATTGGAAATGAAAACTTGACTCATTGAGTATTTGGCACAAGATGTGTCACTCTTCAGTAAAATCTTCCATGCCAACTTCGGTCAGTGAGTACGCGCCACTGCGCATGGGCCGCATTTGAACGAACCACATTGACACCAATTTGGTTCACTGGCAGGTTTGCAACTATTTTTGATTTCGAGGTACGACTTTCCAGATCATCAAAAATGAGAGTGCCTTAAAATGTGACTGCCTTGCCTTCAAATTCGCCATGTAAACAGGTGCCCATAAGGCGCTAATAAAAAAAGTAAAAAAAAACATTTCCGTTAAATATTATTGTCAGAGTAACTTAAGCAGCGGCAAAGTATATCCGCCTCGTCGTAGAGCTCGTACGCGAAGACAACATGTGTCTCACAAATATAGCAATTTTATAAAGCATCTCTATTTTCTAAGCAAAAAGAAAACACCCTGTATGCGGGGTTTATCACAAACTGTGTTCGGAATTCCTGAAACTTAGGTAAAGTGAGGTCATAAATGATATCTTGTGGATTCCATTTAGTATAAAGGCACACTTTTAAACAATTGATGTAGTAATTAGAATAAATATTTTTGAAGAAAAGGACTATAAAAATTGTTTCAAGGGAACACTTCAAGCGTGCTGTTGGAGGAGCTTCTTTACTTTTCCAAAAAATTTAAAAGTTGTCGCTGCAGATTTTTGCAGCGTAATTTATTCCGGCCAGTTTCACAAGAAAAGCGAAAGTGAACAGCCAAAGAGCGCGACTGTCACGCACTTAGTGGACGCCCATTCATGAGTGACGTGTCCGGCTGCGCCTCACCGTCTGGCAAACGTTAGGTGACCGTCTTTATCGAACTATTGAGGCTTCATTCAAGGCCGAGTGATGAGTGACGTGTCCGGCTTTGCCTCACCGTCAGGGAAACGTTAGGTAACCGTCTTTATCGAACCATTCAGGCTTAATTCAGGGCCGACTGATGAGTGACGCGTCCGGTTGCACCTCACCGTCAGGCAAACGTTAGGTGACCGTCTTTATCGAACCATTCAGGCTTCATTCAGGGCCGACTGATGAGTGACACGTCCGGCTGCACCTCACCGTCAGGCAAACGTTAGGTGACCGTCTTTATCGAACCATTCAGGCTTCATTCAGGGCCGACTGATGAGTGACGTGTCCGGCTGCGCCTCACCGTCAGGCAAACGTTAGGTGACCGTCTTTATCGAACCATTCAGGCTTCATTCAGGGCCGACTGCTGAGTGACGTGTCCGGCTGCGCCTCACCGTCAGGCAAACGTTAGGTGACCGTCTTTATTGAACCATTCAGGCTTCATTCAGGGCCGACTGATGAGTGACGTGTCCGGCTGCGCCTCACCGTCAGGCAAACGTTAGGTGACCGTCTTTATCGAACCCTTCAGGATTCATTCAGTGCCGACTGATGGCGCGCAAATTAGCGTAGGAATAGTACGCGAGCAGCCGCGTGAGGAAGTTGGCGCGTGTAAAATGGTGAAGCGAACAACATGTAGCGGACCAGTATTGAAAAAATAGTGTGACATAACATTGCAGAACCACAGCACGAAATTTATAGAACGTGCTTACATCGCTCTTTTCACACAAACGAACGTTTTGGAGCCCTAAGTGCTTGATGGGGGTATGATGGGGGCCGAGGACGCTGTCTCGCTGAATCTTTATGGAAAAATGCCTATAGACCTACACCACGGCGCTACGTCACGAAAATGCGGTGGCGCTGTCGTCGGAATTTAGTTTCGCTTGGTAGGCACTCCGGCGCCGAGCCGCCGCCCGTGTCGCGCCTACCACAGCAGCCGCTGGGTTTCGCTAGTGGTTGTGCGGTTCCATCTGTAAGGTCTTTATTCTATGATTTTACAATGAAAGAAACGCAGTATGTGGACGAGCTGAGTTGCGTCGAAATACGCAAGAGACTAAAGTTTTCATAGGTTTCCGGTTGATGGAAACCGTCGCAAGCAATGGGCCGCCGCGGTAAAAAGCGAAAGTTGGATTATGATACCAGATCATCCATTATGCGCAATACATTTCGTAACCGTTAAGCTTCTCTTTTATTTTGATGGGCGTGCATTAGCCGATCTTAGGATCGTTACGATCTTAGGATCGTTATTAGCGTGCCATTATAATTGCTTGCCGCACTGTGGGAAAGCTAGATTAGGATTAGCCTTGAATGTAGGTCGAGCGAGCAGATGCCCCACAAAACACGTCACATTCGAATTTGTTTTTATCTGAAAGAATTGAGCCCCCAGCAGTGTAAATATCCTATCACACGTTCACATACGCAGGCAGCAGGGTCACAGCTGCGTTTATTGCAGTGTGGAAGTCATAAACGCACCTAAACGTGTCAGTTAAATTTCGAGCGTGAAACAAAATGTACAGTGTTACTACAGAGTTGGAGCGATCGGACGGCCGCGTACAACAGCTAGCTCACATAGCGCGGGCCTACACAGGCGGCGTCGCCGTAGAGCCGGTACCTCACCGGTTCCATCACCGAGGCGATCGCTTCTATCACCGCTCACGGCGACGTAGAAATCGGCTACAGCTTGTTCTTAACATGAAATAGCGCTTAATAGAAAAAATATCTCGAATTTGCGCGTGTTTCGTAAAGCCAGCGTCCCGTACTAAACCACTGGCGCGAACGGCATTTCGTCTCGCAGACGGGAACCAAGCATCGGCCGTCTCAACGAGGTGGCTCGGCTGGCTTGCAAGTACTACGTTTCGTTTGCTATTCGCACCAACGACACCAACAAAACCAAGTCATTTAAGCCCACGTTAATCCTGTTGTCAAAAATAAGCGCACAATGATGAGCAGCAGGCCCTGGTCGCAAGCGCAGTCGGGCCGTCACTGCGGCGGTCAACGAGCTAGGCCTAGCGTCTCGTTCGGCCATATCCCGATGGGGGCGAGATGCAAGAGCGTGCACTGGGTGCACATTAAAGAATCTCATGTAGTCAAACTAAATCAGGCGCCCCCACTACTGTGTGCTTCATAATGAAATCGTGCTTTTAGCTCCCCCACGCCATTAAAAAAAGATGCGCCATCCGCGCGTGCAAGCGGTGCATGGCGTCGAACGTGGGCGGAGACAAACGTTGGGCGGAGCCTACGCGACGTCGCTATAGGGCCTAACATGTGTCGACGGTGCCTACCGCTGTTTACAAACATGGTGTAGGTCTATAGAGAGCTGCTGCAGCATGTCAAACGTTGCGAAGAATCCCATTGAGCAGCTCTCCGAGACCGCCGACGCTGCACAGTAACGTGATTGTCCCTCGGAGCTCTAGGCTCGTGGAAGGGGTTCGAATGGCGATAGTTAAGCATTGAGCCTTAGAAGCCGGGCGTTGTCGTTAACAGGAAAGATACTGTTTAAAGCCTCGTTCTTCGTTGTCAAATAATTCGACTCGGCCCTCCAGAGATTTAGACTGTCGAATCGCGTTTTGGACAGCTGCCAGCTTTACTAACAGGAATGATAGAGGAATAAGTAAAGCCGGCAGATCCCACGCCCTGTGGGAATCGATGGTATGCAAAGCAATGTGCGGGGAGCCTACCAAGTTAACGAAACGACCATGAGAGCACCAAGACGTAGGCGGCTATTTCATAACCTACATGACACGCATGTCCTGACATTCATGTCATGAGTCCTGAGGAGTCCCTTTAGCTACACCTAAGAGACCTTAAGGCGAAAGCCATGGTGATGTACATGACTATGACTTCGACCATCAACCTTTAGTGTTTTCCTTCACTTAGTACCCCATCCGAACCCATTCCATTGGTTTTTTAGAGATAATATATTGTCTCTGAGTCATTCTCGTTTTTGCTGAATCATGGTCATGACTATGGCTTCTACCACCATCATTTAATGTTTCATTAACGTAGTACCCACGTCAGAACCCATTTCAGTGGTTTCTGAGTGTTTATCTTTCTTTGCTGACTAATTGTCATTTTTGCTGAGTCATGCTCATGACTAAGACGTGTAGCATCATCCTTTAGTGTTGCCTTCACTTAGTACCTACGTCCGGACCTATTTCAGTGGTTTTTTAGTGTTAATGTTTTTTCGCTGGGTCACTGTCATTTATGCGGCTGTTTTATGACCAACATGACACGTATGTCATGACATTCATTTCATGCCCTATTATTTGTGTTCGTCATACACGGTTGTCATACTATGCCAATTTTGGTACCTACCAAGTTAACGAAATGACCATGAGAGCAGCAAGACGTAGGTGGCTAGATAGATAGATAGATAGATACTGTCAAAGTGGCAAATGTTGCCAAGAAATGCTTTGGATTTAAAATCGATGTTATGCGAAGCAGTGTGTGGGCAGCCTAACAAGTTAACTAAACGACCATGAGAGCACCAAGACGTAGGCGGCTATTTCATGACCTACATAACACACATGTCATGACATTCATGTCATGAGTCCTCAGGAGTCCCTTTAGCTACACCTAAGAGACCTTAAGGCGAAATCCATAGCCATGTACATGACTGTGACTTCGACCATCAACTTTAGTCATTTCCCTCTTAGTACCCCATCCAACCCATTCCATTGTCTTTTTAGTGTTAACATATTTTCGCTGAGTCATTCTGATTTTTGCTGAGTCATGATCATGACTATGACTTTACGTTGGGCTGCCCGCCCGAGCCCGACCAAAAGTTTTATGGCGAGACCCGGGCCCGGCCCGGGCCCGAAAATAATCTACGTTACCCGCCCGGCCCGGCCCGCCACTCCTTTAACTTAGGCCCGTACTGGGCCCGAGCCCGGCTCGAAACCGGCCCGAGTCCGAAAAAGATCACCGAGCGGCATTAAAAAAAATAAAGAAGCGAATGAAATGAATTTATTCGTAAGGCATAAATACATGTGATATGCGATTATGAACACCATTTCAGCGGTCTGAACGCAAATACCAGCGCGCGAAGTAGTACGAATGACCCTGCCGAGCAGTATCGCCAACAGTTTCCGACGGCGCGACCTTAATGCGGCCCAATACAAGTCTATAGCAACGCCGCCACAGTATTTTTCCACGTAGGGCGACTCACTGCAAAACATGGCCCGCCCTAGCCACTCGTCCCACTGAACCGTGTTTCTAGTCGAAGTGCAGCCACAACCGTTCGTGAGCGCAGCGCATGGATGGAGTAAATGGAGAAAGAAAGCTTCTCATTCCTCCATGGTGCAGCGTAATGCGCTGCTGCTAGGCGGCCGGTTGAGAACATGCGTGCAATCATGGATGGACGCAGTGCTACATTTCAGCCGCGTGACGAATTATCTTATCTTACCAGTCATCGTTTTACCAATTCGCCTTTGAAGAATCAGGAAGTCGCGAACCCGCTTGCACCGCACTGAAAGCATTAATTACATT
This sequence comes from Dermacentor silvarum, assembly GCF_013339745.2. Taxonomy (NCBI): domain Eukaryota; kingdom Metazoa; phylum Arthropoda; class Arachnida; order Ixodida; family Ixodidae; genus Dermacentor; species Dermacentor silvarum. Next base: position 80,783,456 of record NC_051156.1, on the reverse strand, counting down.
GATTTAGGTAAGGAATACAATGGCATCCTTTGGTTTGACGCGATTTCGGTCTTTCTGGACTTTTACATTCTGTTCAAACACCGCAAAATACGACGGAAGAAGTAAAGGGAAGTACACAGGAGTAGCACTGTTAGCTTCCAGCTGTGCCGGGGCAACAGCTTTTTCAGTCTAGACGCGCAAAGATAACTAGCTGCACGTTACATGCACACCATCAGAAAGCCCGAGCCCGGCCCGAGCCCGGCCCGGGCTCACGTCAAGATACCCGAGGCCGGCCCGGGCCCGAGTCAAAAAGCACATGCCGTGCCCGAGCCCGGCCCGAGCCCGTGAAAAAACTGCCCTACCCGGCCCGGCCCGGGCTTTCGGGTAAGCCCGAGCCCGTGCAGTGCTCTAGTGTTGCCTACACTTAGTACCCACGTCCGAACCTATTCCAGTGGTTTTTGTGTTTAATGTTTTTTCGCTGGGTCATTGGTATTTTAGGCGGTTGTTTTATGACCAACATGACACGCATGTCATGACATTCATGTCATGACCTATCATTTATGTTCGTGATACACACTTGTCATATTACGCCAATTTTGGTAAATACCATGTTAACGATACGACCACGAGAGCACCAAGACATAGGCGGCTAGATAGATTGATACTGTGAAAGTGGCATATGTTCGCCAGACATGCTTCGCATTTTATACAGCGTCGGATGAATAAGCTGGCTTCACAGCGATGGGCGTCTTTCTGCGATTCTCTGGATCCCCGAAAGCCTTAGTCTTCTATATGGAGAACTGTTCGGGGCTTACGCGCAACCCCTGGACTGCGCCACCCAATTTACTTCCCTCGCTTTTTACCTACAATGCAGCGAGATTGAAGTCGCAGAATCCTTCTGTAGGAGGATTGACACGGCTTCAGCTTCGCGCTCGGCTTCATAAGGCGGCCTCATCGACTTCATGCTGCCTTCGTAAACAAGGACTGGAGGTGACGTGATAAAAGTGCGCAGTGGTGGCATTTACCCGGAAGCCAATGTCTGCATACGACATATCAATCAACCGACAAGTGATATCATTCAGCAGGAGTCGCAGGTTCTTGGGAATTGTGATTGCGAGAGATCTGTCCTGGACTCCTCACATCAACCGCTTGAAAAAGCGCCTGATGGCTATTTGTCATCTGTTCAGGTTCCTTGCAGGAAAGAACTGGGGGGTGTCCACACAATCCATGTTACAGCTATACAGGGTGTTGTTTATTGGGTTTGCTCCAGTACAGCCTACATGCTATATCCAACACCTGCAAAACTAATTTGCCTACAATTCAGAGCATTCAGGTGCAAGCTCTTAGGATATGCCTTGCAGTACCACGCAGTGCGTCAACGGCTGCAACTATAGCCATTGTTCAAGATTAGTCAATTACCACGGGCATCGCCGTTGAGACAATGCGTGCACATGTCAGGTACATTGCCCGGACTCATCATCATCATCATCATTTATTGTCCATTAAGGGCCCTGAGTTTGGACATTACATAAGGGGAGGGTGGCCAAAGAAAAACTTAAGCGCGGTCATGTTATTAAACAATAAAATATCACAAACGATGAGGCATGTTAAGATTGTACATTTCAGTAGAACATAACAAAAAACATCGTGTAATGCATCTCCGTTTGTGTTTATAAAACAATGATATAGTGATATTACATGCACGAAACTGCAAGTACAAGAACAAGAAGGTGTGGTCTCATAATACAACTAGTTTGAAACGAGGAAAATAAGAGCAAAGCGTTATATAGCACAGTTTACAATAAATTATGTAAAAGTACAAGACAAAATATTATATATAAACAGGATTAAGAATCAGCTAAGAAGCGAGATTCCAGCTTGACATTTGATTCAGCAAGGAAAGGAAGACAGCTGCTGATAATCACTTTAGTTTAGAAAAGGGAGCTGACACTAATGCCCTGAAGTTAGAACTGTCACGTTCATGCACAATTGATTCGGGAAGTGAGTTCCATTTTCTCTGGCCAGGGGTAAAAATGACTTATTGAATGCAATTGTAGAGCGAGATAGACGCTGCACACTCATGGAATTGAAAACCGATGTGATGTTCGTACAGGTGGTACGAGGGTCAGTACGAACGAGGTTCGAGGGTCAGGGCGATGGTAATATAGATTATGAAACAGTTCCAGGCGCACTGTCTTTCTTCGTTGAGCTAATGAGTCGAGACTGATAGATGATTTGATGGCACTTGCACTAAACCGAGTATCATATTCAGAGCAGATTAAGCGAGCTGCCCGATTCTGGATGCTTTCAAGTAATTCATATAGACAATTTTGGTGAAGGCTCCATATCGCGCAGGCATATTCCAGTTTAGGTCTAACGTATACCTCGTAGGCAAGTTTGCGGATGTAACTTGGGGACAAAGAAAGAGACCGTTTATAGAATCCAAGTGTTTTCGATGTGGCTGCTACTAGTTTCGGGATGTGTTCTGACCAGTTTAATTTGTTTGTGATAAAGACACCTAAATATCGGTACGAATCAACACATGCAAGGTTCGTGGAGTTTAACGAGTATGAATAATTTAGGATGGATCGCTTTCGCTACACTTGCATACTTTTACATTTGGATACATTCCGTTTCATCAGCCAGAGGGCGCACCAGGTTTCTATTATGCTGAGGTCTTTCTACAGGAGTGACTGGTCAGTGGTACAAATTATGCGACGATAAAGGACGCAATCGTCCCAAAAAGGGGAATTGAGGACGAAATACCACAAGGGAGGTCGGTCATAAAGATTAAGAATAAAAGCGGCCCAAGGACAGAGCCTTGAGGTACGCCTGAAATAACATTGGAAGTATTTGAGCGATGGTTGCCAACAACAGTAAACTGAGTGCGATCTTAAAGGAACGAGTAAATCCAGGACAATATTAAGGAATCTAAGGAGAGGGAGGAAAGTTTAGCCATCAGACGTTGATGTGGGACCCCGTCAAAGGCTTTAGAAAAATCTAGGTAGATAATGTCAAGTCGGTGGTGAACACGTAAAGCGGTGTATCGCAAGAAAATCCAGAGCGGGAACCATGTTGCTTGGGAAAAAAGGAAGAAGTACTGTCCAGATGAGAAGCGACTTCTGAGTAAATTATATGCTCTAGCATTTTACAAACAATACATGTTAATGAAATTGGGCAGTAGTTTTATGGATCCGAACGGTCGCCTGCTTATAAAACCGGAACAACCTTGCTTAGTTTCCAATCATCTGGGATTGAAGAAGTGGAAATTGATTGACTAAACATTATTTGTAATATCTGGCATGATACTTCCCTAGTGCCTTTTAGTATCTTTGTAATTATGTCATCAGGTCCGGGAGCGCTAGATGGCTTCAAGCTATCGATAAGTTTAGCTGTGCCTTCAGCTGAAATGAAAATCGGAGGCATCTGGCTGAAATTATGGCTGTGAGTGCGCGGTACATTAAGGACTGTTTCGTGAGTAAAAACGGAAGAGAAGTAGGTATTCATAACATCTGCACAGCGATCAGCAGGGATGCTTGAGCCATCTTGGTCATGTAAAATAATACTTTGTGGCGAGTTGTGCTTCGGTAGCAGTACCTTCCAGAATTTTGGGGGGTTATTTCGAATGATATTCTGTAAGTCTTTATGAAAAAATTTCTTTTTCGATCGCCTTAAAATATTCGTATAGGCACGGAGGCATTCAGAGTACCTGTCCCATTTTGATTGTGAGTGCATTTTTGACGACCCGAAAAAGACGCTTTTTTATTTAATAGCCGTCGAAGAGCGTTTGAAAACCAGTGCTTATCAGCATCACCACGAATACGGATAAGAGGTACATGTGATTCCATGAGCGGCAGTATTTTTTTCTTGTAAAGCAACCAGTTAGTATTAATTGTTCGAGAATAGGCACTTTCAGTGAACTGATGAAACTCTACCACATCCCGGTTAATTTTTGCATAGTCAGCTTTGTTATAGTCGCGAATATATTTGAATGGTGGCTCGCGGGTAGGAATTAAAATGGCTAAATTAAAGAATTAGCACGTTGTGATCACTAAGGCCCCTAGTGCACGAGGATCCTGACACAACTCTGGTTTTGAGACAAATACAAGATCAAGAATGTTGGTACCACGCGTTGGAGTTTGAACAGGCTCAACAAGATTGAAGGTAAGAATTAATTCTAAAAACTTTTTTGACTGGCGAGAACATGCTCAGAACTGCTCCCAATCGATATCGGGATAATTAAAATCTCCACAGAGGACAAAGTTAGCGCGGAGATAGAGGGACAGCAGATTTAAGAGGACGGAATACAACTCTTCAACAAAAGAACAATCAGAATCTGGCGTTTGGTAGCAAGCGATAAGTATGGTTCTGCGAAATGAAAGAGACAGGTTAACGCACACTAGTTCGAGGCTACAGTGCACAGGTGCTAAATGTCACTCGACCGTTGCTTGAACAAGAACCAGGACACCGCGTCCTCTTCGGCCAACTCTGTCAAATCTGTAGACACTGAACAATTTACTGTCGTCGAGGAGTTCATTGTCTTGAATGTCTACGGTAAGCCATGACTCCGTAAGGATTGCAATATCCAAGCAGTTATCTTGGAGAAGGGCTTCAATAGCTTCTTTCCTTGGTAAGTAGCTGCGAATGTTCGTGAGCATGACAGCCATATTATGATAAGATGGGGTGACATGTGAACTGTGCAAAGGCTTAGCTGGCGTAAGGTGGAGCTTGGTAGCGGGCGGTTACCTATGAAGCAATTTCGATAACGGAATCCGCAGCAGCATCATATATGTATTGCTTCTTGTCGATCAGCAACTTGTCGTAACGTATTTTGAACGTGGCGTCCCTTTCTTTAGCAAGAGAGTATAATTTTGGACGGGCTAATCGAACGGGCGCTGAATAATCTTCTCTAATCGGAAATATTGATTCCTTCAGCTTCGGCCCTGCTGCCAGGATCTTCGACTTGACGTTAAAATGTGCCAGTTTGACAATGATTGGACGGTGTTTAGATAACTGGAAACGGCCCATTCGGTGGGCACGTTCTATATCGTCGTTGTTTACCGTCAGTCCAAGGTTCTGTGAGCAAAAGAAGATTACATGCGTATCCGATAGCTCTCAGGTTTCGCCGTTCGAATCCGCGATACAAAAAAAGATTAAGTTAGACCTGTGCAAGCGATTTGCTGCGTCGTCGCACTTTTCCGTTAGTATTTTCAATTCGTTGGAGAGCCTGGGAATTTCAGTGTTCGAGCTTGGGGATGAAGTTTGTCCGTTGGCTTGACCTGCTTGTACAAATTCTAAGGCATCAACCCGCAGGGAAAGAGTGCTAACGTGGTTTTCAATGCTATTCGGTGCACTACGAATGCTCAAATGCTCAGTGAGTACAGTATTCTGCCAGGTTTCAAGACGGGGTATCGCCGCAGCAACTGTTTGTAGGATTGCTGACGTATCGTCATTACCGGGACCAGGGTTCAGTTCCTTGCCAGAGTTCGGATCCTTGTCACCACCTCGCCACACTCACCGTCGAAAGACCCCGCACGTCATATAGCACAACTGTCAGTGCATATCGTGCCTTGGTTCACCTGCGGCGAGGCGGTGTCTCCTCCATGGTGTTTTTGTTGTCCTGAAGTACAACTCAGAATTCCAGGACTTCAGAAAAAGTCACATCTATCACCAGTATATCATAAGTCAGTAGTCACGTGCACGTCTATACGGACGGATCGACTACATCGATGAATCGACCAGTTCTGGTGGCGCTGTGTTTATACCATGGAGCAAGAAACCTTTAGGAGTGGAAACTCCGCCAGTTGAAGCGACCAGAAAATGTCACAAGCCGGCGGAGCCACTATCATGCTTGCGGCACCTGGCGGCCGAGAAAGAAATTATCGCCGTGTTGGTTGCCAAGGCAACCGGTCACGTGTGATGCTCCCGTTCGGCTGCGCGCCACACAAGTTCTACTGAGGGCACTCACGCGTCCCACCTGCATCCTATCTCAGGCTAGCAAATTCTGAACAAGGGCACACTGCACGTATCAGCGCTGTTACTATTACGGCCATCGAAGAGACACCGACAAGAAACGTTGCTGTTTGACTTAAAGGGCCCCTAAACCACCCAGAGGTCGAAATTTAGTAGTGGGGTTGCAGCTGTGCACGAGTCTACAACGAACACTTAGCAGCGAGAATTTTTCGAAATGGTGATGTAATAGTGGAGTTACACGCGTTTGACAATCGAAAAACGGCCCTCGCTCATTTCGCTCTTTCCTTCGCTACTCTCCTCATCGGCTGGTCTCCCCTCCTCGCCGAGTGCTTCTCGAAAGGTCACGTGACAAACGTCATCGCCCACGCGCTTCTCAAAAAACTGCCTACATCCGGTTAAGGCACGTCGACGCTAGAGGCACATATACCGACGGCGAACCTGCCGCCAGTGCCGTAGAACGTCTGCCGCGCGAGAGGTGTCCAAAGTAGACGGCAGTTTGGCCGGTGCCCCGCCCGCTGCACGATCAATGGGCCAATCGACGACCGCGAAACTGCGCGCCTCCGCCACCGGCAACGAAAACATCGGCTGCAGCTCAGCTGCAGTGCACGGCTACCGCCAGGAGACGACGGGCTCGGCTGTGCTCGCATCACAGCCGACGGCGCCGCTAATGTCAGCGTATTTTTCTTCTTTGTGTACAATTATTGCGAAGAGCGATAACAACGATAAGAAAATATCGCGGCTTGTGAGCGTCGGTATTTCATTTCGAAGCGCCGTCCGTTTTAGCTTTGAAGGGAACAAGAAAATGCCTAGCGACAATATCGGCGCTGTCGAGCGATCAGCGGCGGTGAGGCTGCCACACAAATGAGTCCCGGTCTCATCCTCTCTACGTACGGCAAAGAAATCTCGCAGTTCGCGAGCAAAAACCGCTGTAGAACGGCGGCCCGCGAATGGCAAACGACGTGACACGAGTTACCGTGCCGGTAACGTGGACGTGGAGTCACCGCTTCTCGGCTACCCGCTGTTGCTGCGGTGCCAGTCCGTGTTATGCGAAGCGTACCGCTATAGACGGTTTCATCCAGCGCCACCGCGCTTTGGCAACGCTGTGCGCCCGCATCCGGCGGCCCTAGGAAACTTCCGGTAGCCGTTCCTTTTGCTCGTTTTTGCTGGTATTTGTTCGCTCACGTGCTCGTCCTGCGCACATTCTGTGTTATAAGTGCGACTTGTGGCATTCAGTGTGTTGCGTGACGGCGAGTAGCTCTTGGAGCATCGACTGTTTTCATTACGTTTACTCTTCAACGGTGTTTTTCAAATTAGGGAGCCTACCAAGAGCTCCCAGATTTGCTCTGCTCACTTCATCCAAGGTACGTTACTACGTGGAGTAGCCGGACTGCTATAATGCTGAATAATAAAAGTGATGCTGCACGATTGTTCTGACAGTATGTCGTGTAACTCACGCGAGAGCAGCTCGTCTCTCGCCCCGAGTTTGCCCGCTCGTCCAGTTTCTTGCCTCGGCGTGGATCGCCATGCTACGAACATGAGTTTAAATTATTGTTTAGCAGGTGCCATGCTGCCACTGTTTTAGTTTAATGTTTTTCGTATCTGGGGCACAAGTGCACTTCTGCAGCTTTACTACCTAGGTACATGTGCGCATTGGTTTATCATGTTTAAAGTCCCAAAGCGACTCAGATAAGCTATGACGGACGCCGCAGTGGAGGGCTCCGGATAATTTTGACCACCTGTGGTTCTTTAACGTGCACTGACATCACACAGTACGCGGACTTCTAGCATTTCGCCTCGATCGAAATGCGACAGCCGGGGCCCAAACGGCGTCTTTCAGGTCAGCAACCGGGCACCGTAACTGCTGAGCAACCGCGGCGGCATGTGAGCATTCGTATCAGTATCGCAGAGCAGAATCGCAGAAAGGTTAGCGATTTCCGTGCTTGCATGTAGGAAGTTTCGGCCACATTCTAAAAGCATTTACGAATTAACGGAGGCCAATTATAGATTGCAATCTCACGCCCAGCACTACAGGTTTCATTTGTTAGAAGTGTGATAAATTCGTGAGCATTTAAGTTAGTCCCATTTCAGTGAGTGCACTAAATGACTTTTGAGAATGTAGAGTTATTTGTGCATGCATATTGAAAAGCAGAAACAAGGCATATGATGCAGAAAACACGTGCATGTACACATGCACAGCTTACCACTTCATCCTCCATCTTGCAGCAATAAAAGTGTCATTGCGAAATGCAAAAACGCCCGTGTGCTTGTGTTGTAGGGCACGTTAAAGAACCCCAGGTGGTCAAAATTAATCCGGAACCCTCCACTACGGCGAGCCTCACAATTAGAACTGGTTACCCCAGAAAGAAGAAACTGGAAACCCCAGAAAGAAGAAGAACTGGAAACCCCAGAAAGAAGAAAAAATTGCCATTAAAGTTTTTCTAGTTTTCGGCAGTCCCATTACCTGCCTTGAAGACAACAGTCTGCGTTCAATGCATGTCCTCACTAAGATGATCCGCTTGCTGCTCCGGGGTTGTAACTGAGGGAAGGTGTTTGGAGCCCGGCGAAAACGAAAATCGCACATCATCGTCAGCGGATCGGGCAGCTCTCTGCCTCTAAACATCAGCTTTTGGCGATGCCGATCTTTTGCTTCGGTGCTAGGCGCCTTAAAGTAGTCGCTCGTCATCTCGACAATATTCAAGATGTAGAATCAGCTCATCACAGATTCCACCAAGCAGTGCAAACATCGACACGCCGGCCTCACGTCGCGCATGCCTTCAAACAACATAGCCGGAAGTGCTTCTAGCTCTCCTGTCGGAAGTTCCGATGGGGCAACCAATCAGCGCAAACGAGGTTTGTTTGTAAAAACTGAAACCGTCTATTGACCCTTTTCGCGGAGCAGTTTCTTTTAGAGAAACGAGATGGCGCTTACGGCGGCGCGCCATACGTCTCCTCAGCGACCGCGCACGAATACGAAACCATGACCGCTTTTAGCTTGCTTCTGTGCGATCAGCTGTCGGAAATGCAACCGACTTTTCGCTAACGCACTGTGCTCTAATCATGCTGGATTGAATCATGTGGATTCATTTATGTGTATTGAAGACGTGTGCAGTAGTTGGCTGCAACAATATTGACTGGCATGTTAAGGAATGGAATGAATCGGTGTGGCCAAGTTCGCGGACTCCTGCTGCAACTGTCCGAACGTGTTAGCGGCACTTCGAGATGTACGGCTTTCCTCGAGGATACAGAAATTTGCTCATCCGCCAGCATTGTATCGCTAACCTTCAAAGAAAGGGCTTCAGCAACAGAACGTCGGCAACAATGACAAAGGGATGATGTGTGGTGTTTTATGGCGCAAGGGCCAGTTATGGCCAAAGAGCGCCATGCCAGTGTTTGTGAGTGTGCAGTGGAGCGATGAATTCTGAGAAGTAGATGAAGTGTGGCTGTAAAGGGGCCTAAAAATAATCGCTGTAAAATGCGTAAAATATACATGCACTAAAATCATGGCAATGACTAATGAGGTGTCCTATGAAATGAAGAATGCACTGACAAAAAATGACACGATATTTAAAATATTTAAGATGTAGTAGTTGGAAAGAAGCACTACTGCCTGAACAGAGCCCTTGAATCACAAGGGCCTGGAGGCATGTGCTTATACAAAACTACCATCACAGCGGCATCCTCTGGAGAGAGGATGCGCTATGAATTTGTTGGGCTTACAACATGCAGTACCACGTCATTTAAGAAAGCGAGGACTGCTTTAGTGCTAAACAGTGGTTCCTCACCAAGAAACATACTGGGATGCAGAGGGACATGATAGCGGTAAGCTAAAGGGAAATGTTTTTTTCTATCTGCTTCGGCATCCCGACACTCCAGGAGAACGTGGAGGACGGTTAGCCTCTTACCACATCTACCACAGGTTGGTGGTTCATCCCCGGTTAACAAAAAACTATGGGTGCCAAATGTATGACCTATTCTGAGACGACAGAATAGGACATCAGTTCGTCGTGTTTTCGTTACGGGGGGCCAGAAACCTAACTGTGGCTTAATCAAGTGAAGCTTATTATTTGTCTGTGCATCCCACAGACGTTGCCAATGGCTTCGCAATTTCTTACGGAAGAAATGTTTCAAATCTGTTGCAGAAACAGCAGCTGTAGGATTAGTAGCGTGCGATGTTATTGACGTAGCCATTCGGTCAGCTAGCACATTACCCTCAATGCTTCTATGGCCAGGCACCCAGCATATAATGATATGCTGGTTAGATACATATGCTCTACACAGTACGGAATAGAGCTCAATGAGTGTAGGATTTTTCTGTTTACAGGGTGACTTTAAAGCGTTTACGACACTTAGAGAGTCTGTAAATATGATTGATTTTTGAAGTTTAGATTTCCTTATATGCCTCACAGCTGACAATAAAGCATAGGCCTCAGCCGTAAAGATACTTGCTTCCGGGTGGAGTACACCGGATTCCGAGAAGGATGGGCCGACGGCTGCATACGACACCCCGTCACGTGACTTAGAAGCGTCTGTATAAGACTCTGTGCATGTGTACTTGGACTGGAGTTCAAGGAAATGCATTTTGATATGTGCATCTGGTGCGTGCTTAGTGACCTCCACGAATGATGTGTCACACTCTATGAGCTGCCACTGCCACGGCGGTAACAGTTTCGCTGGAGCCATAAGACAGTGTTCAAGCAACGGAACACCCATTTCCTCACTAAGATTCCGCACACGCAAAGAGAACGGTTTTCTCGATGCCGGTCGATTTTGAAAGAGTGTGGCAGTGGTCATGTCGTTTATGGTTGAATAAGAGGGATGTTCAATGTTCGCGTGTACTCTAAGAAAATATGTAAAACTATTGTATGAACGCTGCAGATGAAGTGACCACTGATTCGACTCTACGTAGAGGCTGTGGATCGGACTTGTTCGGAAAGCACCGGTCGCGAGGCGGATGCCCAGATGGTGAACGGGGTCTAGAATTTTTAAAGCACTTGGCATTGCGGAATTATAAATTATAGCCCCGTAATCAAGGCGTGATCGGACAAGACTGTTGTACAAGTTCAGTAGGCATTTTCGGTCACTACCCCATGTTGCGCGCGACAAAATTTTTAAAAGGTTCATCGTCTTCAGACACCTTGCATTCAAATATTTAAGGTGGGGGATAAAGGTGAGCTTTGAGTCTAGAATTATTCCCAGGAATTTATGTTCACTGCTCACGGATAGTTCCTCTTGATTAATCGTGAGATTTGGCACTGGTGTCATGCCTCTTTTGTTTGAGAAAAGTATGCACGTACTTTTCTTTGCATTTATTTTAAATCCATTTACATCAGCCCATTTAGACAGTTTGTTTAATCCAAGCTGTACCTGCCGTTCGCAGATAGCAATGTTGCATGATTTGAAACCTATCTGTACATCATCGACATACACAGAATAAAACATGCTGCGTGGAATAACTGTATACAGGGAGTTCATTTTTACAATAAAGAGCGTGCAACTAAGCACACCCCCTTGTGGCACGCCAGCCTCCTGGGTGAATGTTCTAGATAAAACATTGCCCACTCTTACGCGAAACGTCCGGTTAGACAAGTAGCTTTCGACTGTGTTTAACATATTTCCACGGACCCCCATCGCGGAAAGATCTCGCAGAATCCCAAAGCGCCATGTCGTGTCGTACGCTTTCTCTAGATCTAGAAAGACCGAAAGTAAAAACTGTTTATGTATAAACGCATCTCTGATGTTTGCCTCGATGCGAACAAGGTGGTCTATTGTTGACCTACCTTCTCGGAAGCCACACTGGAAGGGGTCTAGTATTTTGTCATTTTCTAGGAAACAGATTAGGCGCCGGTTTATCATTTTTTCATACAACTTGCACAGGCAGCTTGTTAGCGCTATTGGCCTGTAGCTGCTAGCTAAAGACGGGTCCTTGCCTTGTTTAAGAATCGGGATGACTATGGCTTCTTTCCACAAGGAAGGAATATATCCAGCCGCCCACATGGCATTAAAGAGAGAGAGGAGTGTTGTCAGTGTTTCGGGGTGTAAGTACCTAATCATTTCGTAGATGATACGGTCGCCACCTGGCGCTGAGTTGTTGCAACAAGCGAGAGATGCTTTAAGTTCGGCTAAGCTGAATGGTCGGTTGTAAGCCTCATTTGATGAAACTTTGCGATTAAGGGGCTGCCGCTCTTCGCGTTCTTTGAACTTCAGGAAATATTGTGTATAGTGCGATTCACTCGATACATATTCGAAGTGTTTGCATAGAGTATCCGCCTGGCCTTCCAGGCTATCACCTTGGCTATTTACTAAGGGTAGGGGATGTGACTCCCGACCTATTAATTTATTCACCCTATTCCAGACTTTCGTTTCATCTGTATACGAGTTTATGCTAGAGATGTACTTTTCCCAGCTCTCTTTTTTAGCACGTCTGCGCGTTCTCCTGCCCTGCGATTTTGCTTGTTTAAAATTAATCAAGTTTTCGGCTGTTGGGGAGTTGCGAAACAATCCCCAGGCCTTGTTTTGCTTTTTACGTGCTTTTTGGCATTCCTCGTTCCACCAAGGCAGGCGACGCTTATTAGCTAGTCCATTAGTTTGTTGTATGCACCTTTCTGCAGCGTCAGTGATAAAACGTGTTATATACGCCACAGCATCGTCTATGTTAAGAGACGCAATGTCATCCCGGCCTAAATATGCTTTTTCTTTAAAAAGTTGCCAGTTAGCAGAGTTAACCTTCCATCGGGGAACATGTGGCGAGCAACCATCTTGTTTTGTTAAGCTTAGTATAATAGGAAAGTGGTCGCTCCCAAAGGGGTTCTTCAGAACGGACCACTGCAGGTACGGAATTAGTGTACTCGACACGATACTCAAATCTATGGAGGAGTATGAATTATGCGCCACGCTGTAGTACGTTGGCTCTTTCTTATTAAGTAAACATGCTCCCGAGGAAAAAAGGAAGTTTTCAATTAGGCGACCTCTTCCATCACAACGCGTGTCTCCCCACAAAGTGTTATGTGCATTGAAATCTCCGAGAACTATGTATGGCTCCGGAAGCTCATTTATGTAGTTTTGAAATTCCGTTTTATTAAGTGGATAGCTGGGAGGGATGTATATGGAACTAATAGTGATTAGCTTGTCAAACAACACCCCTCGGACAGCAACTGCCTCTAGGGGCGTACGAAGTTTTAATTCCCGGCAGGCAATACCTCTATCGACTACAATAGCCACACCACCGGAAGACACGACTGTGTCATCGCGGTCTTTACGAAAAATGGCGTATTGCCGGAGAAAGTTTGATTGTGTAGGTTTAAGGTGTGTCTCTTGAACACACAGTACCTTAGGATTAAACCTGTGTAGGATTTCTTTGACGTCATCGAGGTTGTGTAGGAGTCCTCTGACGTTCCATTGTATTATTTGTGTATTCATGTTGGAAGTGTTTTTTTGTGCTGTGTGTTTAAAAAAGAGACTAATTTAACTTACAGAGCCCTTGTCGGGCCCTGTGATGCGGGCTTTTTCTTTTTTGGAGCGATCGCGAGATTCTCGCGGCTCCTTTGGCGCTTGCGGCGCTGTCTGGCAGGTTGTTGTGTCCATTGCCTCTTGCGAGGCGCTGGACACGCGCTCTTGCGAGCGGTTGTTTTGACGGGAAGGCCTCGTTTCGAGGGACGAGGCCCTTGAGGTCACCAGCCCGGAGGTCGATGGCCCCTTCTTGTGAGTTGGCGGGGCAGCGCGAGCTGCAGCCGCCGGGGGGGCGGATGGCGTCACTGCCGGCTCACTGTGTGTGGGCCGGACAGCCGCCGGAAGCCGTTGCGACGCTGCCCCCTGACGCGCCACTTCGGCAAAAGTTTTCTTTGGCAGGTAGGATACCCGCCTGCGTGCCTCCTTGAACGTTAGATTTTCCTTTACTTTAATTGTTACAATTTCTTTTTCTTTTTTCCAGGATGGGCACGACCGCGAGTATGCGGCGTGCTCCCCATCACAGTTCACACAGTGGAGAGAGTTTTCGGATGATTCAGAGAGATGCTCAGTGGCACTGCATTTCGCACAAGTCTGACGGCCTCGGCAGTTCTGCGAACTGTGGCCGAATCTTTGGCATTTGAAGCATCGAAGAGGGTTTGGCACGTATGGCCTGACACGTAATTTAATGTATCCGGCTTCAATGGTCTCGGGTAGAACACTAGAACCAAAAGTAAGGATTATATGTTTTGTCTTTAGCTCCTTGCCATCGCGCCTCATCTTGATTCGTTTTACAGTCAAAACATTTTGCTCTTTGAATCCTTCCGAAAGTTCATCTTCGGTGAGCTCCAACAGGTCGTCATCAGAAATGACACCGCGGGTGGTGTTCATTGTGCGGTGCGGGGTCACAGTCACAGGAAAGTCTCCAAACGACACTAGATTCTGTAGTTTATCATGTTGTTTCTTATCGCGGAGTTCCAGGAGGAGGTCACCGCTGGCCATCCTCGTCGCCTTGTAACCTGGTCCTATAGTCTCTGTCAGAGTCTTTGCAACGATAAAGGGTGAGATCACTCTCACGGTCTTTTCAGTTTTCTCACTGTGTACCACGTGGTAGCGTGGAAAGTTTTCAACTTGTCGGCCAAAAAATTTAAAGACTGCTTCGGTGCGCCCCCTCTTTTGGGGGCGATCAGAAAGCGCGGGAAAAGAATTAGCCATAAAATATTCATGTTTCGGCAGAAACGCCAGCCACCCACCATGGAGTCCTACTAGGGGACGCTGCAGTGCTTGTAAACATAGGCCCTGCAGACGCCAGCCGTACGTCACCACTATAACCGAATATGAAATAACCTAGGCAGGCTACTCACACAGGGTTAACCCTCGCTGCCAAGAAGATCGGAAGGAATATAGAAGAGAGGAGAAGACAGGAAAGATTAAAAGTAAGAGAGAAAGACGAAGGTTGGAGAGGAGGATAGGAAAAGGCAACTACCGATTTCTCCCGGATGGGTCAGTCCGGGAGTGCCGTCTACGTGAAGCCGAGGCCAAAGGGGTGTGTTGCCTCCGCCGAGGGGCCATAAAGGTCCAAGCACTCAACATCAGCTCAACCCCCAGGATCCCCTTTTCCCCGGACACGGCTAAGCCACGCACGGTTAAACGTGGGAGGGTCCAACCCTCGTGTGCTCGGGTCCGTGGTGTCGCAGCACACCAAACGCCTGCTGACGCAGACGCCCCTGCGGGGAATGACAAAGGGAGTAGCGCCGCTTCCTGTCATAGAAATCTTCGCGCACGTTATTTATACGCATCTATCCTAAATGGCAGGAAAAGTTACGCCCACTCTATCGCCGACGTATGAAGAATAAGTGAATGGGCGCACATTTAAATATGTGCGCACTATATACGCACAATAAATGACGGACCACACCGATGGCGCACGAATGGTCGAAGCTGAATGTTTCGTGACGGTTCACAAGAGTAAGCGAGTTACTAGCGGTCATATATATTTGCTACAAGGTATTACAATGCAGTGGCGCACCGACGGGGGGAGGGTGGGTTCGGGGGTTGTAACCCCCCCCCCCCCTGAGGCCAACTTAACCCCCCCTTTTGTTTAACCCTTTTTCTTTCCTTGCGCACTTGAGTACTGCAACTAAGATTAAGACGCGCAATTGTCTGAACACTCGCAAAAAGCGCATTTTTTTACAATTTCCCGTGAAGAAATTGAAATTAATTTAGTGCTGTTTAGATAGTCTTGGCAAACTGTGAACCCCTCCCCCCCCTGGCAGAGATCCTGGGTGCGCTACTGTTACAATGTACAAAACAGCCAAGTTCCAAGCCTTGCGCGCAGAAGGAACAAATCTATCGGAACGGAGCACACACGCGAGCGTTTCGGCAGAAAATAATCAGACAGTGGCTGCACCGAGGAACTTTACTGAGTCAGAAAGTGACAAGCCGCTGCTTCAAAATATTTGCCAAATAAACAAAGATTAAAACACACTAATCCTGATTCAACTCATGAGCGGAATGTTTGGATATATTTGAATACATATTTAGCCCCGCTTTTAGCACAAGCACTTTATACGCTGCTCGCGCCGTTAGGACAAAGCTTAATGAGCTTCGAAAGCGCTTTTACATGTGTTCTGAAGCTGTGACCAAAGCGTCGTGTCGTCCACCCAGCTACCGTCTACGACATCTCCCAAAACAGAGGTTTTCTAAGCCGCGCCGGCGTCATACACTTCCATTGTAAACAAGGAGGCAACGGAGGCAGTTGAGGCAAGCGATGGACGCGTCACCACGTGATCAAACATGGCAGCGCCCACGGGATCACCACGAAAAGGGTCAATAGACCCTGTGTTGCGCGCACGTCTGGAAAGGCCAACGGTGAAGAGCAGAAAGCACGCGTACCTGCTAGCAGACTAACCGGAAGTCGTAGGTTCTTGTTCGACCAATGGACATCGTTTCCGCAGTTGACATCACCAGATTCCCCCTGCTGACATCGTGATGACCGCTGGGGATACCGGAAAGGCGAGGAGAGGAGGAGGGAATTGTTTTATTATTTTTTTATGGCGCTCCCGCGGCGCGTGGCGCTGCAGAGTTTGGCATCGTTGATCGTGACGGCATTCTGAACTCCATGCGCGTGTTTACTTGAAAGGTTAAAAAAATATCTGAGGTGGCTTAGGGGCCCTTGAAAGGCCCACAAAAACAACCTTCCGTCGTGCACGCTGAAGCGAACGGCGAACGCCCGTGTCGTCTGCTTGGCGTCTGCTTTGAGCGGGAGACATGGGCGCCGCCGAAGAGAACGCGCCCGAGCAGCCCGCCGGGCTCCTGTTTTTTTTTTCCTCTGCTGCTTGCATGACACGCCGCAAGGCGCCGCCACTGCATGCGCCCCCATCGGCGCATACTGATGTGACGTTATTTGGTCGCATGCGAGCGCCCGCGCTGATCCTAAATAATCTTCCTCCGTGGTTTATACCGATGACAGGAGTAACAATGCGGTTCAAGACATCATATGTCACGACGTCCACGGCTGCAGACCTTACGGCTCTGCGCAGTGCACTTCAATTTATTGACGCAGAGTCCTGGTACATGGGCCGTGTTTTCCGACTCGAGACCGGCTTTAAACAGTATGCAGGCAGTTGTCTGACGTGGAGCTCACGAAAAGCTAACGTACGAAATTGCCAAACCGCACCACGATTACAATTAGAAACAGAGAAAGAATCAACTTTAATCAAAAGAGCACGCGAGCGTTGGTAGCTCCTCCGCTCTGCAGCGAGACGATCACAGCACGATTATGATAGAATAACGAAGCAATGACGTCGATGGATGGATGAAGGCGCTGTGACGACAACGGCAGGACAACAATGGGATGGCGTTACTAAAGCGATGACGATGTTATAAGAGAGATAGCGTGACGATGACGAAAGGAGGAGAATGGGATGACGACGAGCGTATGAAGACAGTCAGATGACGAAGCTGCAGAGACAACAGCGTGACCATAGTCGGACGAAGAAGCTGGAGTGACGAGTGTGGAACGGTCACGACGGCGTCACGATAGCAAAGTCACAAATTATGCATGATGGCTGCGAGGCGACGATGGCATGAGCAATCACGGCATGATGAGATTCGGGCTACAAAGCTTGAATGAAGATGATAAATAGACCATCACTACCACGAGCACAAGTCTAGTGGATCAAGCTACTACACAAAGGCCACTGGGTCAGCGTAGAAGGAGTGACAATGAAAGCATGATGAGAATCAGATCACGGAGCTGGAACTACGGCAATGGAATGACCTCGACAGCATCACAGCCGCAAGCACGTATCTAGTGGCCTGAGCAGAAAAAAAATGAAATTTGGGGTTTTACTTGCCGAAACCACGGTTTCCATGCGAGGCACGCCTTAGAGTTGGACTCCAGAATTATTTGGACCAGCTGGGGTTCGTTGACGTGCACGTTAATGTAAGTACACGGGTGTTTTCGCATTTCGCCCCCATCGAAATGCGGCCGCCGTGGCCGGGATTTGTTCCCGCGACCTTGTGCTTAGCAGGCCAACACCACAGCCATTAGGCAACTACGGCGGGTGAGTAGCCTAACTGGTAGACAACTTGGGCAACGGGATTGGCGTAAGAGGCAAGATAGATACATTCATGGATAGGCCTACAACGGCTTAAGAAGGCAAGAACTGCTAATCGTATTGAAACAGCGCAATGAACCTACTTATGCGCACGACCCTATTGTGCATTATATCTGGCTGTCGAGCGGCAGGGCGAACGCGTTCCTTGCTGTCATTTCACTTTATCACGTCTAAGAGGCGAAAGTGTCTCGCCACGTCAGAGAAACTGTCGGGAAAAAAGCGCGACGGCAAATAGAACCCTGCACCGCAACGTACAAATCAGAGATGCTACAGCGACAAAACCGCGGGCGCTTGGCTCAAGACCTCGCTACTTATTATAGTAACCACTGCCGGAAAACTCTTCCGCCTTCTCCCGCATTATTTATGTTACGATAATTGGGCGGTTTGAAGGATACTCTGGTGCAATTTTCGTACGTTCTGCTCTAACCCTTCATCTATACTATATTTAACAGCTAGAGCCACTTGTGAACGACTATTTCGTTAGAATAGAGGGCCCTCCGCGGCGTTAGCACTGATTGCAGTCGATAATTAGATTCTACGCTAAGTAGCTTCTCCTCCTTGTTTGCGTAAGACTCCATGCACCTAGCACATTTCATGACGGCAGGGTATACGTGTATGATAGGCAGCTCTGTACGCAATCCAACCACTCCACTCTAAAGGCAGCGCTAAGCTTCGCGGAATGCGGTAGCGGAAGAACTTTCTCCTTATGAATCCGCGTATGTTCAAAACTACAAAAAGACGAAAGCCAAAGTCATATACATGACTATCACATCGACCATCAACCTTCACTTTTCCGTCACTTAGTACCCCATCCAAACCCATTCCATTGGTTTTTAGTGTTAATAGGTTTTCTCTGAGTAATTCTCATTTATGCTGAATCAGTTCATGACTATGGCTTCTACCACCATCCTTTAGTGTTTCGTTAACTTAGTACCCACGTCAGAACCCATTTCAGTGGTTTATGAGTGTTTATCTTTTTTCGCTGTGCCGTTGTAATTTTTGCTGAGTCATTGTCATGACTATGACTTCCACGATTATCCTTTTGTGGTTCCTTCACTTAGTAACCACGTCAGAACCCATTTCAGTGGTTCTTGAGTGTTAATGTTTTTTCGCTGGGTCATTGTCATTTATCCGGCTGTTTTATGACCAACATGACACGCATGTCATGACATTCATGTCATGACCTCTTATTTATGTTCGTAATACACGGTTGCCATACTATTCCAATTTTGGTATCTACCAAGTTAACAAAACGACCATGAGAGCACCAAAACGTAGGCAGCTGCTTCATGACCTACATGACACACATGTCATGATATTCATGTCATGATCTATCTTATGTTCGTCGTACACACTTGTCACAGTATGCCAATTTTCGTAAATATCAAGTTAACGATACGATCATGAGAGCATAAAGACGTAGGTGGCTAGATAGATAGATAGATAGATAGATAGATAGATAGATAGATAGATAGATAGATAGATAGATAGATAGATAGATAGATAACCCCGCAGGGGCGTCTGCGCAAGCAGGCGTTTGGTGAGTTGCGCCACCACGTACCCGAGCACACGAGCGTTGGACCCTCCCGCGTGTAGCCGTGCGCGGCTTAGCCGTGTCCGGGGAAAGGGGGATCCTGGGAGTTGAGCCGATGCCGGGTGCTTGGACCTTTACGGCCCCCCGGCGGAGTCAACACACTCCTTTGGCCTCTGCTTCACGTAGACGGCACCCTCGGACTGACCCACCCGGGGGAAATCGGCAGTCGCCCTTTCCTGTCCTCCTCCTCTATCTTCGTCTTTCTCTCTGACTTTCAATCTTTCCTGTCTCCTACTCGCTTCCTTTTACTTCTGATTTTCTGGGCGGCAAGGGTTAACCTTGTGTGGGTAGCCAACCTTGGGTATTCCATATTTGGTTATAGTAGTGACGTACAGCTGGCGTCTGCAGGTCTTGTGTTCACAGGCCCTGCAGCGTCCCCTTGTTGGGCTCCATGGTGGGTGGCTGGCGTTGCTGCCGAAAACCCGGATGTTCTTATGGCTAGCCCTTTTCCACCACTCCCTGATCGCCGTCAAAAAAGAGGGCGCACCGAAGATGTATTCCAGTTCTTTGGACGTCAAAGACAAGATTTCCCACGATTTCATGTCATCCACTCAGAAAAACCAGAAAAACAAGTTCGAACAATCTCCCCTTTTCTTGTTTCGAAATCTCTAACTCAGGCTCTAGGACCAGGCTATAAGGCAACGAGGATGGCAAGCGGTGATCTCCTCTTGGAGCTCCACGATCGCAAACAATATGAAAAGCTGCCGAATCTAGTGTCCTTTGGGGACGTCCAAGTAACAGTAACTCAGCACCGTACTATGAACACCACCCGCGGAGTTGTTTCAGACGAAGATTTGATGGAGCTGACTGAGGCTGAACTCTTGGAGGGCTTCAGTGAGCAGAATGTCATCAATGTTAAACGGATTAAGATGAGACGAGACGGCAAGGAAATTCAGACTAAGCACCTTGTGCTCACTTTTGGTTCATGTGATCTGCCCGACTCCATCGAGGCCGGGTACATTAAACTTCGTGTTAGACCATACGTGCCAAATCCCCTCAGATGTTTCAAATGCCAGCGATTCGGCCACAGTTCGCAAAACTGCCGAGGCCGCCAAACTTGTGCGAAATGCAGTGCACACGAACACACTTCTGAATCTTGTGAAAACTCTCTCCACTGTGTAAACTGTGATGGGGAACATGCCGCATACTCGCGGTCCTGCCCATCCTGGAAAAAAGAAAAGGAAATTGTTACAATTAAAGTCAAACAAAACATTTCGTTTAAAGAGGCACGAAGGCAGGTGTCCTACCTGCCAAAAACCAGCTTTGCCGAAGTGGTGCGTCAGGGGGCTGCGCCACAACGGCTTTCGGCGGCTGTCTGGCACACGCGTAGTGAGCCAGCGGTGACGCCATCCGCCCCCTCGGCGGCTGCAGCTAGTGCTGCTCCGCCGTCTCAGAAAAAGGGGCCATCGACCTCCGGGCTGGTGGCCTCCAGGGTCTCGTCCCTCGAGACGAGGCCTTCAACACGAACAAACCGCTCTCAAGAGCGGGTGTCCAGCGCGCCGCAAGAGCCGATGGACACATCTTCTAGCCAGACGGCGCAGCCAGCGCCTAAGGAGCGGCGAGAATCTCTCGACCGCTCCAAAAAAGAGAAACCCCGCATTACAGGGCCTCTAAAGGGTTCTGTAAGCTAACTTTCTTGTCCTAAACACACAGCACAACACTCCTTTTAATATGGGCACTCAAATAGTTCACTGGAACGTCAGAGGTCTCCTCCAAAATCTTGATGACGTTAAAGAACTCCTCCGCAAGTTTAGTCCCAGGGTGCTGTGTGTTCAGGAAACACACCTCAAACATACACAAACAAATTTCCTCACACAGTATGCTATTTTTCGCAAAGACCGCGATGACACTGTTGTGTCATCCGGTGGTGTTGCTATTATAGTTGACAGAGGTGTTGCCTGTCGGGAAATAAAACTTCGTACGCCCCTGGAGGCAGTTGCTATCCAAGGGGTGCTGTTTGACAAGCTAGTCACTATCAGTTCTATATACATCCCTCCAAGTTATCAAATTAATAAAACCGAATTTCAAAACTACATAGATGAACTTCCGGCTCCATACATAGTTGTCGGAGATTTAAACGCACATAACTCATTGTGGGGAGACTCTCGTTGCGATGCGAGAGGTCGCCTAATCGAAAACTTTCTCTTTTCCTCAGGAGCATGTATACTTAACAAGAAAGAGCCAACATACTACAGCGTGGCGCATAATACATACTCCTCCATAGATTTAACTATAGCATCGAGCACACTAATGCCGTACCTAGAGTGGTCCGTTCTCAAGAACCCTTTTGGGAGCGACCACTTCCCTATTATATTAAACTTAACAAAACAAGATATATGCTCACCACACATTCCCCGATGGAAGGTTGACACGGGTAACTGGGAACTTTTCCGGGAACTTACATATCTAACCACGGATGATATTTCCTCCTTTAATATAGAAGACGCTGTGGCCTATATAACTGCCTTTATAATTGACGCTGCCACGAAATGCATCCGTCAAACTAACGGACTTGCGAATAAACGTCGCATTCCGTGGTGGAATGAAGAATGTAAACAAGCCCGGAAAAATCAAAACAAGGCTTGGGTACGACTTCGCGACTCACCAACTGCCGAAAACTTGATTACTTTCAAACAAATAAAGTCCCAGGGTAGAAGAACGCGTCGACGAGCTAAAAGGGAGAGTTGGGAAAAGTACATCTCCGGTATAAATTCTTATACTGATGAGACAAAAGTGTGGAATAGAGTAAATAAATTAAAAGGCCGGGAGGTACACCCACTCCCCTTAGTCAGTACCCAAGGTGAGAGCCTGGAAGACCAGGCAGACTGTCTGGGCGAACACTTCGAACATGTATCCAGTGCGTCCCATTACACAAAAACATTTCTGAGGATCAAAGAACGCGAAGAGCGCCAGCCCCTTAAACGTAAAGAATCATCGAGTGAGGCCTACAACAATCCATTTACTTTAACTGAACTGAAAGCATCCCTCGCTTGCTGCAATAACTCGGCGCCAGGTGGTGATCGTGTCATATATGAAATGATTAAGCACCTGAATCCTGAAGCGCTGAAAACACTCCTGTATCTTTTCAATGTCATGTGGGCGCATGGATATATCCCGTCTTCGTGGAAGGAAGCTATAGTCATTCCCGTGCTTAAACAAGGCAAAGACCCGTCCCTAGCCAGCAGCTACAGGCCAATAGCGCTAACAAGCTGTCTGTGCAAACTATTTGAAAAAATGATCAACAGGCGCTTAATCTGTTTCCTTGAAAATAACAAATTACTAGACCCCTTCCAATGTGGTTTCAGGGAAGGTATGTCCACAATAGACCACCTTGTTCGCATTGAGTCTTATATTAGGGATGCTTTTATACATAAGCAGTTCTGCCTCTCAGTGTTCCTCGACCTAGAAAAAGCTTACGACACGACATGGCGCTACGGCATTCTCCGAGATCTCTCTGCGATGGGTGTCCGTGGCAACATGTTAAACTCAATCGAAAGTTACCTATCGAATCGCACATTCCGCGTAAGAGTGGGTAACGCTCTTTCTAAGTCATTCACCCAAGAGACCGGTGTGCCACAAGGGGGCGTGCTTAGTTGCACACTATTTATCGTAAAAATGAGTTCCCTGCACACAGTCATCCCACGCACTATGTTTTATTCTGTTTATGTCGACGATGTGCAGATAGCCTTCAAGTCATGCAATATTGCCATCTGCGAACGACAAGTGCAGCTTGTAATAAACAAATTGTCCAAATGGGCAGATGAAAATGGTTTTAAGGTAAATCCCAGAAGAGCACTTGCCTACTCTTTACTAACAAGAGAGGCGTAACGCCAGTCCCAAGTATTGCAATCAAAGGAGATGCGCTCTCTGTGAGCAGCGAGCATAAGTTTCTAGGCATTGTTTTAGATTCGAAGCTTACATTTATTCCTCATATTAAGTATCTGAGGGCAAAATGCCTGAAGACAATGAACCTTTTAAAGCTTCTGTCGCGTACAACTTGGGGCAGTGATCGAAAGTGTCTGCTGAACCTCTATAAAAGTCTTGTCCGCTCACGCCTCGATTACGGAGCTATAGTGTATAATTCCGCAACGCCAGCTGCATTAAAAATACTAGACCCCGTTCACCATCTGGGTATCCGCCTTGCGACCGGTGCTTTCAGGACAAGTCCAATCCAGAGCCTCTACGTAGAATCGAATCAGTGGTCGCTTCATCTGCAGCGGTCATACAGCAGTTTTACATATTTTCTGAAAGTACAAGCAAACATTGAACATCCTTCTTATTCAACAATAAACGATATGACCGCTGCCACACTCTTCCGTAACCGACCTGCAGCGAGAAAGCCGTTCTCTTTGCGTGTGAGGAACCTCAGTGAGGAAATGGGTGTTCCGCTGCTTGAACAATGTCCTATGGCTCCAGCGAAACTATTGCCACCGTGGCACTGGCAACTCATAGAGTGTGACACATCGTTCATAGAGGTCACTAAACACGCGCCAGAGGCACACATTAAAATGCATTTCTTAGAACTCCAATCTAAATACTCGTGTACACAGTTTTACACAGATGCTTCCAAGTCACATGCCAGGGTATCTTATGCAGCCGTCGGCCCATCCTTTTCGGAATCCGGTGTACTCCACCCGGAAACGAGTATCTTTACCGCTGAGGCCTATGCACTATTGTCGGCTGTGAATCATATAAGGGCATCAAAACTTCAAAAAGCAGTTATATTTACAGACTCCCTAAGCGTGGTGAAAGCTCTGATGTCACTCTGCAAAAACAAAAATCCTGTACTTACTGAGCTCTATTCCAGTTTATGCAGAGCATATATATCTAACCAGCATGTGACTGTATGCTGGGTGCCTGGCCATAGAGGCATTGAGGGTAATGTGCTTGCAGACAAGTTGGCCACATCAACTACATCGCAAGCTATTAATCCTGCGGCTACTATTCCTCCCGCAGATTTGAAGCCTTTTCTGCGAAGAAAACTGCGAGACCACTGGCAGCGCTTGTGGGACGCTGAAAGAAATAATAAGCTTCACTTGATAAAACCACAGTTAGGTTTCTGGCCACCCGTAATGAAAACACGACGAACTGATGTCCTGTTCTGTCGTCTAAGAATAGGACATACATATGGCACCCACAATTTTCTGCTTACTGGTGATGAACCACCAACCTGTGGTAGATGTGGTGAGAGGCTGACCGTCCTCCATGTCCTCGTGGAGTGCCGGGAAGCCGAAGCCGAGAGAAGGAAACATTTTCCGGTAGCATACCGCTACAATATCCCTCTACATCCCATGCTATTTATTGGTGAAGAACCACTTTTTAATGCCAAAGCAGTCCTCGATTTTTTGAATGATGTTGTGCTACATGTTATTAGCCCAATAAGTTCGTAGCACATCCTCTCTCCAGAGGATGTTGCTGTGATAATTTTTTATAGCACATGCCTCCAGGCCCTTGTGGTTCAAGGGCTCTGTTTAGGTAGTAGTGCTTCTTGCCAATTACTGTATCTTAAATATTTTAAATATATTATTCTTCTTTCTCAATGCATTCCTCATTTCATAGTACACATCATTAGTCATTGCCATGATTTTAGTACATATATATTTTACGCACTTTACAGCGATTATTTTAGGCCCTTTTACAGCCACGCTTCATCTACTTCTCAGAATTCATCGCTCCACTGCACACTCACAAACACTGGCATGGCGCTCTTTGGCCATAACTGGCCCTTGCGCCACAAAACACCACACATCATCATCATCAGATAGATAGATAGATAGATAGATACTGTCACAGTGGCAAATGTTCGCCAAGAAATGCTTCGCATTTAAAAATGGGCGCCTGAATATAGCGCTGTTAGCACAAGATGTTGGAACAGACCCACTGTCTAAATTCGCTGTTTGCGAAGAAATGTAGCGGAGCGTCTGGAGGCTGTCAGTCGAATGTTTCACTAAATTAGAGAGTAAGAGAAAGAAAGGAGAGGCAGGGAGGTAAACCAGGTTGCACCTGGTTTGCTACAATACGCTACAGGAGCCGGAAGCACGCAGAAAAGGAAAGGGACAAGAAAAGTAGCAAAGTCGTCAACTGGGCTGATTGGTACATTGCAAAGCAGATAAAAGACCAGCAGAAACATACGAGAGACCACATTAAGAAGACGACCGGAATAGCTGGAACTTACCACTGAGTGACAAATGAATTATGAAATATGTCTGCTGGCAGGCCACATGTCGCCTGCGCAAACTGCCATCGCAAGAGATAAATTTCATGGTCTATATATAATTAGCAGTGACACTAAGGAAAGGCTTAACAAGTGTTACGCGCGCACACACATTTAACAGCATGCATCGCTCATTCGAAGGCATTATGTAGCAGTCTATGCAGCGGAACTAATAGGCGTGAAGCGGTGAGACGACCCAGTCGAAATTTATTCCCGATGGCGCTGTAATATACAGAGTCGCGGAGCTGTGTCCATAGTGTGTGTGCGTGGTAGCCACGCTGAGCTCCAGCAATGGGGTTGATGCAACGATGGGGTCGTTGCTTGGAGAATTAAGGTGACGTATGAAACAGGCTTTGTCAGCGGCGCTAACGTGCAGCAGTTCAACATGAACTCCGATATGAACACTTCATACTAATCTTTAGATGACTGATCTAGGCCGCTGACTTCACGTATTTAACACCAAATGTTAAAGAAGAGTGTGCAAATAATAACAGGTTATTTATTACTGAGAAGGTTACTCACTTGGTTTTATTTCTTCCAATAACATCGTCAGTTCGGGATCCATGGGGGCATTGTTCAGGTGTGTGTTATATTCTGGATTTGTAACTTCAGAGCACCACTTCTTTACACACGTGTTGTTGCATTCTGCAAGAGTGGATAATACTCTATAAGTGCCACTGCTTACTGGAAACTCTATGTCAGCAAAGAAAGTTGTGCAACATTAGCATTTCTAGCATGGTTGTCGAAGTGTTGTGGACATAGGCAGCTCTTTTGTGTTGCCGAACATAAGACTGACTTGTAGGTACCTCAATGTTGGCCACGCTTAAAATTTCACTCGTTTTCAAACAAGCTTTCCCAACTCGATGACAACGTGTGTGTGCTACCTAGTTGTTAACACATGGTAAAAAAGCCGGCAGATCCCACGCCCTGTGGGAATCGATGTTATGCGAAGCAGTGTGCGGAGAACCTACCAAGTTAACGAAACGACCATGAGAGCACCAAGACGTAGGCGGATATTTCATTGCTTACATGAAACGCATGTCATGACGTTCATGTCATCAGTCCTCAGGAGTCCCTTTAGCTACACCTAAGAGACCTTAAGGCGAAAGCCATAGTCATGTACGTGACTATGACTTCTACCATCAACCTTTAGTCTTTTCCTTCACTTAGTACCCCATCCGAACCCATTCCATTGTTTTTTTAGTGTTAATCTATTTTCGCTGAGTCATTCTCATTGTTCCTGAGAAATGGTTATGACTATGGCTTCTACCACCATCCTTTAGTGTTTCATTCGCTTAGTACCCACGTCAGAACCCATTACAGTGGTTTCTGAGTGTTCATCTGCTTTCGCTGAGTCATTGCCATTTTTGCACAGTCATGCTAATGACAATGACTTGTAGCATCATCCTTTAGTGTTGCCTTCACTTAGTACCCACGTCCGAACCTATTTCAGTGGTTTTGGAGTGTTAATGTTTTTTCGCTGGGTCACTGTCTTTTATGCGGCTGTTTTATGACCAACCTGACACGTATGTCATGACATTCATTTCATGCCCTATTATTTATGTTCATCATACACGGTTGTCATACTATGTCACTTTTGGTACCTACCAAGTTAACGAAACGACCATGAGAGCAGCAAGACGTAGGTGGCTGTTTCATAGCCTACATGACACACATGTCATGATATTCATGTCATGACCTATCATTTATGTTCGTCATAAACACTTGTTATATTATGCCAATTTTGGTAAACACCAAGTTAACGATAGGACCACGAGAGCACCAAAACCTAGGCGGCTACATGGATGGATGGATAGATAGATACTGTCAAAGTTGCAAATGTTCGCCAAGAAATTCTTCGGATTTAAAAGAGCACGCCAGTGTACGAAAGACAGAAAAAGGTACGAAATAAAGCGCTGGCTATTAACCTTTTTATTGACAAGGACACACACGAACAAGGTCGGTCCTTGGCTGACGCGTCAAATTAAAGCTATAGATTTTTACGCGTGCAGCGGACAGCAGAAAGTTGTCCAGCATCCTTGGCCTCTGCCCTCCCCCCCCCCCCGCCCCCTTCCTTAGTGAGGATATAATAAACGCGCGCTAGCGGAGCAGACGCGAGCTGTGCCGCAATGAGTCTGGTCTTGGGTGTCTGGTGTGCGTTATAAACGTGTATGGCTTAGGCAGAGCGTCGGCTACATGGTGTCGGAAGTGGGGTCCACTTTTTATCAACCGTTTGCACAAGCTATGGAAGAACTATGCCCACCAGACTACCTCGCCTTTTCCGGGCGAGGTAGTCAGCGCTTTGAACTTTATCTGGAAGCCACGGAAACGGACAAGGAACGCAGTCAGAAGCAGAAAGCGGCGTTAGTACTCCATGTCGCAAGGCCGGAGGCTATCGAACTATTGGACACTTTCGGTTGCACGCAGACTGAAAATGAGAGCTATGACACGCGTCTTCAAAAGTTTTTAGATGCGAGAGCATCTTATGCTTGGGGCAGTGCCCGTTCTGCGGCGGCCGCACCCATACTGCGCATGCGAAACTCTCCCTCATTCTCCTTTCCTACGCAGGTGTGCGCTCTCCTCTTCCCCTCTCCCTCTCTGCGCCACAGGTGCGGCGCAGCAAATCATTGCATATACGTCTCTCTCTCACTCTCTCCCTCTCTCTCTCTAAGGGTACGCCGGTAGGCCGCGCAAGTGTCGCGGCGCGCAAATTTCAAACTCGACCCTCTGCAGCAAGACCCATTGACGCTACACTTCACTGACCACAAACCATCGTCTGCAAGATACCGCGCGCACCGACGCTAGGAATCACGTACGAACTCTAAATAAAGACGCAACAAGCCCGTACAAACGTCTCCTCTTTTCTCAATACATTATCTCACTCTAACTTTCATTGGGTTGTGTTGCCAAGTGAAACGAAACGGAAACTGGATGCGCACCCCCCGTGATGCTTTCGCATCCCACCATGGTTGCCCGTAGGGTGAGATGATGTGATTTTTAGAGCTATTGTCAGCCCTGCACGAACGAGACCTTCGAACGATATGTGTTTCAGTAGCGCATGCATTCGGATGCCGAACCTTCTGAAGCGTTCTTGAGAGACCTGCAGTTGAAAGCACAGAGTTGCAACTTCGGAACATTGCGCGAATTTGTGATACGTGACGAAATTGTGTTTGGAACAGCTGATGACAAGCTTCCAGAGCGCCTACTAAGAGAAGACTTTCTAACGTTGGAAGATGCTATAAAAGCAGCGCAATCCACGGAAATGGCAGCAAGGTAGAAAAGACGTGGGAAGCATCGGAAACAAATGCTGCGCAAGTGATCAGCCAGGGAAAAGTATCAAACAAGGACAGTGTGCGAAAACGAAGAACCTCCAACAAGTGCAAGAGGTGGCACTTACCCAAAAAATGTCCGGCGTACGGTAAAAAGTGTCGAAAGTGTGGCCGGAAGAATCATTTTGCAGAGGCCTGCAGGACGAAGCAAATAGTCGACGACATTGAGGAAACGCGCAGCAGTTCGTCGAACGCTGACTCGCTGACTACGATGTATTGCAAATTGGTGCAAACAGAAGTTCAGAATCGCAAATAGAGGCAACTGTGAAAAACACCAAACTGAAGCTGGAAGTAGACACCGGATCACAAGTAAAATTACTCCCGGTGCGTTGGCTCAACACTATCGGAGACCACCGCTACGAGCTTCAAGCGAGCACAGCGTTGCTACGCAACTACAACGGTGAAGCCACAAAGCACCATGGAACAGTAGGGCTGCTTGTGACTCACCGAGGCCAGACACTGAACGTCAATTTTTTTTGTGGTGACGAAAAGATGCGCCATACTCTTCGCTGCATGTGAGGACTTTGACCTCGTGCGTCGCATCGCGGACGTATCCGCGGTAGCGTCTCAAGTTGCCCCGGGACCGGCAGACGTTTCAAGAACGCGTCATGAGAGAGAGAGAGAATAAACTTAGTACAATATCGAGACCAGTTGTGCCTCGAAGTCCGGGGCCCCATAGGTAGCAGCCACCGCCTCGGCAAGGTCGACCAGCCATTGCTGGCCAGTTGCCGTCGCGTCGGTCAGCCGCTCCTCCCAGGAGGTGAGGGTGGGGTTTGGAACGGGAGGGACGTGGGGAATGTCTTGGCAAAGCCAGACGATATGCAGTAGGGTGGGGCGGTCATCGCAGTACGGGCATTGAGCTGGACCACGGGAGGGGTAGAGGTAGGAATAGAAATGGGGCGTCTGGAAAGTATTAGTCTGTAGTTGGCGCCAACAGACAGCCTGTCGGCGAGGAAGGGAAGGATGAGGTGAGGGGCAGTGTTGCCGAGTTAGGCGTATCTCAGCAAGTTGTCATGCGTACGAGAAAGGTTGCGGTCGCGTGATGGCAGAGCGATCCCCAGCGGCTCGGTGTGAGAGTTCTCGGGCCAGCGCATGAGCGCGCTCATTACCAGGGATCGCTGCGTGCGCAGGCACCCAGACCAACCGAAAGATATGCGAGGTGGAGGATAGAAAGGACTCTAGTATGGACGTGGTAGTAGGATGCAAAGTGTTGAAAAGAAAACGCCGACAAGCTGCCTGGGAGTCTGTGAGAATATGATTGGGGTAGAAAGAGGGAGAGAAGAGGTTGAAAGGATTGCCCTAGCAATCGCGCGTTCTTCCAGGAGAGAGATGTCGGTTAATGTACCTTCCAAGGCTGCGAATATGGTCATGAGATCAAAGTGTACTACTACCGTGACTCCCCCGCGTTCATCCGCTGGGCTGGCGTCAGTGAAGAGCACACGAACAGCGCTGCAGCCCACGGAATATTCGCGCCGCAAGTAACGCGACCGATGATACCGGCGGGTAGTATGGCGAGTAGGGTGCATATGGCGGGGAATAGGAGAGACCGTGAGCTTGGCACACGCTGCTGGGGAAAGGCCCTTAGATGTAAGGACACTAGGGCGGGGTGGGTAACCAAGTGGTGTAGAACTCAAGCGCGTCAGCTGGGCGGCCTGGTGGACTTCTATAAGTTCATCTAAAGTGTTAGTCACCCCAAGTTGTTCGAGGTTAAGGGTAGCCGTGTGTATAGGAAGGCCAAGTGCAAGTTTCTGCGCTTGCCGTAGTAGGGTAGACATACGTGCGCGTTCAGTGCAGGTTAGGATGTGATAAGGACGGTGGTATAGTAGGCGTGAGTGTATCAAGGCCTGTACAAGGTGTAAGGCATCAGCCTCTTTGAAGCCATGTCGGCGGTTAGACACCCGCCGAAGCATATGCATGATTTGGTTAGATTGGGTGGTAAGTTGGCGAAGGGTATGTGTTGCTTTGGCGTTGGCTTGTAAAGTGAAACCAAGCACCATTATGGACGATTTACGTGGAATGGGTTTCGCATCTAATGTGATGTTAAGAGACAAGTCTTTCTGTCCACGAGCGTGTTTTGTGACAACGAGTAGCTCCGACTTGGCAGGGGAACATGTGAGACCTCCGCGCCGGACGTATTGCTCTATGGTGGTTGCTGCTTCCTGCAACTGGGTTTCAATGTGTCCGAGGGAGTCTGTTGTAACCCAAACAGTGGTGTCGTCTGCGTAAAGAGCATGACGAACATCCGAGATCTGATCGAGGAGGGGAGGGAGTAGAGCACTGCACGGGCTCGGGCTTACCCGAAAGCCCGGGCCCGGCCCGGCCCGTGGGCCGGGCCAGGTAGGACAGTTCTTTCACGGGCTCGGGCCGGGCTCGGGCACGGTATGTGCTTTTTTATCCGGGCCCGGGCCGCGCCCATGTTTTTTGACGCGGGCCCGGGCCGGGCTCGGACTTTCTGGTGGTGTGCATGTAACGTGGAGTGAGTTATCCTCGCGCGTCTCGACTCTGAAAAACATGTCTTTTTCGGTTTCGGGCCCGGTTCGGGCCGGTTTGGAGCCGGGCTTGGGCCGGGCTAGGGCCTAAGCTAAAGGGGTGGTGGGCCGGGCCGGACGGGTAACGTAGATTATTTCCGGGCCCGGGCCGGGCCCGGGTCTCGCCATAAAATTTTTGGTCGGGCTCGGGCGGGCTCTAGGAGGGAGATCTCGCATGGCAATGTTGAATAGGCGTGGAGATAGCATGGAGCCTTGCGGAGTGCCGCGGTTTGAGACAGGTTCAGTAGGGGAGCGGAGATCACCGATGACAAGGCTGGCAGATCGGTCACGAAGAAAGTTTCGGACATAGTTATACACCTTCGCGCCGCAGCAAGTAGCTCCTAACTGTTCAAGAATCAAATGGTGGGAGAGGTTATCGAACGCCGCCTTGAGGTCTATGGCTAAGACGGCGCGGTATTGTGCAGAACTTGGTAAGTCTAAGACAGCGTGTTTCAGGCGGAGCATTATGTCCTGTGTTGATATGCTACCACGATAACCATAAAGGGTGTCGGGAAGCGCACAGGTGTCAGAAAGAAATTTATGCAAGCGGAGCTGCACAATTTGCTCGAGCACTTTGCCAAGGCACGAGGTGAGAGAAATCGGGCGCATGTTCTCTAAAGAGAGGGGCTTTCCTGGCTTGGGGATCAGAACTACTGTGGCCTCTTTCCACTCTTTTGGTAAGGTACCGGATTCCCATACCTCATTCAAGAAGGTCGTAAGTTGATTGGTGTCAGTATCAGAGAGGTTATAAAGTAACGAATACCGGATTCCGTCGGGACCAGGGGATGTGTTACGGCGAATGTCGGTGAGCACTGCGCGAAGCTCAGTGACAGTTATAAGCGCGTTAAGATAAGCCAGTGTGTTGGGTGGACCCGTGTAGTCCGCGTAGCGTGGCGCGTCTGGTGGTGGGAGATAACGCTGTCGTAACTGTGCAAGGCATTCGGTATCTGGAATGTTAGTTGTGTGGAGAAGTTTTCTAATGCTTCTGGACTTCTCTGATTTTGCTTGGCCGGGCTCTATTAGATGGCGTAGCAGAGACCAGGTACGCGCAGTACTGAGATTTCCATTAAGTTTATCACAAAGTGAGGGCCAGTTTTGACTGGTAAGGCTCTCAGTGTAACGAACAGCCTCAGCAGAGAGCTGTGCGATGCGCAGCCTCAGCTTCCTGTTTTGACGCTGGCGGCGCCACCGTTTTATTAAGCTACGGCGCGCGTCCCATAAGTGGACGAGGTGAGCATCTATGTCTGGTGCGTCAGGCGTTTTGGTGAGGGTGCGCGTGTGAACTTCTAGCCGAGTTTGCAGTGTCTGCACCCAATCGGTAAGCTTGTCGGTTGCGGACGTGGTGCCAGAGGCTGCGCGGAAAGGAGGCCAGTCTGTTAGTCGGATCTGACGTGCCTCCCCACGAAGTCTTTTGTATTAATTCGGGTAGCAATGATTGAGTGGTCACTACCTAAATACTCGTCGAAGTTGTGCCAGGTGCAGGAATGACGACCTTGATAAAGGGTAAGATCTGGGCATGTGTCCCGAGAAACGCTTGTGCCAAGACGAGTTGCTACCGATGGGTCAGTAAGTAGCGTGAGGTTGTGCTGCTGGATCAAAGTGTGGAGCTTGCGGCCTTTGGATGTGTCATGAGGATATCCCCAAGTGGTATGAGGGGCGTTGAAATCACCCGCGATAAGTGTAGCTCTACCCTTACACCGCGCTACTTGAAACATTGTGTCGAAGCGTGCATGGCGTTCTTTGGGGCGGCTATAGACATTAAGTAGGCGGAGAGGTTGTGTGTTGCGCTTGCGGGTGCATCTCGGAAGAAGCTCAAGCAGGACATGTGGAATATCTTGGTTATCCAATGTAAAGTCGACCACCGCATGTACCCGCCTCACTAGCGTGGCGACGAGGTGGTCCCGATTGGAATCTTTATGTGCAGCATATACTGATGATGTATGGTGTTTAATGGCGTAAGGGCCAGGTATGGCCAAAGAGCACCAGGCCAGTGTTAATAAGTTGACAATAGAGCAATGAATTGCGAAAGGTAGATGTGTCGTGGCTGTAAAAGAGCCTAAAAACAATCGCTGTAAAATGCGTAAAATATATATGTAATAAAATTATGGCAATGGCTAATGAGGTGCACTATGAACACGAAAGAACAAACTGCAAGATAATGATGAAAAATAAAAATTTATCACTGATAAATCTTTCCAAAAAGCACTACTGCCTTGACAGGCCCTTTGAAACGCAAGGGCCTGGATACGCGCGCTATACAAAACTACTATCGCAGCGGCATCCTCTGGAGAGAGGATGCGCCATGAAACTATTGGGCAAATAACATGCAATATAACATCGCTAAGAAAACCCAGGACAGCTTTGGTGTTAAATAGGGGTTTGTCGCCCAGAAACATAGCGGGATGGAGAGGGAGACGATACCGGTACGCTAGAGGAAAGTGCCTTTTTCTCTCTGTTTCGGCTTCCCTGCACTCCACGAGGGCGTGGAGCACGGTAAGCCTCTCTCCACATCTACCACAGGTTGGTGGGTCATTTCCAGTTAAGAGAAAATTGTGGGTGCCGTATGTATGTCCTATTCTCAAATGAGAGAATAGGACATTAGTTCGTATTTTCGTAAGGGGATGCCAGGGACCTATCTGTGGCTTAACTAAGTGGAGCTTATTGTTCGTTTCGGCATCCCACAAGCGCTGCCAGTGGCTTCGAAGATTATATCTTAAGTAGGGCTTGAGATCTCCGGCAGGGATAGAAGCGGTAGGGTTAAGGGCTCGCGATGTAGTTGATGAGGCCATTTGATCAGCCAGAACATTGCCCTCGATGGCTCTATGGCCCGGCACCCAGCACAAAATAATATGCTGGTTATACATGCATGCTTTGCAAAGAGCAGAATACAGTTCAATGGGTACATGGTTTTTGTGTCTATGTAGAGTCATGATAGCTTTTACAACGCTTAGGGAGTCTGTAAATATTATTGATCGTTTGAGGTTTGACTTGCCTATACTCTTCACGGCTGATAAAAGTACATAGGCTTGAGCCGTAAAAATGCTTGTTTCCGGGTGCAGTACATCGTACTCAGACAACGATGGGCCGACTGCTGCATAAGAAA
The DNA here is from genome assembly GCF_013339745.2 of Dermacentor silvarum. Lineage (NCBI taxonomy): Eukaryota > Metazoa > Arthropoda > Arachnida > Ixodida > Ixodidae > Dermacentor > Dermacentor silvarum. Next base: position 80,748,671 of record NC_051156.1, on the reverse strand, counting down.
CCCCTGCAGGTGACTTGGAAGCGTCAGTGTAAAACTGAGTGCAGGACGAGTACTTGAACTGGATTTCTAGAAAATGCATCTGAATATGTGCCTCTGGAGCGTCTTTTGTGACCTCTACAAACGAAGTATCACACTCTCTGAGTTGCCACTGCCACGGTGGCACTGGATTTGCTGGGGCCATCAAATTATTTTCAAGTAGTGGGATATCCATTTCTGCACTAATTTTTCTTATACGTAGTGAGAAGGGTTCTCTTGCTTTCGGCCGGTTATTAAGGAGTGTGGCACTGGTCATATCATTTATGATAGAGCAGGACGGATGTTCTGAGTTCTTATTTACTTTCAGGAAATAGGTAAGGCTTAAGTATGAACGTTGCATGTCAAGCGACCACACGTCCGCTTCTACATACAAGCTTGACACAGGACTTGTCCTGAAGGCACTAGTGGTTAGGCGGATGCCTAGATGGTGTACAGGATCCAGCATCCTTAGGGCGCTTGGCGTAGCGGAATGGTACACTATGGCGCCGTAATCTACACGTGTGAGTATGAGGCTCTTATACAGATTTAAAAGGCACTTTGTGTCACTACCCCAAACGGTGCGTGACAACACTTTTAGAATATTCATTGTTTTCATGCACTTGTTTCTTATATACTGTATGTGTGCCACAAATGTAAGTTTCGTATCTAGAATCACACCTAAAAATTTATGTTCTGTTTTTACGGCCACACGTTGTCCCTGCAACTAAATATCAGGACCGGGGTGCAGACCCCTCTTCCTGGAGAACAGGACGCAGGTGGTCTTTTGTGGGTTAAGGCTAAATCCATTCTCGTCTGCCCATTTAGACACCTTGTTCAGACCAAGCTCAGTCTGCCGCTCACAGACTGCAAGATTGCACGAGGCGAAAGCTAACTGTACATCATCGACGTATGCAGAGTAAAACATGTTTCTTGGGATATACAGACCCAAAGAACTCATTTTTATGATAAAGAGAGTGCAACTCAGCACCCCGCCCTGTGGCACTCCAGTTTCCTGCAAAAATGGTCTTGATACAGCATTTCCCACACGAACACGGAATGTGCGATTAAATAAATAACTTTCTAAGACATTTAACATGTTACCACGTATACCAATATGTGAGAGGTCTTTAAGTATTCCAAACCGCCACGTGGTGTCGTAGGCTTTTTCCATATCAAGGAATACAGACAGAAAGAACTGCTTATGGACAAAAGCTTCACGAATTTGCGTTTCAATACGTATCAAATGGTCGGCGGTGGATCGACCCTCTCGAAACCCGCAGTGGTACGGGTCAAGCAGTTTGTTTGATTCTAGGAAGTGTATTAGTCGGCCGTTTATCAATTTTTCGAACAGTTTGCAGAGACAGCTTGGTAGTGCTATAGGCCGGTAACTCGAAAGAGATGATGAGTCCTTGCCCTGCTTCAATATAGGGACGACAATGGCCTCTTTCCAGGGGGAGGGGATCTTGCCGGAGGACCGTATAGCATTGTGAAAGCAGAGGAGAGTTTTCTTTGTTTCATGTGGAAGGTGTTTTAGCATTTGATAAACTATGCGGTCAGAGCCTGGGGCAGACTTGTTGCAACAACTAAGCGACGCATACAGCTCAGCGATGCAAAATGGCTGGTTGTATGCCTCGTCTCCGGTGCATTTTCTTTCCATTTTCTGTTTTTCTATGGTAGCCTTGTGTCTTTTAAATGTTGGCGAATAATGGGATGAGCTTGCCACATGTTCAAAATGTGCTCCCAGGCAGTTAACTTGGTCTTCCAGACTGTCGCCTTGCGTGTTTACCAACGGGAGTGAATAAGTTTGTAGCCCTTTTATCTTATTAACTTTCTTCCAGACTCTGCCCTCGTCTGTATACGAGTTGATGCCTGATAAAAACTTGTCCCAACTCTCTTTCCTCGCCTGTCGACGCGTTCTTCTCCCCTACGATTTTATTTTCTTAAAATTGACAAGATTCTCCGCAATTGGGGAGTCGCGTAGCAACCCCCACGCTTTGTTCTGTTTCCTACGAGCGTTCCGACATTCGTCGTTCTACCATGGGACACGGCGTTTGCAGGTCGCACCACTTATTTCAGGTATACATTCAGAAGCGGTATCAATTATAAAAGATGTAAAATACTCGACAGCAGCATCAATTCCCAGCGAAGATATGTCAGACCACGAGATACTACTTGTAAGACTTTGGAATTTCTCCGAATCTGCCATATCCAACTTCCAGCGGGGTGCCTGTGGTGGAGGTTCGTTTTGTTGTGGTGATCTCAGCAGTATCGGGAAGTGGTCACTCCGGTAAGTATTTTTTATAACTTCCCATTTAAGTTCAGCAAATATAGACGGGCACGCTACACTGAGATCAATGGAAAAAAGTTGCAGTGGCTTAGCTCGGCTATGCCAGGATATACGTAGCGTTAGCAAAGGTTCAGCTGATTATTCTTAGCTTTCCTGGTTGTCTAGATTGTCAAGGATTAGCTTGATTGTCATGCTTACTGCTGCTCCAATGACACACACGCGGTATACGTATTATGTGGCACATGTATATAGCCTTCTTCTGTTCATTCCTCCTACGCTCAACTGCTAATTGCCAGGCAACTACTTCGGGGTCCGATGAGTCAAGCTTCTCCGTTCTTCTGCGCTGTTGAGCAGCATTTGCGCTCTCCTTATCCATGGCTGTACCACACTGGCAAATGCCAGTCGCGCAGCGGCTCCAGCGCAGTGTCAGACGGCGACTGCACAGCGAGCGCGCGCCGGCGCCAGTGCGTCTACCACGGCTACGACGTCACTCCTCTGGAATGCGCAGACCGGCGGCGGTGAGTCGCGCGCGGCGGCGGCGGAGTGCGCGAGAGGTGCCGGCTCCGGTGGCTCCGGTGCGCAAGCCGTGTGACATCACTGATCCTTGCGCATGCGCAGCACGTCCTTGATGTGCCGCGCGAAACGGGCTTGGCTAGGCCAGTGTAGCTAACGCTACAAAAATTCTCAGTTTCACCCGAAAGGCGAAGCATCAATTGCGTTAGCAAATTAGTAAAGAGCTATACGGAGTCAGAATAGTAGCTAATAGCTATATCAGCTGTGTAAACTTGGACAGCCAGCAGCACCAGCAACCGTTGTCGATGCCGTCGGCGTTTTTCCGGCCTTCGCACCAAACGCGCGTGGCGCTGGTGACTGTTGCCGGCGCCTCTGGGGGCGGCTCGGAGGTTTTCCACGAGATCAGAACGGGACACTCGCCGAGCAGCGTCGGAAGTCTTTACCACCTTCTGGCCTCGCAACGTTTTTATATAACTATGCATTTGGTGCCGCAGCTAAACGTCGCCTACCCTCCCTTCGCGCGCGTCCCTCGCGCCCTTTCATTCACACATACAGCATACGGCGCACGGCGACGATTTCATCGCCGTTGACGTCATACGGAACCTCCCGGCGACGGCGACACCGACGGCAGAAATCCGCTTTGAGTGTCCATATAATTGCTGTCGCAATAAAAGAACATGAAGAGCATTTGAGAGCTGCGCTGAATGCGGCTCAGAGACGTGGAATTGCACTAAACGCCGAAAAATGTAATATGGCCTTGAAGGAAATAATTTACCTAGGGGATAAGATCTCTGAAAAAGGCATACAGCCATCGCAGCAACTCGTAAGCAGCGTCTTTCAGATGCCAGAACCAAGCACAAAGCAAGAGCTTCAACGAGTCTTAGGGATGGTCACACATTTTGGAAAATATGTGCCTTATCTGTCAAAGAGGACTACTCTGCTCCGTGACCTGGTCAAGCAAGATAGAGACTTCGCATGGGGTCCCGAGCACACAAAGAGTGGGAAGCCATTGAGAAGGCCATAACTAGCCCACCTGTGCTTGTGGTATACGACCCTAAAAGAGAATCCACAGTCTCGACCAACGCTTCAGGATTCGGGCTTGGGGCAGCATTCTTCCAAAGGCGTGGTCCTGATTGGATGCCAGTGCCATATAGCTCAAGGCGCCTAACAGAGGGCGAAAGCCAATACTCTCGAATAGAAAAGAAGGCGGTTGGCGTTGTCTACGGCTGTGAAAAGGTTTACGACCTTATATATGGTTGGAAGGCGCTCATAGAAACAGATCATCAGTGGTTGATTCCGATATCAAAAAATACCTACATGGCATGCCACCTCGACTACAACGCCTGTTCCTCCGACTGATGAGGTATGAATGCCAGTTTGCCTATGTTCCGGGTAAACTTCTAGTTCTGCCCGACACGCTGTCAAGGGCTCCGACTCTCTACTGTCGCATGGGAGAGGATGAGGATAGCGACGTTCAGGTTCATGCAATACGGTCTGGTCCAGTCTGGTCAGTGAGAAAACCAGCGCGAGACTGGTGGATGAGACAGCAAGAGATCCAATTCTCTACAGATGTTTTTAAAGCAAGTCAAGGTCGAGAAATGGTGCGCTTAGGGTACCGCTTAGGGAACCGCTTACGGGTCAGTAGAAAGCGTACGGCTCGGAACGGTCGGTTATATTAAAGCTGTTGTTCAAGGGAGCGAAAGTGGTTATACCAAGGTTATTATGACCCGAAATGCTTAATAGGCTACATGCAGGCCACTTGGGCATAAACAAATCGCTCGCAAAGGCGAGGCTTTTGAAGTTCTGGCCTGAAATTACAGAAGACAAAAAACATGGTCAACAGCTGTGACATGTGCAAGATCAATGCATATGCCCCACCTAAGGAACCGCTCCTGATGAGAGGAATACGACGTTCCCCATGGATAAGGGTTGGAACAGACTTGCTGTACGCAGGTACGCAGTCAATACGCAGGTAAATCATACATGGTGGGCTACAACGCCTACTCCTATATCCTGATGATGATGATATATGTTGTTTTATGGCGCAAGGGCCAGCTATGGCCAACGTGCGCCAAGGCGTGGTGTACTGAGTGAGCAATGGTGTGAATGATAGTGGGTAGGTGTAGGGTGGCTGTAAAGGGGCCTAAAATCCTGCGCACTAAAGGTGCGTAAAAGACAAAATTGATCGGATCATGACAATGATGTGATAGGGGCGCAATGAATGTAATTATGTAACACAACATAGTATAAATAGTTAAGTGATACAAGGCACTACTGCCTCACACAGGCCCTTAGAAGCAAGGGCCTGGAGGAGAGTACATTCCAAATATGCTGGCGCAGCAGTGCCCTCTGGAACAGGATGCCGCTACGAACCTCTCGGGCGAAGAACTTGCAAAATGTTGATGTCATTTAAAACGGCTAAAACTGAATCGTGCTGAAATACCGGGACATTATGTAAAAACATCGCTGGGTGAAGGGGTATGTTCTCTCTATAGGCTTGAACAAAGTGTTTCTTTCTTTCAGGTTCTATTAGTGGACACTGTACTAGGATGTGAAGTAGAGTAAGTGCCTCCCCACATCTAGTACAGGTCGGGGGTTCGCCTCCAGACAACAGGTAATTGTGCCTGCCGTGTGTCCTATTCTGAGCCTACAGAATAGGACATCATTTCTTCTAGATTTCGTGGTCGATGGCCAGTTCCCTAAGCGAGGCTTAATTAAATGAAATTTGTTATGACTCTTGGCGTCCCACAAACGTTGCCAGTGGACTCGAAGTCTCTTGCGTAGATATGGCTTCATATCGGGAACAGGGATGGGCATAGATGTGTTTCCAGCTTTTTCGTCGATGGATGTGGCAATCTGGTCTGCCAGTACATTTCCCTCGATGTCTCGGTGTCCTGGCACCCAGCACACCACAACATGCTGCCCAGACACATAAATATTGCATATTAATGAATAAAGCGATAATATTACTGGATTTTTGTGCCTTTTAAGAGATTTTAAAGTTTTTACTACGTTCTGTGAGTCTGTGTAGATGATTGCTTTTGGTATTTTTGATTCTTTGATATGTTTAAGAGCCGACAGTATTGCATAAGCCTCTTGTGTGAAAATGCTCGTTTGGGGGTGCAGGGTGTCGGCATCTCAAAATGATGGGCCAACCGTTGTATAAGAGACGCCATCGTGAGACTTTGATGCATCAGTGTAAAATTCCGGACAGGAGTATTTATGCTGCAGTTCGAGGAAGTGCATTCGAATGTGTGCAACCGGGGCGTGCTTCGTAACATGTAAAAAGGACAAATCACAGTCTACAATCTGCCACTGCCACGGTGCGACCTGTATAGTGGGTATCATTAGACGATGTTCAAGGAGTGGGATATCCATTTCCTCAGCCAGACTTCTCACACGCAACGAGAAGGGCTCTCTTACTGCAGGGCGGTTATGAAAGAGGTGGGAGCTGGACAAATCATTTACGGTGGAATATGAGGTATGTTCACTGTTTGCGTTCACTCTAAGGAAATACATGAAAGCTGTGTAGGTCCTCTGCAAGTGGAGGGATCACTCATTGGATTCCACGTAAAGGCTTTCTACAGGGCTTGTCCTTAAGGCACCTGTAGACAAGCGAATACCTAGCATCTTCAACGCGGTTGGGGTGGCTGACTGATAAATTATGGCCCCGTAGTCTAGGCGTGTTCGTATGAGGCTTTTATACAAATTTAACAGACACTTTCTGTCACTACCCCATGTAGTGAGTGACAACACTTTTAAAATATTCATTGTTTTCATGAACTTGTTTTTTAGATGTTTTAGGTGTAGAATGAATGTTAGCTTTGTGTCAAGAATTATGCCTAAGAATTTATGTTCCGTTTTTACAGGTAGACGCTGTCCTTGCAGGTCAATGTCGGGGTCGGGGTAAAGTCCCCTCTTTCTAGAAAAAAGGACGCAGGTGCTCTTTTGTGGATTTAGGCAGAACCCATTCTCGTCTGCCCATTTAGCCACCATGTTCAGACCAAGTTGAACCTGCCGCTCACAGATTGCAAGGTTGCACGATTTAAATCCAATCTGTACATCATCGACGTACGTTGAATAAAACATGTTGCGTGGGATGCATAGACGCAAGGAATTCATTTTTATAATGAAGAGACTGCAACTGAGCACCCCACCCTGTCGCACTCCGGTTTCCTGCACAAAAGGTCGTGATAAAGCATTGCCAACTCGAACACGGAATGTGCGATTCACCAGATAACTTTCAATACATTTAACATATTACCACGTACACCAAAGTGGGAGAGGTCTCTCAGTATTCCAAAACGCCACGTGTTGTCGTAGGCCTTTTCCATGTCTAGGAATACAGATAAAAAGAATTGTGAACAAAAGCTTCTTGTATCTGAGCCTCAATACGTATCAAATGGTCAATGGTGGATCGACCCTCGCGAAAACCGCACTGGTATGGGTCAAGCAGCTTGTTTGATCCTAGGAAATGTATCAGACGGTAGTTTATCATTTTCTCGAAAACTTTGCAGAGGCAGCTTGTTAGAGCTATGGGCCGGTAACTCGATACAAAATATGGATCCTTGCCCTGCTTCAGGATAGGGATCACTATGGCCTCTTTCCAGGCAGAGGGGATCTCACCGGAGGTCCAGATAGAGTTATAGAGACAGAGAAGGGTTTCCTTCGTTTCAGAGGGCAGGTTCTTCAACATTTCGTATAGTATGCGGTCAGAGCCTGGGGCAGATTGGTTGCAACACGTGAGTGATGCATGCAGCTCTGCTAGGGAGAAAGGTAGGTTAAGTGGCTCATTCCCGGTGCTCTTTCGGTCTAGTTTTTATTTTTCTATTGCTGATTTGTGTCTTTTAAATACTGGAGAATAATGTGATGAACTGGACACATGTTCAAAATGTGCACCCAGATGGTTTGCTTGGTCCTCCAGGCTGTCTCCCTGCGTGTGTATCAGGGGAGGCGGATGTGTTTATCGTCCTCTTACTCTATTGACCCTGTTCCAAACCTTGGCCTCTTCCGTGTACGAATTTATGCTTGATATGAATTTTTGTCAGCTGTCTCTCCGGGCTTGTCTGTGCATTCTTCTACCTTGGGACTTGATTTTCTTGAAATTGACAAGGTTTTCAGCAGTAGGGGAATCGCGAAGCTGCTACGCGCGTTCCGGCATTCCACCACGGAACACGGCGTTTGCTAAAAGTCCTCTTGTTTGGGGGATACACTTAGAAGCTGCATTAATTATGAAGTTCGAAAAATACTCGACGGCACCATCAATTCCGAGTGAGGACATGTCATTCCGCAAGATCGTACTGGTAAGTGTCTGGAATTTCTCCCAATCTGCTGCATCGACCTTCCACCGGGGAGCATGTGGTGGAGATTGGTATTGTCTTGTTGCTCTCAGCAGTATTGGGAAATGGTCGCTCCCGTAAGGGTTTTTTGTAACTTCCCATTCAAACTCAGATAATAGAGACGGGGAAGCTATGCTAAGATCAATCGAAGAAAAGGTTCTGTTTGCGATACAGTAAAATGTAGGTTCCTTTTTATTCAGGAGACACGCACCAGACGAGAAGAGAAATTGTTCAACAAGACGACCTCGCGCATCGATACGAGAGTCGCCCCACAGACTGCTGTGCGAATTGAAATCGCCAAGAACAAGATAAGGTTCTGGCAATTCGTCTATAAAGGACTGAAATTCATGTTTGTGTAAGTGGTAATGTGGGGGTATCTAAAGCGAGCAAATGGTGATGAGTTTGTTTAGAAGGACATGTCGAACTGCCACTGCTTCAACGGGCGTTTGTAGCTGCAAACGTTGATATGCTATGCTTTTGTTAATTACAATGGCAACACCGCCTGATGATGCGAGAGCATCATCGCGATCTTTACGAAACGTAACATGCTGTCGGAAATAGTTTGTATGTTTTGATTTTAAGTTCGTTTCCTATACACACAGCACTTTTGGTTGTGTTGGTAAAGAAGTTCTTGGATATCGTTGAGGTTCCTAAGAAGGCCTCTAACGTTCCACTGCATAATTTGCGTGTCCATAGTTAAGATAAATTGGTGCTGTGTGTACTAAAATGAGCATGTTTTAGCCTACAGAGCCGTTTTCGGCCCTGTAATTTTTGTTTTGTCTTTTCTAGAGTGGTCCAAAGAATTTCACCGCTCTTTAGATTCTGGCTGCACCACCTTGCTTGGAGTAGCCTCTTGCGTAGCCTCTTGCGAAGCGCTGGACACTCGCTCTAACGAGCGATGTGTACGTCGCGTAGCCTTCGCCTCGAGGGAGGAAGGCTGTGGCCTCACCAGCCCGGAGGCCGATGGGCCCTACTTAGCCTCTGGGCTGCGATGGGTGCTGCCATCACTAGTGGAGGCCTCTGGTGTGGCCGATTTTGAGAAGGGCAGGGCAGCCTTAGCTGCTCCCACTATGGGGGCGGGTGGCAGTCGCCTCAGTACGCTGCGCGTGCCTTGGGCGACCGCCGGGGTTGGTCGTGATGCTGGCCCCTGTTGCACCACTTCGGCAAAAGAAGTTTTCATTGAAAATTAAGGCGAAAGACACTGTCGTGCTTCCCGAAAACTGATATTCTCTTTGACTTTGATCGTAATTATCTCTTTTTCTTTCTTCCAGGCTGCGCAAGATCTGGAATATGCAGAGTGGCTGCCATTGTAGTTTGCGCAATAAGCCTCAGCAGTACATTCATCACCAGAGTGATCTTTTGTGGCGCATTTCGCACAAGTTAGTTGTCCTCGGCATCTTGGAGAGGCATGGCCAAACCTCTGACACTTGTAGCAGCGTCGTGGATTTGGAATGTAAGGTCTTACACGCAGTTTAAAGTAGCCTGTTTCTATTGCATCTGGGAGTGTGCTAGAGCCAAAAGTAAGTACTATGTGTTTGGTTGGTAGTTCTTTGTTGTCGCGCCTGATTTTTATGCGTTGTACATTTATAACGGTTTCTTCTTTCCATCCATTCAGGAGTTTTCATCAGTCAAATCCATGAGGTCGTCGTCTGAAACCACACTCTTGACGGTGTTCATTGTTCGGTGTGCGCTGACAGATATGGTTTTATCGCCAAATGCCACCAGGTTTGTTAGTTTCTCGTACCACATTTTGTCTTTTACCTCAATCAGAAGGTCACCACTTGCCATCTTGGTGGCTTTGTAGCCACTTCCAGTGACCTCCGTGAGACATTTTGACACCAAGAAGGGTGAAATGTTTGTCGCTTTTTTGTCGGTGTTTACACAGTGAATCATGTGGAAACGTGGAAAAATTTCGGTGGCCTTTGTGAAGAAGTTGAAAGATTCGTCGGTGCGCCCTCTTTTTATGAGAGGGCGATCAGGAAGTTTTCGGTATGAGGAAGCCATACAAATTAGAGTGACTTCGGCAGCGGTGCCAGCCGCCCACCGCGGAGCCCAACAAGGGGACGCGACAGGGTTGTTATGAACAAGACCTGCCAACGCCAGCTGTACACAACCACTATAACCAAATATGATATAACCAAGGTTGGCTATCTCAGACAAGGTTAACCCTAGCTGCCTGGAAAATCAGAATATAAGAAGTGAGAAGGAGACAGAAAAGATTGAAAGTGAGAGAAAAAGGCGAAGATTGAAGAGGAGGATAGGAAAAGGCAACTACCGATTTCCCCCGGGTGGGTCAGTCCGGGGGTGCCGTCTACGTGAAGCCGAGGCCAAAGAGGTGTGTTGCCTCCGCCAGGGTGCCATAAAGTCCAAGCACCCGGCTTCGGCTCAACCTCCAGAATCCCCTTTTCCCCGGACACGGCTAAGCCGCGCAAGGGTAGACGCGGGAGGGTCCAACCCCCATGTGCTCGGGTCCGTGGTGTCGCAACACACCAAACGCCTACTTGCGCAGACGCCTCTGCGGGGTCCTATATCCTGAGGTTGAACAACTACAAAGTACTTCATCCCAACAAGTTATATGCAAAATATCGGCCATTTTTGCCAGGAACGGAGTGCCACTGGAAGTTCTCAGTGACAATGGACCGCATTTTACGTCAAGAGAATTCGCCCGCTTCGCAGCGTCCTATGACTTTCAGCATATCATGTCGAGTTCTCGGTTTCCGCGTTCAAACGGACTCGCGGAAAAAGGCGTGCAGCTGGTAAAACATATCCCAATGAAGACCCGCCATACAGGAGGTGAGGTCTATCAAGGCCTTCTGAACTATCGCACATCTTCTCTTGAATGCGGTGGTTCACCAGGTGAACTGCTAATGAACAGCTGCTTCAGGTCTGGTCTACCCGACTTTAACCCACTTCACCGCCGAAAAGTTACCAAGTGACCTGAACGTGCACTAGCAAAAGTAAGACATTCAAGCCTTCAGCCAGGTGGCATCGTTTGTCTTCAAGGCGACGGGGGATGGTCACCAAAAGAAAGAATGCTCGACCAAGTTGCACCACGTTCTTACAGAGTGCTCACTGAAGACGGTGAGCAATATAGGCGAAATAGACAGCATCTACGACCCACGTCGGAACCCTTCATCATGACCAACCTAACCAATGACGGGAGGATAAGGAAAGACGTACAGCCATCCTCTAATCGTGCTATTGTTATTGCGGAAGCGCCTCGAACACCAGACCTGGATTATCACGACAGTACTGGGTCGTCTCCTCCTGTCACGGACGCAGCCGATCCTATCATCATGGCAGAAATCGCTTCCGACACACCGCCTCTTCGAAGATCACTGAGAACACGTCGTGCAAGGAAGATCCTGACATACGACAAGGACTTCAAGCAGATCTTCGAGATGAAGTGTTGAACACCGCGCCTTCGCAAAGAAAGGGAGGTCCAGCAGACAGAAGACAGTTGTCCAGCAACATTAGGGTTTGCCCCTCTTCCCCTTCCGTAGTGAGGGTATAATAAGCGGGCGCGAGCGGAGCAGACGCAAGCTGCGTCGCAATGAAACTGGTCTCCCATGTCTGGTGTCTAAATCGAATTGTAAGTAGCAATTATTCATAGAGTTAGTATTTTCTCTATAAATCACGCAATCATCAGCAGGTAATCTTACCGTGGAACACAGACCACTACTGATATCGTTATTGTAACCTAAAAAGAAGATTGGCCTGAGCACGGAATCATGTGACACACCAGATTTAACGTGAATTAATGGGAAGGAATGTTCATTCACGTAAAACTGATTGGTAGCGGCTAGTTGAAAATTTTAATTCCACGTAATGATGGTCGTATTAATGTTGAGGTGTGTTAGATTGCGTATTAGGCGCAAGTGAGGAATCTTGTCAAAAGTCTTCACGAAGTCCACAAATATCTCATCATCTTCGTGTAAAGAATGAATAGAGTGATGCAAGTCAATAATTCGAAGAGTGGTGTTTCACAGGATCGACCGTGTGGAAACCCATGCTGATTGACAAAAAATAAGTTATGCTCTTCCGCTTTCAAGTTTGTCGTTTCTTTATTAGGTGCTTTGTTATTTAGGAGATTTTATCTCTACTGGTTGTCTTGGAGCCTTATCTCCCACTTCAATTAGGCTTCTGAGATAAGCCTAGTTACGGTTTCATTCATTACCTCTATGTTGTCTTTATCTTCCTGTTCTAAAGCTGCATATTTGTTTGCGAGCATCAGCCTGAATTGGTCAACTTTTACCCTCACTGCTTCTAGGTTGGCCTGTTTCTGCACTAATTTTACTCTTTCTGTATTCAAATTGTGAGAAACCCTAGACCTCACTAACCTGTGGTCAATGCACTTTAACCTACCTAACACTTCTACATCCTGCACTATGTCAGCAGGGTTAGCAGAGGGTATGAATCTATTTCATTCCTTGTTTCTTCATTAGGGCTTTTCCAGCACCACTTTCTGTTGCTGCGCTTCCTGAAGTTCCTCCTTATTCGGAGCCTATTCCTTTCCGCGAATTCTACCAACATCTCTCCTCTAGCGTTTCTAGAATCCATGCCGTCGTTGCCAATTTCTTGTTTACCAGCCTGCTTGTGACACACTTTGGTATTGAAGTCTTCCATGACTACAGTATGCAGAGTTTGCACCTTTCTTCTCGCTAATTCAACATCTTTATAAAACTGTTCTATTTCTTCTTCATTGTGACTGGACCTTAGTGCTTAGGCTTGTGCTACCTTCATTCTATACCTCCTAGTCAGCTTTAGTACGACGACTGCTACCCTCTCAATAATGCTGTAGAATTCATCAATGTTGCCCGTTATGTCCGTATGGACTAGAACTCCTACCCCGAATTCTCTCTTACCTGGAAGACCTCTGTAGCAGAGGACGTGGCCGTTAGTGAGCACTGCATAAGCCTCACCATTCCTTTTAACCTCACTAAGGCCGATAATGTCCCAGATAATGCCTGATAATGCCTCAAGTAGACCTGCTAAGCTAGCCTCGCGCAAGAGGGTGCGCCTGTTGAACGCTGTCAGGTTCAATTTCCATATATGTATATATATACGTATATATGTATATATATATATATATATATATATATATATATATATATATAATGCTACATGCATGGCGCGTGTTCCTTGTGAACGATGCGCGTGGGTGCCCCAACAATATATATATATATATATATATATATATATATATATATATATATATATTGCGTCCTGCCTCCACTTTTTTCGACAACCATCCGGAAAACTAGACGCTGCAGTTTTTGGAGGAGAAACTGCTTGTTTGCAAACTGTCCCAATTCCTCCGGCTCGCCCGACTAATTTACTCCCTGTTTGTGTGGAAGGTGTTTCTGTCGACGCTCTTATTGACACTGGTGCCGCCATCTCTGTTAATTATCGTGAACTATGCTTGCGTCTACAAAAAGTGCAAACTCCGTATGTTGGTCCGGTCTTATGTGGCGCCAATGACAGTCCGATTTACCCTACCGGACAGTGTACTGCTCGTGTTCTCATCGACGGAATTCGCCATCATATACAGTTTACTGGGCTTTCGTCGTGCGCTCATCCGATAATCTTAGGCTGGGATTTCTTGTCAGCTGCATCTGCTGTCATTTCGTGCGGACAACTACTGATACATATTACGGACACCGAGCTCTGTGACGCTGCCGATTCCTCGCCGCCCGACCTTGTCACAGAGGCAGATTTTGTTCTTCCACGTGGCCAAGCCCGCATTCTCACCCTTAGATCAAGCGAAAATATCGACGGCGACGCATTGGTTTCCCCTTCTCAGCGCTGCATTTTGGGGAATCGACATCGCTTCTTGTCTAGTGCATTTCTCACGCGGCTGCGCCAGTCTGACCGCATACAACACGACATCAGAGCCACTTCTGCTGCCGGAGGTGTCCACTGTTGCCATGCTTATCGACGCAGCACCAGTATGTGTCATCACTGCTTCGCCTCTTTCCTCCTTCGCCGAGTGTACGCCCACGGACGGTTCACCCAGTGCTCTCAGGGCCACTGTGAGTTCAGATCTGAGCCCAACTCAGACTGATGCCTTGCTGACCATCTTAAGAGAAACACCAACCTTGCTTTGACGTGTGTTCGGGTGGCTCGGGTAAAACAACCGTGGCCACTCATCACATCGAAACCGACGGATCACGCGTCATTCGTCGCCGCCCTTACCTTGTATCGTCTGCTGAACGGAAAGTTATGGAAGACCAAGTCAACGACATGCTCGCACGGAACGATATAAGGCCTTCAGCAAGCCCTTGGTCGTCTCCTGTTATCCTAGTTAAAAAAAGGATGGTTCGGTACGCTTTTGCGTCGATTATAGGGCACTAAACAAAAGTACCCGTAAGGATGTATGTCCTATGCCCCGTATTGACGTTGCTTTGGATACCTTACAAGGTGCCGAATACTTTTCGAGCCTCGACTTGTGTTCTGGATATTGCCAGATCCCGATGCATGAGCCCGACAAAGAGAAGACGGCGTTTGCAACACCTGATGGCCTTTTCGAATTCAACGTAATGCCTTTTGGTCTGTGCAATGCGCCAACCACATTTGAGCGAACCATCGATACCGTACTACGCGGCCTCAAATGGAAAACCTGCCTATGTTACCTGGACGACATTGTCATCTTTTCGTCCAGCTTCTCCCAGCACCTAGAACGTTTAGACGACGTTCTCACGTGTGTAGCCAAGGCCGGTCTCCAGCTAAATACTAAGAAGTGTCGATTTGCGAGCCGCAGCAGCAAAGTATTAGGTCACGTGGTCAGCAAGCATGGTATTGAGCCAGATACCGACAAGGTCGCTGCTGTACAGCATTTCCCAACACCAACCACACCTAAAGACCTTCGCAGTTTTCTCGGATTAGCGTCGTACTTCCGCCGCTTTGTCCGTGGCTTCGCGACTGTCGCAGCTGCTCTTTATACACTCCTGACCACGACCACACCCTTTACCTGGACGGATAAATGCGAAGCCGCCTTTCAGACCCTCAAGCGATACCTCACATCAGGACCCGTGCTTCGTCACTTTGATCCCACAGCCTCTACTATCCTCCACACTGACGCAAGTGGGCATGGAATAGGCGCTGTCCTACTGCAGCGGAACCACGCGTCTGCAGAGCAAGTCGTGGCCTACGCGTGTCGTATTCCTTCTACTGCTGAGCGAAACTATACGATCACCGAACAAGAATGCCTCGCCATCGTATGGTCCATAAAAAGTTTCGTCCCTATTTATATGGCCACAATTCACAATTGTGACTAACTACCATGCTCTGTGTTGGTTGTCCTCCCTGAAGAATTTGTCCGGACGCCTCGGCCGTTGGGTTCTGCGTTTGCAAGAGTACGACTACACTGTCACGTATAGGTATGGCAGGCAACATCAAGATGCTGACACTTTATCTCGTTTCCCGCTGTCGCCAAATGCCCATGTCTCGCCTTCCCTCCGTTCGGCACCGCCCAGCCAACCGACCACAACCATGGCCCCAGTACGGTTCGTGAACTCGGTCGACATTCCGTCCTCCGAAGACCTCGCCTCCCTCCAATGTGCAGATACGTACTGCCGCATAATTATCGACCGGCTCACTGGCTTATCCCGTCCTCCCAACAGCCGCTTAAGACGACCACTGGCACGGTTTAAACTTCATGATGGCTCATTATTGCGGCAAGTTTACCACCCTACCGGTCACCGATGGGTCCCAGTCGTCACTCGCTCACTTCGACTGCAAATTTTACAAACTTTTCACGACGACGCAACGGCTGGCCACTTAGGATTTCATAAAGCCTACGACGGTATTAGGACTCAGCTGTCTCTGGCCTGGCCTGTCTACTAGTGTTGCCAAGTACGTTAGTTCGTGTGCGTCATGCCAACATCGAAAACGTTCGACCTCTCTTCCCGCCGGCCCTTTACAACCATTGCCGTGCCCGTCCGTTCCCTTTGAATTCGTGGGCATCGACTTATACGGTCCCCTTCCGCTTACACCAGCGGGTCACCACTGGATTGTCACCACCGTGGACCATCTCACTGGCTACGCTGAGACGGCAGCTCTTCCTTCTGGTGCGGCCTCTGAGGTCGCCGAGTTTGTCCGGCAAGCCATTATCTTGCGCCACGGTGCCCCTCGTGTTCTTCTAAGTGACCGTGGCAAGACATTTCTTTTCCATGTCCTTGCTGAAGTCCTACAAGCCTCAAACACCATCCATAAGACCACCTCTGCGTACCATCCCCAGACCAATGGTCTTACCGAGCGTTTCCATCGAACTCTGTCTGACATGATCTCCATGTATGTGAAACCCGACCCCACGAACTGGGACACTATACTTCCTTTCGTCACGTTTCCATATAATACTGTCGTTCAACGCACAACAAACTACAGCCCTTTTTCCTCGTGTACGGCCGTGCACCGTCTTTTGTTTTGGACACCACTTTTCTCTCTACGCCTTCTGTTCCTTCCACATCTCTACCAGAGGAGTTCGCCGCCCGCATCTCCCACTGCTGCGAAATTGCGCGCGCCCACACCGCGACCATTCAGGACAAGAAGTCCATTGTGATGCGACCCGTCGTGTCATTTCGTGCCGCCCAGGCGACGAAGTGCTCCTGTGGACACCTGTTCGAGTGCCAGGGCTCTGTGAAAAATTTCTTCACAGGTATCGCGGCCCGTATACCGTGCTTGAAAGAACATCTGCCGTGAACTATCGCGTAGCTCCTGTTACCTCGGTTACTGACCGCCGTTGCCGCAGCGCTGAAATTGTTCACGTCTCTCGCCTGAAGCCGTGTATCTTCGGCGTTCCGACCGTTTTTGTAGCGTTAGCTACACTGGCCTAGCCAAGCCCGTTTCGCGCGGCACATCAAGAGCCGTGCTGCGCATGCGCAAGGATCAGTGATGTCACACGGTTTGCGCACCGGAGCCACCGGAGCCGGCACCTCTCGCGCACTCCGCCGCCGCCAGTCTGCGCATTCCAGAGGAGTGACGTCGTAGCCGTGGTAGACGCACTGGCGCCGGCGCGCGCTCGCTGTGCAGTCGCCGTCTGACACTGCGCTGGAGCCTCTGCGCTTCTGACTGGCGTTTGTGTGTGTCACTGGAGCAGCAGTAAGCATGACAATCAAGCTAATCCTTGACTATCTAGACAACCAGGAAAGCTAAGAATAATCAGCTGAACCTTTGCTAACGCTACGTATATCCTGGCATAGCCAAGCTAAGCCACTGCAACATTTTGACTCGCTGCCTTACCGGCCGCTTTCGTGAGGGGGGGAGGGGGTGAAGTTAGTGTGAGCGCTAACTGTGCAGTTCATCATCGTCTTCATGTGTATATACCCATCCTCATAATCATCATCAGTTTGTCGGGTTGGTGTTCGTGGGCTGTCTCGCGCTGTGTGACAATACAAGAGCTCTGCCTTCGTCAGGGGCGTCGTCTCATAATATATATATATATATATATATTATGAGACGACGCCCCTGACGAAGGCCAAGCTCTTGTATTGTCACACAACGCGAGACAGCCCACGAACATATATATACATATTGTTACAAGCATGAAAACCTTGTATGATTTGGATATGTGCCCCAAGCAGTAGTGGGACACCGGGTACGAGAGGAAAATGAAGAAGACGTTGGCCTTGTGATAGCGGAACCTCGGTTGGCTTCTCCTGCCTCCGTAGAATGTTTCTGTTATTTCCAAGCAGTAATCTGGGTTTGGCACTCACAACGCCACATTTTGTCTTTTGGGGCCTGTCAATTAGGCACGAGTCAGGGTTCTATGATCACTGCTGTACACAAATTTATTGAAGCATCCGGAAGGTTACGCTGCTAGGGTACCGACCGTGGGACATGTTATTTTATGTTTATTTTTGTAGTTAGTTCTCTCTTAATTTTTATTTAGTTAATATATATATAGGACATCTTAAAGTCTGTGTTAAGGAGTTGCGAAAATCTTAATTTTGATTATTCACCTTTACCCTTTGTTCGTTGTTAGGTGTATGTTTTATTTTATCCAGTGTGGCCAATCCCCCTCGTGGGTACGAGCCATGTTTTGAGGCAACAACAACAACAACAACCTCGGTTGGCGCTCAAGACCGTCGGTTGCGTCCCAACCCTCTCTTCACGGAGAGTTACGCGTAACAGAGCGTGGAGGTGCGGGGTACACGACGTCGCCGTACTTCGGAGTCGTAAGCGCTTGAATTTCGCGGGAGCCGCCGTCTAGCCGGTCTCTCGCCGACAACAGTCATCATGCCATAGAACGCAAGACCAGACCCGGAGCCGCTTGCAACTGCGCTAAGGTCAACGCCAGTTGCTCCTGCACACCATTAGATGGAACCACGCTCGTACACGGGAAGAGCGGGAGAAAACGTGGACGAGTGGCTTACGCACTACAGTCGGGTGAGCCGATATAACGATTTAAACTCGTTCACGAAGCTTGACAACGTCATCTTATTTTGAGAGAAACTTCACTGGTGTGGTTCGAGAATCACGAAGAGTCCTTATCAACATGGCAACTCTTTGTTGAGCAAATAGGGAAATGTTTTGGGGACACTGATGCCAAAAAGAAACGTGCGGAGAGAACACTTGCCCAAAGAGCTCAAACTCCAACAGAGACATGCACTACCTATATAGAAGAAGTACTCAAGTTGCGCAAAATCATAAACCCGCGGATGTCTGAGGACGACCGAGTCGGACATCTTATGAAAGGCATTGCAGAAGATGTCTATAATTTTCTGATAGGGAGAGAAGACCTCACGTCCGTCTCAGATGTCTTGCGTCACTGCGTACATTTGAGACGTTGAAGACCCGTCACATTGCGCCTAAATTTGGACGACTGGCAAACGTTACAACTGTGGTCAGCGTCGATACGAGTCCGTCCACCGACCTTGCCTCTCATCATCATCATCATCAGCCTATATTTATGTCCACTGCAGGACGAAGGCCTCTCCCTGCGATCTCCAATTACCCCTGTCTTGCGCTAGCGTATTCCAACTTGCGCCTGCGAATTTCCTAACCTCATCATCCCACCTGACTTTCTGCCGTCCTCGATTGCGCTTCCCTTCTCTTGGTATCCATTGTGTAACCCTAATGGTCCACCGGTTATCCATCCTACGTATTACATGGCCTGCCCAGCTCCATTTCTTCCGCTTAATGTCAACTAGAATATCGTCTACCCCCGTTTGTTCTCTGATCCACACCGCTCTCTTCCTGTCTCTTAACGTTACTCCTAAGATTTTTCGTTCCATTGCTCTTTGTGCGGTCCTTAACTTGTTCTCGAGCTTCTTTGTTAACCTCCAAGTTTCTGCCCCGTATGTTAGCACTGGTAGAATGCAATGATTGTACACTTTTCTTTTCAACGACAGTGGTAAGCTCCCAGTCAGGATTTGGCAATGCCTGCCGTATGCACTCCAACCCAATTTTATTCTTCTGTAAATTTCTTTCTCATGATCAGGGTCCCCTGTGAGTAATTGACCTAGATAAACATATTCCTTTACAGATTCTAGAGGCTGACGGGCGATCCTGAATTCTTGTTCCCTTGCCAGGCTATTGAACATTATCTTTGTCTTCTGCATATTCATCTTCAACCCAATTCTTGCACTTTCTCGATGAAGGTCCTCAATCATTTGTTGTAATTCCTCTCCATTGTTGCTCAATAGGACAATGTCATCTGCAAACCGAAGGTTGCTGAGATATTCGCCATCGATCCTCACTCCTAATCCTTCCCAGTCTAAGAGCTTGAGTACTTCTTCTAAGCATGCAGTGAATAGCAGTGGAGAGATTGTGTCTCCTTGCCTGACCCCTTTCTTGATAGGTATCTTTCTACTTTTCTTGTGGAGAACCAAGGTAGCTGTGGAATCCTTGTAGATATTTGCCAAGATATTCACGTATGCCTCCTCCACTCCTTGATTACGCAATGCCTCTATGACTGCTGATATCTCTACTGAATCGAATGCCTTTTCATAATCTATGAAAGCCATATAGAGAGGTTGATTGTACTCCGCAGATTTCTCGATTACCTGATTGATGGCATGGATATGGTCATCGTAGAATACCCCTTCCTGAAGCCAGCCTGTTCTCTTGGTTGACTGAAGTCAAGTGTTGTCCTGATTCTATTGGAAATTATCTTGGTGAATATTTTATACAATACTGAAAGCAAGCTAATGGGTCTGTAATTCTTCAATTATTTAACGTCTCCCTTCTTATGGATAAGTATAATGTTGGCGTTCTTCCAGCTCTCTGGTACACTTGAAGTGGTGAGGCATTGCGTATAAAGGGCCGCAAGCTTTTCAAGCATGATATCTCCTCCATCTTTGATTAAATCTACTGTTATTCCATCTTCTCCAGGCGCTTTTCCCCTGGTCATATCTTTCAAGGCCCTTCTAACTTCATCGCTAGTTATAGAAGGAGCTTCTGTATCCGGTTCATCACTATTTCGAATGGAAGAAGCTTGGCTGTTTTGGCTACTGTACAGGTCAGTATAGAATTCTTCTGCTGCTTTTACTATGTCATCGAAATTGCTGATGATATTACCATGCTTATCTTTCAGTGCATACATCTTGCCTTGTCCTATGCCTAGTTTTCTTCTTACTGATTTCATGCTGCGTCCATATTTTACGGCTTCCTCAATTTTTCCCACGTTATAATTTCGAATATCCCTTACTTTCTTCTTGTTGATCAGTTTTGACAGTTCAGCGAATTCTATCTGATCTCTTGAGTTGGACACTTTCATGTTTTGCCGTTTCTTTATTAGGTCCTTTGTTTCTTGGGAGAGCTTCCCTACAGGTTGCTTTGGTGCCTTACCTCCCACTTCAATTGCTGCTTCTGAGATCAGCCTAGTTACGGTTTCATTCATTAGCTGTATGTTATCTTCATCTTCCTGTTCTAAAGCTGCATATTTGTTTGCGAGCACCAGCCTGAATTGGTCTGCTTTTACCCTGACTGCCTCTAGGTTGGCCTGTTTCCTCTTGACTTGACCTTGCCTCTACTATCCGGGAAATAGTACGCGAAGAACTTCGGCGACACAATGAACTAGTGTGCAACACAGCTCAACCGCCGGCTACGTACCCAGTGTGTCACTCAGCGCGCACAGCACCATGCGCTACTTTGACACCGTCTGTGTGTGTCATGGACGTCGATGTGGCTGGAACGACGTGGCCACATCTGGAGACGTTTCTGTCAGAAGTGCGGTATGGGCAACGCTTTCACTCCAGCCGTGATGCACAGAGGCGAACTGCTGCTGTTCAACGTACTGGGGTGTCGAGCGTCATCTGCCCTTGTGCTACAACTGTGGTATCAAGGGGCACATCGTCAGGTACTGCATCGTGGCCCCACAACGCCGCCAGCCGCCGAGGTACGACCGATCAACAACATCTGGCCAGCAATGCGTTGGCGGTGCGTACACATATCCACGCGGTGTGTCCAACGGGAACCTGGGAACACTGCGAAAGCGTTCACCGGCCTCCGATCAGGGCTTGACACCATCCTCTTCCCCTTGCGTAAGCCGTTCACCGTCTCCCCGGCGCCGCTACCCGTCGCCTTCGCCGGAAAACTAGTCAGCGTCTCCGTTGGAAGTGAGGCCGCTGAACAGTCTTCGATTTTGACAGAAATACCTCCGCCAATTTGCATGTTTAAAAATAAGGTGTGTGTGCGTGTAGACGGCGTCTAAACAATGACCTTAGTGGACACAGGAGCAACCATTTCAGTAATGAGCCTCGCATTCAAACGCCTGCTAGTACGAAAAGTGCTGTTTTCATGGAACCATGCCGACATGTTTCGTGGAGTGAGTGGAGAACTAGTGTACCCTGTAGGTGTCTGCAGTGCAGCAGTTAGCTTGGGTTGTGAAACGTTTAACGCGGAGTTTGTAGATTTAGCTCATGGTACGCATGACGTAATTCTGGGCCTCGATTTTCATATGCTGTGTGGTGCCAATGTCGATTGCCGAACGGGAGAAATTACTGTAGATTCGAGCCTTCCGGCCGTATTTGTGGAAGACCCGCCATGTTACGAATGTGCCCTTTGTGTGTCCGCAGACACCGTCGTACCGCCACTGTCTGCCAAATGTGTCCCAGTCGCCTGTACTCCTGCAACCGACAGAACATTTGACGCTACCGTAGAGCCCGTTCACCTTAGTTGCCTGAAGAAGAATGTTCTAGTGCCCTATTGTACGCTGTCGGTTATCGGTGGGCGTACTGTATTATGGACAATAAATTACTCCAACGAACCCACAATACTACCGAAGGGTCTGAAACTTGCGGCTACTTGGGAACATCAAGTATTGGCGCTCGCCATCCTTGCAGAAGCCCCCGATGCCATGGATGAGTACCAGTCGGATGCATGCGCCACGGACACTTCGATGATGGCTATGATAAACAAATCGCTCAGCACTAACCAACGTCAGGAACTGGCAAATATTGTACTAAAACACTTCGCGGTGTTCGACTTTTCCCAACAAGAGGCTCCGGCATCCTTTCCCCGTTCTCGTGTACAGCATCGCGTAGACACAGGATCTCACCAGCCTCTGCGACAAAAGCCATACCGGGTGTCACCTTCGGAGCGCAACGTGATCAATGACCAAGTCCGTGACATGCCAAAGAAGAAACTTATCCAAGAGTCGAGTAGTCCGTGGGCAGCCCCAGTAATTCTAGTTAAAAAGAAAGATGGCACATGGCGATTTTGCGTTGATTACCGCCGCCTCAACGCCGTTAGCAAGAAAGACGTATACCCTTTGCCACGGATTGATGATGTAATAGATTTCCTTTCTTCGGCCTCATACTTTTTGAGTGTAGACTTGCGGTCTGGATACTGGCAGATTCCGATGGACAAGGCAGACAAGGAAAAAACGGCGTTCGTTACACCCGACGGACTTTTCTAATTTAATGTGATGCCGTTTGGGCTGTGTAACGCACCTGCAACTTTTGAGCGCTTCATGGACAACATTCTGCGTGGTTTGAAGTGGGAAATCTGCAGGTGTTATTTGGATGATGTCGCAATTTTCGGACGCATGTTTAGTGAACATAACGCTCACCTTAATCTTGTACTAGAGTGCCTAGGCAAAGCACGCTTGGTACTAAACTCCAAGAAATGTCGCTTTGGAGAACGCCAAACACTAGTCATAAGCCACCTAGTGTACAAAGAGGGCATAAGACCTGATCCAGCAAGAACTGCTTCTGTCGAAGCCTTTCAGCAACCTCGCTCAGTGAAAGAGCTACAAAGCTTCCTGGGCCTTTGCTCATACTTCCGTCGGTTTATTCCCGGATTTGCTCACATCGCGCATCCGTTGACGTGTCTGCTTCAGAAAGGCGTTCAATTTGACTGGACCCCAGAATGTGCGTGTACTTTTCGTGAACTGAAGTTCCGTTTGACATCCTATCCAGTTCTCAAACACTTCGATCCCTTGGCTCCCACAGAACTGCATACGGACGCTAGCGGTATTCGTGTCGGCGCACTTCTTAATCAACGCTTCGACACCAAAGAACACGTCGTAGCGTACGCGAGTCGCTCTCTAAACAAGCCCGAGCGCAATTACACGGTCACAGAACAAGAATGTCTCGCGGTGATTTTCGCAGTACAGCGCTTTCGGTCATACCTGTACGGACGCCCTTTCACCATCGTCACAGACCATCACTTCCTGTGCCGGCTCGTTAATCTGCGTGATCCATCTGGTAGGCTAGCACGTTGGACACTCCGTCTACAGGAGTACGACTTCATCGTTTCCTACAAAAGCGGTTGACGGCACGCCGACGCCGACTGCCTGTCGCGGCTACCGCTTCCCACGACGGACTGTGACGCAGACAACTTTGACCACTACATCGTTTCCTTGGAGCCAGCATTTCCCGATCTCAATATCTTTAATACTGAGCAGCAAAACGACGACACTTTAAAACTGCTTGCTGCCAAACAGAAATCAGCAGCCAATTGTTATTCCACACGTGATGGGCTTCTGTACAAGAAGAACTATCCTACCAGAGGTTCACGATATCTCCTGGTGGTCCCGAAAAGTCTGCGCACTTCCATCTTGCGGGCTATGCTTGACGAACCATCCTCCAGTACCTAGAATGCTTTGCCGTCTTCAAGAACAATTTTACTGGCCTAATATGCGTCAGACGACGCGACAGTACGTCTCTAGTTGCAACCATTGTCAACGTCGCAAACATCCCACAAGTACTCCTCCAGGTAGACTACACCCTGTGCCACCCCCAAGGACTCCATTCGAGCAAGTCGGGATCGACCTTCTCCGCCCATTTCCAAGGTCCTCTAACGGAAATCGTTGGATCGTAGTGTGCACTGACCACCTGACACGCTACTGTGCAACGGCTGCAATACCATCGGCTACTGCATCCGACGTGTGCCTTTTCTTGCTACGTTTTATCAACCTCCGACAGGGGCCTCCTAAAGTCGTTATTTGCGATCGCGGGCGACAGTTTACTGCAGATGTGGTTGAAGAGATGTTTCGTCTGTGTTGTTCAAGCTTGCGACACTCTACGCCGTACAATCCACAAACAAACGGCCTTACGGAAGGCACCAATAGAATTCTCACGAACATGTTGTCCATGTACGTCTCAACGGATCACAAAGACTGGGACAGCGTTCTACCTTTCGTAACTTATGCATTTAACACCGCCCAGCACGAAACTACCGGCTACAGCCCCTTCTTTCTTCTTTACGCTCGGCCGCCACGTTAAACCCTTGGTACGATCTTCCCGTTTATGAACCACGATGATGCCTGCATATCTGAGACCATTTGTCGTGCAGAAGAAGCCCGCCGCCTTGCTTATTTGCGCAGTCTTGCTTCACAAGATCGCTCGAAGGCACGTTACGACCGCCGACACGTCACATATGATCCCGGTGACTTAGTGTGGCTGTGGACGCCTACCAGAAAACGTGGGTTGTGCGAAAAACTACTGGCGCACTATGTTGGACCTTACGTTGTGTTAGACCGTATAAGTGAATTGACATACCGCATAGCGCGTCTCCTTTCAAATGGTCGACGCTCTTCAAAGACTGAAGTGACTCATGTTGCCCGCTTGAAGCCCTGCACCACTCGAGATGCTGTTGGACTTGCCCGGTGGGCTTCGTCTACGTGGGCGGATGTGTTACAAGCATGAAAGTCTTGTATGATATGGGTATGTGCCACAAGCAGTAGTGGGACACGGGGTACGAGAGGAAAAGGAAGAAGACGTTGGCCTGGCGATAGCGGAACCTCGGATGGCGCTCAAGACCGTCGGTTGCGTCCCAATAAACCCTCTATTCACAGAGAGTTAACAATATATATGTAACAAAGCACACAAGGACGGTGCGGTGCATTAGTGGTGAAGGAGGAACACGAAGATTAAAAAGGTAGTGTTCGGGCGACCATGTTTGTCTCCGTCCGCAACCTCCTGCTCGCGTCACACAAGTCGGCAGGATGAAGACCTAGCAGCCACCTAATCATCCGCACGTCAACATGGAAGCCTTCCACGCCACACTGTGAACTCCGAGCGCACAGCTCCCCCACCGACACCGACCAGCATCTTCATCGCACCATCGGAAGTCTTGGACGTCCCAAGTACGCTGGATCAGCGGACGATGGGCCCATGGAAGACTGGTTCCGCTTCTTCGAGCTCCACGCAACCGCTGCAACATGGTCGGAACGGGAGATGGTCTCCAGCTTCGATGAATACCTGACCGGTGAGGCATTTCGCTTCTACCTGACCCACATATTTGAATAAGAAGAATCATGGAAAGAAATCAAAGAAGAGATGATCAGTCGATTTAAAGTATACGCTGCAGACTCCCTCATTAACCAACAGCTGGAGCAATCGCAACTGTGTCGCCGTAGTCACCCGCAGTCTCCGCGTAGGAATCATCATCAGTGCCAACCAAAGCCACCCATGACTCAATCATCGACAAGTTTCACATGTAGAGATCCTCCCGAAAAGAAGAAAGAAAATCGCACGCCTACCATGATTTCATCACGCACAATGGACATAGTAAAGCCTCCGTTCGCTGAGCAATATCCAAGCCGCTTCGCTTCAAAACCAAAGCTTCCACCAAGTTTCAGTGCCGTGCAAGAATCGCGAGTATGTGCGCCTTCATCATGCTATCATACCCCTGCCATCGCGAATACATCAGATGCGTTTACTGCGTCTTATACGTGCGACCCACCGCCTGGTTTGAAGTCACGCCAGTCTTCTATGACGCTTATTCCGCAGCACGTGCTTCACAGAACTGCTTCGTTCGCGCATGGCACCTCAAATTTTCCAGAATCAGACCGGTCATTGCAAGGGCACGGTGAAGTCACGTCTACAGCGACATCATCCAATGATCGAGCATCCAGGATTCCAAGCTGCATTAATTCAAACTACGGTACCGTTCACACCAGTCAAGCAAAGAGCGCTGCTATTACTTCCAGCGGTGACATGAAGCAGACTGCCTTCCCACCACGACAACAGAAGGAAACCATTCCGAGCGCGTGCTTTTTTCACAAGAAAGAAAATGCACTTTCGGCAGCAGCTGATAAGCCACGTTCGTTAGGAGACCAGGCCACTTCGCAACGCATATTTCTTCCGTGCACAACACCTCAACAAGTCGTCCCCACTTCAGAAGCTTCGCAAGCGCCAAGCAGCATCGCACACTGTCAGATTACAGAAGCGTCCATTCTGAATGAAGTCCCAGCAGCCTTAGAAGAGTCGTCGGAGAATCCTAACAAACGGCCCACTAGACAAGTCTCACAAAAAGGAGCAGTGTACCAGATACCAATTGATCCCCACTTTAATATGTGAAAGAAATGAAAGGCATATTTCTATAGAAGCGCTACCTCAGCAAATGTCGCAACAATATCATCATCAACATCTCCAAGAACAATGGCAGCAACCACGACTGCGAAACAGAAGGTGACGAAGAACGTCATCGAAATTTCCACTGATGCGGCAAGAAAGACATCAACGCCCAAGCCTACTCAATCCAAGGCCAAATCAACGAAGATGACGTTTTGGCATTCCGAGCAACCAGAGACGTCGCCTCAGCAACTCAGTCCATCCAACGTTCGAGCAGGAGACGCCGCGTGCTTGCAAGTCGCCACGAGTAAGCCGACGCCTTCTACATCCGAGCTCCCCCTGCTGCAATGTTTCCATACCTTCCTTAATCGGGGCATGCATATGTCGTCCAGAGGGCAATAGCCAGCCTAGTCCACCTGAGCTATGCTGGACGTCAACGGACTGCCGCACTTTCCTCGGAAAATGTTAGCCGGAAGTTGTTAGTTGACAGATGGAACGTTATACTAATTACACCTTCGCATATTTCATTATCATCATATCCTTGCTCCCTCTCCTGTAGCTTGTTGCGCGCGCTCTCTCGGGGAGAGGGGGAAGTGTGTAACGAACCACACAAGGACGGTGCGGTGCATTAGTGGTGAAGGATGAAGACGAAGATTAAAAAGGTAGTGTGCGGGCGACCATGTTTTTCTCCGTCCGCAACCTCTTGCTCGCGTCAAACACACACACACACACACACACACACACACACACACACACATATATATATATATATATATATATATATATATATATATATATTGCAGTGCGAGAAGCCGGCCGACAGCCAGCCATCCGCCAGAATGCCTGTTTTACTTCTGCCTCTTCGGTCTGTCCGCGCCAGCAGTCCGAGTGCGCAAGCGTAGGTGCGGTTTCTCTTCAATACACTCGGCGACGCTCCCCAAGATGGCTCAGGTGGCTGTGCGGGCACGATGATGATGGAAAACTAGGGAAAGCCATCCTGTACGCAACCCAAACAGCGTCTGTCGGGTTCGGCACTAATTGTTGCGATCGGGTCGCATGTCTAGTCGACGATTATCCCGTCGCAATTAGACACGTAGGACAGGAGATCGTGCACAATGAGCAGCTGCTCTGCTCAGCCGTCGTGCACTTCGCAACGTTGCCGCAAAATGATCGAGGTTCGCAACTGCCCTCGAATGAGCCGCGCTTGGTGAAAAATCTCGAGCATTGCGCGACTGGTCTGTTGCGCGTCTCTTTCGGTGTCTTGCGCGTGTTGTGCGTTACTCGCGTGCTGGCAGGTCTTGTATGATGATGACCTTCAGCGAGGGCTCCCTCACTGCTCTGTGATCGGCATGGAATTCGGCCAATGACTGCATGGACACGCAACGAAAAGGCTCCGACGAGTCAGGAAGCATCTCCCTGCCACGATCTGTGGATAGGTCGGGTTCTTGGAGTGGCAGCGTCGGCGACTCCATGCGATCCGCCGTTGATTTTTCTGGGAGGCGTTTCACTGACCGCTGGTGACCGAAAGTGGTCTCGGTTTGTGGAAGTGATGGTACGGTGTCGGAAGCCGACGCAGAGTCCGAGACCCATGGTGGTAAAAATGGTTGGCATTCTGGGTCTACAGTGAGGCAGGTAGCGATGCAATCTGCCAAAACCCTCCCGGGTGCAGCTACATTGGCGAGATGCTACGGATTCCTAGCTCCGCAGGGTTTTCGTTGCAGCAGCTCAGCTGGCGTAGACTGCCACGTGAAAGTAGCAGCGGTGACTTGTTGCGTGTTCAGAGTTTGTGGTGGAGCTGGTGGGCTCGGTTTGTGATGCGCCACCCGGTGGTGGGTCGACGCAGGAGTGTTTGTCGCCATGCGCTTCCCACCTACTGTGGTGGAGCCGATGACGACCACTGGTGAGCCGGCTTCTGCGTCGTGACAGCCTGCGGGGTTCTCTGTCGAGGCGTTACTGGGCACTAGTGGGGCGTCAAAGCAGTATATCTCACGAGCTCCGGTCGCTGCGCAGTGCTGGTCGGGCTCGAAACACAGCCACCAAAGCTGCGCTCCATTCTGCCCAGGACTAGTACTTGTGGCCTCCGTAGTTGTCCCACGCCTTGGCACCACCTCGAAGACGCGCCGCAGCAACGAGCCATAACGTGTTCTCTGGCCAGGCATGGCGTGCCCTGAACGCGTTGGCTGCTTCTACCAACAGAATGGTGTCATTCTCAAATCGGTGGAACTCCGGTAGTTTCACGGCAACCGGTGATGGTAACTCTTGGTAACGGCATCTCTTGCTGGCTGAGATGTCGCTAGTGTCATGGGGCAGTGATCCATGGCGTAGTCGACGGAAAAACCTCTGCTGGACGACCTGCAGTTGGACACCGTGTTGCGGAGCGGACACACACTTTCGCCTCCCGCTGCTTCTACTGCTCTTGCTTCTGCAACCGAGCTCACGACGGCTCCTGTCGAAGACTGCACGCTGTCTGCAACCATCAACAAAGCTCAGGTCCGCGAAACAACTGCCGTGGATATGGAAACTACCTCCGCGCCAAGGGACACGCTCCCTTGGGCTTTGTTTCCCGCACCGCGCTGCAAGCGCCCTCAGCATCGACGCCAGAGGTCGTCACTCCTACCTCGACTGCGGCTTCCAGCGACCTCACCGTATTCACACAGGAAATTGCTGCCATGACCAAGTACTTCGAAGAGGCCAACATCTCCTTCGCCACAGCCTTGGCACGTAGCGCACTGCCTCGGCCATCTCTCACAGAAATTCCCGAATTTCTGCGGTTTCCGGATAATCCGACCCTCTGGCTACAAACCCCCAATTCCCTGGCCCATCGGCACTCTTGGCTTGACGAGGTCAAAATGTCGATTACCGAGAGTCGACTTCGCGATTCGGCCAAAGCATGACATCGATACGATGGCTGCAATCACCAAACTTGAAGCGAATGGGGTGCAGCTTTGGTTTGTGCCTTAAATCAGCTCTCATCCACATACGGTTAGCAGTTCATGGGTCTGCGGTCGCGCCGACAAGCTCCAACTGAAGACGTCACCAACTACGTCTACGATAAGCTTCGACTCCTCAATGACTGCGGCCTCACATGGCCGTCACCAACTGCGCACCAGTACGTGGCCGACCGACTGTGCGACTCTACTCACGCTGCCATCCTGTCTTCTCAGTCTCCGGAAATCTCACCCCTGGCTTTCGCTCACAAGGCAGCGGAACTGCAGCAGTGTACTCGACGCCGTCTCACTTTCGGCGCGCCGCAGGCCGGACAGTCACCACCGTACTCCACGCGCCAGGGCTGCTTTTCTTGCAGACTTCTTCGACACCAGTCCAAAGAATGTCGCCATTCGCCGCAGTCCCGAATTCAATACTAGACCTTCGCAACTCCACTGTTACCAGTGCATGTCGAAGGAATAGGCGACTTGTCCGCAGTCATTGATAACGACGCCGGGCGGACGGCACTACACCAGCGTAATGTTCCCGACACCATTTTCCTGTGGACGCAGCCTCCAATGCACGGACTAGGAGGTAGTGTGATGCCATTGGGCATGCACGACTTTTGTGTCCTGACAACAGCAGGGACAAAATTTCTGCCGGCCATCCCCGTCTTCGAGGACCTGCCTGCCGACATGATTCTCGGAACAGATTTTGTACTGTCCGACGACATTCAAACCACCATCGATCGCCGCCATGTACAGCTCCGGCCTGCGTCAACTGAGACTATTGTGACACCCCTGCCGACACCAAGAAGTCAGCAGCTTAGTCCACCTACATTAAGTTCGATACTGGCTCACCATCAATCGGTGTTCGCTGGCACTACCGCCGATCTCCCGAGCACTAAGATGTTCCTGCATCGAATACCTACAGGGAACCACTCTCCGATATGCGTAACATTGAGAAGATACGCTGAGAGGAAGCGCACTGTGATCGCAGATCAAGTACGAGAAATGCTTTCAGGAAAAAGCGGCTGTGAATGCAGTGCCTCGGTCTGTTATGACGATGGATGGTGCGCCATGTCTCAGCACAACATTCTCTATGAAAATTCGTGGCACCTCTGCTGCTCTGCCTCGCTGAATATCGTTTGTTTCGCCGTATGGTTTAAGATAGTCAGTTGCTACAATAACCCAGCGGTTACCAGAAGTAGAGGTAGGAAGTGGACCCTAGAGGTCAATTCCGATCTGTTAAAAAGGTGTTTGCGGTACTTGAACGGGTTGTAGCAAACAGGCTGGTTTCGTTGGAGGTGACTTGCGCCGCTGACAATCTAGGCAGGTCCGAACGTGATGTTTCACGGCAACGGGTACCCCTTGCCAATAGTATCTTTGTCGCACTCTGGTAAGTGTTCGCGTGTATACTAGGTGCCAAGAAGTGACCTCATTGTGGCATGCTTCCAGTACTTCACTACGTAGATCAGTAGGAAAGACGAGCAAATAGTTGGATCCGCTTGATGAGAAGTTCATTTCGTATTGAACTTTGTTCCTTAAGCAAAACGATGAGAATCCTCTTGCGAAAGCCATAGCCATTGTCAGTAAGAAAGGGGCAAGTGGCTGTCGTTGAGATTGTATGCTGTTTACTCTGGCTTCAGCCTTTTCTCAATCGTTCCTAATACCCTTCGCTGCCCTGTGCAATAAATCCTAACAGTTGGTCAGGCTTTGTACCGCACTCCTTGCGGGCTTGCTACTTTATCTTCAGAACATGTTAAGAGCGTGGCACACTTCATCTCTAGGTTGATAACAGCGCAGCACGTTTACAATCCTGTCATACTCGTCCCATAAAGTGCGCGTCTAGTGCCGATGCTCTCCGACTCCGATGCTCTACACCGTACTGAATCTGAACAGCGGTCGGTTCTGTTTGGTTCCTTGTTGCAAGATGTCCCAGTCCAAACTTTCAGGGACGGACAAGGTTGAAGTAATATGCACAGCAAGGGCGACCTTAGCGCAATTTAATATGATGTTACTGGTAAGGACATGTTTTTGGGCTAGTTGGTTCTTCATCATCAAGTAATAGACAGCGCCAGAATATGCACAGGACCAAACGACGAGTAACGAGACAGACACAGGGCGCACTAACAACTGAAGGTTTATTCACAAAAAGCGCAGAAAAATTTCTGCGCTTTTTGTGAATAAACCTTCACTTAGTATTCTGGGTCTTCTTCAGTTAGTATTCTGTTAGTATTCTGGGTCCGCTACTTTTCAATATTTATGTAAATTATTTGGTGAACATAGATAATAGTACAACGTTCATTATTTATGCAGATGATACAAGCTTGTTTTTTAGGGACTGCGATTTGCATAAACTTGTGCACAAAGCAAACGATGTCTTGCAATCACTGAACGCATGGAGTATAAGGAATTCGTTAATTATAAACACTTGTAAAACAAAATCAGTGCTCTTTCGTCCCAAAAATAAGCCCGTAAACTGCGATTTGACACTAACGATTGGCCCGGAAACAATTAAAATTGAACCTATAGTGAAAACCCTGGGAGTGATTTTTCACGAAAATATGTTATGGAACAATCACGGTGATCTTGTTCACTCTGAACTTTCTCGTGTCGTAGGTGTCCTATCACGTCTTCGCTTTAGCTTGCCGCAAAGAATCAAACTTCTACTATATAATTCTCTATTCGTATCTACACTAACTTATTGCTATCTGGTATGGGGCACCACAACGGAAAGGAACTTAGGCAGAATATATAGGCTACAGAAAAAAGCTGTACGCATAATTACAAGTGCTCCACGCGATGCACACTCTAAACCCATATTTGAGCCCTTAATTTACTACCAATGCCTGACATTTACAATTCGAATTTACTTAAGAGATATCGTACTTGCAGAAGAAACCATGATTCTTTTCTCGTAGACTTAGCGCATTTAACACCATGCACCTGCCCGTATAGCACGCGAGCCCCTGATGATTGGAGAATCCCTTACACACGTACAAACTATGGCCGCCAAATGATGAAATATTTACTGCCACAAACACTAAACAGGTTTTCCACTAAAAATGAATGCTACCATTTCTTTTTCTACAAACCTTTTTTTGTGCATTTTAGAACAAAAGCGATAAAATACTCAGACATGTTTACCACTGTATTATAAGTACTTATGATTTCTTGTTGCTGTTTGCTATGTGCTAAATGGTGTGCCCTTGTCAAGCCTTGATGGCTTTTTGCTTTCACCCCACAGTATCATTGTTGTGACTGTTGTACTGTCTCATCTGATGCTGAAATAAACTGATTTGATTTGACTGATTTGATTGTGTCTGTCTCGTTACTCGTCGTTTGGTCCTGTGCATATTCTGGCGCTGTCTATTACTTGTTAATATGATGTGCTATCGTCACTCTGCTCTCGCCAACGATAGGGGCGAGCCTATGGAACAATATGAGTGCTCAGAGGCTGTGGGCGGCAGAGGTGCTTGTGGAATAAAAGGCAACGATGAACACTGCGGAACTCACTTCGCCAATGCGACAATAACTGCGTGATACTTTCGGGCGGTACGTGTAGCAGGCCGCGCACGCAGCAGCCTCGAAGGAATGATGCTCACTCGTCGGGGTTCGCTTCAAGACTGAATGCTTATTTTAGAAAGGACAGATCGCCGGGAAGAGAAAAGGAAGAGGAAAGAAACACAAAATCCAAGTTCTCCGGAGGCCGCACCGACGCTTTCGTCCCTCTTGGAGGTGCCGGCGATTCGCACTCAGTGGGCGGTCCGCCGAAAACACAGGGCACGGATCAGGCAGCGCGTTGAGGCGCCGGCCGGGACGATATCCCAGCGGAGCACCCTTCATCCGTTCGCCGACTTCCTTTCTCTTGCGTCGTCGGGCTCCCTACCACGGGTTCAATAAACGGGTGGCGGTCGCTCGCAATTCTCAACAGTGCTGACGCAAGTCCTACAGCATTGTTACCGGGAAAGATGGGTCTTAAATATATTTGGAGACTTTCACCACTTTCAGCGGCATACAAGATGTAAGACAGTCCACGCAAAATCAACAAATGTAGTTTTATGCACTGTCCTTAGCTTCGTCTCTGCAGTGCTTTGTAACATGACCCCTGACAGCAAAGGCACCGTTGCAGTGCTTGCTATATCGTCCAAGTGATATCGCTTGAGGCATCTGACGCGGATGACACCGGTGGAAGGTCAATCCTGGTAGAATCGAGTGGCGTGATTTTATATGGGACTTCGATCACTTGGCGCAAGACATGGTACGGGCCAGAACAAGGCGAAATCAGCTTTTCTCAAAGGCCAACTCGTCGTTATGGCGGCCAAAGAAGGATCATTTTACCGGGTTGAAGTGGGCATCGTCCTGGCGAACGTCATCGAAGCGCAGTTCCTTTTCCTGCGAAGCGGTAAGTCGCACGCCGGCAATCTGGCGTGCTTCTACAGCTCCGACAGAGTCATTGGCGTATTGTGACGACGTGTTAAAAACGGCAGCAAGGAGTGTGTCAAATGGCAGCGTGGGGTTTCGTCTATACAAAAAACAAATCGGAGAAAAACCCGCAAAGTCATGTCGGGAGTAAATATGGGCAAATGTTACAAAGGGCAGAGCGGTGCCCAATCATGACGGCCGGTAGAAACATACATGGCAAGCATGTCTTTGATAGTTCAATTAAGATGCTCTATGAGGTCATTGATCGATGTCGGCGGGTGGCGGAGAAAATCATTCCCAACCACGCAGGCCCTCAGAATATATTTAGGTACATGTATATGCCACGCCTACTTATATGACATCCGTTATATGTGGGTTATATTGCCACACCATTCTATCATTAATGTTGCTCATACCTTGTCTTGCATTATTGGCAAAGCTATTCCTCGGAATTTTGAGAATGACAATCCACAAACGTCGTGAAACAGAACACCCACAGCGCATGCCTTTTATGTTAAATCTTCTCAGAGTGAAATGTTAAAAGTACGAAACAAAAACGGAAACCTAAAAATTATGCAATTTTTTGACGCGGCTGTGCAATATCTCCAGGATTGCCCCACGCAAGAGGCCGCGTTTCTACCAGAAAGCTCGCCTTCGTGCATAGTATTCGCCGCCAGTGTTTCCCGGTAACCATTAGGTTTCTTAAGCTGCAGTTGTCGGGAAGCGTGAGAAGCAGTCAGGGATCTTTGAATGCTATCGCGTTCCACTATTAAAAGCGAAGCTTAAGCGTCCTCCAATTTTTGTAGCGCAAGAGTGCAAGAGGTCCTGGATAACCTCTGATATATAATAGCGGCCCTGGTCTGGGATGAGCCACCGAGGAGGGCCGTAGTAAAAAGTATAATGTCTTCGAGCAGGAAGTCGGCGACGTCTTTGCACAGCTGGTTGGACGAGCATGTGTGATTCCATACAGCGTCATGTCTGTAGCGACTGCTATCCACTTATACCCACAGGAAGGTATCGGGAAAAGACCATGAAGGCCAAGATCAACTCTATAGGATTGCTGAGATGGGACGTCAAGGGGTTGGACAGCCAGCTAAGTGTACGGCTTGTTTCTTGTCGCGCTCGCAGATGGTGGCGGGGGGAGGGTTCAAACGAAGGATTGCAGACGGAACGGTAACAACCGGATCAAACTAAGCCATGCAGCGCATGATGATACGTCTTATAGATTCCGAGATGAATCGCCGTAGGAACATCGTGTAGCTTCGTCAGGAGAGTTTGATGCATGTGAGTGGAATAAGGGAGAGCAGTTCAGTTTCGTAAAAGTGGATGTTGCAACGGTACAACACGCCATCCTGCTGCACAAGCAAACGCGTAGAATCGGGAGGTGTCTTAGAAGTAAGCCTGAGAATAATGTGACTCAAGTATGGGTCAAGGCGTCGCTTATCTACGATGTTCCGAAATGCAGTAAGTGACACCACGCAGGTAGACTCACAATAGTCAGGAAGCTCCGGTGGGCCCAGTAGATGGCTCGATAAACAATCAGCATATTCATGCAAACGGCCGGTATTATACATAACCGTGTATGGCTACTGTTGGAGCCGTGTAGCCACAGACAGAAGTGAGATCTTTTAAGGATTAAAGTCAGCAGTCGGTGATAACTGTGAATGGCCGGCCATACAAGTAGTGGCAAAGTTTAGCGACTACCCTTACGAGGGTAAAGCACTCGCGTTCAGTATTGTAGTATTTGCACAGAGCTTGGGACAGAAAACGGCTATCGTATGCAGTGACATGGTCCCAACATTGCTGGCGCAGAGCCAAACAGTTGCAAATCTATGACCGCTGGCATCGGTGTGTACTTTCGCAGGAGCAATCACGTCAAAGGGGGTGATAATTGGTGGTGAAGTGAGCCGCCCGGAAAGCTCAGACGCCAGACAAAAGCCGCGTCTTTCTCGTGAAGTTCTGTGAGAGGGCGTGCAACGTAAGTAAAATTGCGTAAGAGCCTTCGAAAGTATGTGCAGAGACGCACAATACTATGGACGCCGTTGGCACAGGTTGGCACGGGGAAATTCTTGACCGCACAAACTACTTCGAGATCGGGACGGACACCGGAAGGATTCACGAGGTGTCCGAGCAGAGTAAGTTGGCCGGCAGCCTAAGCGGCATTTTAATGAAATTAGCTGAAGCACCGCCTTGAGGAAAACAAAGAAATGTCGAATGACGTTTTCGGTGCGAGAAAATGTCGGTGAAAAGACACTAACGTCATCGAGTCATAAGAAGCCAACAAACTTTGACACCAAGGACAACATCGGGGAAATCACTTGTACTTACTAATTGGATTAAAGAAAATGATAAATTAACACAAATTAAAGTGGATGAAAAAAAAAACTGTCCGCAGGTGGGGAACGAACCCACGTCTTCGCATTACGCGTGCGATGTTCTCACCATTGAGCTACCGCGCAGCCGCTTTCCCATCCACTTTCTGGGGTATTTATGTTTTACAACTAGAACTCACCCTGGTAGTGTTAGCCAGCGCCACCACTCACAAACCTGGGGGCGGATGTGGAACATCTTTTCTGCCGGAGGCGTCACGAGCACGTGATCTTTTTGGGTGATGGCAACTGGTCAATAAACCCACATATGCTGCCTGAAGGCATCAATGTAGCCGGATTCGAGCCCTCGTTATGTAATGAACGAGAAGAAAGGGAACCGAGGAGCCCGATTTTTATTAATCATATCATAAGAAGCCAACAAACGTTGACACCAAGGACAACATAGGGGAAAGCACTTGTACTTACTAATTCAATTAAAGAAAATGATAAATTAACAGAAATTAAAGTGGATGAAAAAACAACTGTCCGCAGGTGGGGAACGAACCCACATCTTCGCATTACACGTGCGATGCTCTCACCATTGAGCTACCGTGGAACCGCTTTCCCATCCACTTTTGGGGGTATTTATGTTTTACAACTACAACTCAC
Organism: Dermacentor silvarum; assembly: GCF_013339745.2. NCBI lineage: Eukaryota > Metazoa > Arthropoda > Arachnida > Ixodida > Ixodidae > Dermacentor > Dermacentor silvarum. Next base: position 80,711,444 of record NC_051156.1, on the reverse strand, counting down.
CCTGGGAGTGTTAGCCAGCGCCACCACTCACAAACCTAGGGGCGGATGTGCAACATCTTTTCTGCCGCAGGCAACATAAAAACCCAACATAAAAACCCAACATAAAAACATAAATACCCCAGAAAGTGGATGGGAAGTGGCTCCGCGGTAGCTCAGTGGTGAGGGCATCGCACGCGTAATGCAAAGACGTGGGTTCGTTCCCCACCTGCGGACAGTTAATTGTTTTTTCATCAACTTTAATTGCTGTTAATTCATCATTTTCTTTAATTGAATTAGTAAGTACAAGTGATTTCCCCTATGTTGTCCTTGATGTCAATGTTTGTTGGCTTCTTATGATATGATTAATAAAAATCGGGCTCCTCGGTTCCCTTTCTTCAACGTCATCGAGGCAGCACAAGCACATTCGCCACCTAAAACCGTGAATGAGAGCGTCAATCATACGTTCACATCTAGCCGAGGCATTACTTAACCCGAACGTCATCACTTTAACCTGATACAGAACATCAGGTGTAATAAAAGCAGTCTTTTCACGGCACATGTCGTCAGCTGATATATGCCAGTACAGGGAGGAAAGCTCTATGGAAGAGAGATTTTTTTTTTGTACTTTATTTAAAGAATTCAGGGCAGATAACCGTAAGTAAACCGTAGGGCAGATAACTGGTGGACCAATATAGTTACGTAATGGGTGGAAGGGAAGCGCAGTCGAGGAAGACAGAAAATTAGGTAGGGCGATGAAATTAGGACATTGGCATTCGCAAATTTTAATCAGCTAGCACACGACAAGTGTAATTCGAGAACGGTGGGAAGGATTTCGCACGGCAGTCCGAGCGTTATCTGTCAGGGCAGTAAGTAGATGCACGCACTTTTTCTCCCTTTGTTTGGGCATGCCAACAGAATCCGCAAATATCGGCCAATCATAATCCGACGACAGTTGAGTGGGAGGCGGCCCTGTCCAGCTCGGACCCAGAACAGCAACAAGGCCTGGTCAACCGAGCCCGGATGGCGGCAAAAGGCAATGGTCTTCCGGAGTAGGAGGTCCGACCACAAAACGGCTATTAATTTTCCATAATAAATGTTTTAATCTCTCCCTTTGTTGAGATGTTAATAGTCGACAAAGGAGTAGTCCCCTTTGACTGCAATTTAGCGTTTCCAGTGTCCCTCCCACTTTCCAAATATTTGCTGGAAGTATTCTTTTCTGTACGAGTCAATAACCTTCTGCGATTCAGATTTTTTTTTTTGTTAGAATGCGACCTTTGAGCTCGGTTTTCAGTTTTCGGAATAGAACTTAATAAGCGTAGCCGGTACATCCCGAAAGATCCGTCTTTAACGCCGAGGATCATCGCCAGGGTCTAAACTGAGAAAATCTCAACGTCTCCACAATCGAAAAAAAGTTAGACATGGCCGCATCTCGACAAAATGCATGCTCATCGTCTTTTTCGGCATTCACCGTATTTTGCATAAGGAATTAGTCACGAATGACCAGGCTATAACAGCGACTTTCTGCAAACTTTAGGGCTCCCGCGGGGGGGGGGGGGGGGGGGCGTTTCGATAAATCTGAAACCTTTCTCATACTGCCTCGTATATACTGTAAACAAATAATAGAAGGCATTTCCTGTGGTCAACTAAGTTCTGCCATTTCCGTTTACACTTGCGTTCATAATGCTATGCGTTTTAGTTTAATTTCCTATTACCAAGGGAATTAGCATTTTCTGGACCTCTCCATTATATTGTTACGGATGAAGAATGGATTTATTTACAGTGAAAAGCGGAGACAAGACATGGGGTGGTCCGAAACAGCCGATCGGCCCAAAAACGTCGCGCTGCTTCTACTTCGTCTTCTACGCTTCTCCTGTGCGGCGTTACATTTTCCTCCGGGTTAGACGAAGCTCACCGAGCGCGTCAGAGTTCGCGTTCAGGATACGGCTTCAGCCGTGCGACGTGCACGACTTGCGTCTTGCGTGAACGGCGGTTATCGGCCGTCAGTTTAGCGATGACGTAGGTCACTTCACTCAAGCATCGCAGAATGACGAACGGGCCCGAATACTTGGCAAGAAGCTTTTGGGAAAGTCCCCTTTTCTGAACTGGCGTCCACAACCACACGAAGTCACCGGTGGCGAATCTGACGGGCGAATGCTGTGCGTCGTAGCGAGTCTTGGCATGAGCATGCGACGATAGGGTTCTGAGCCGCGAGAGTAGATGTGCTTCTTCGGCACGACACAATATCTGCGCGACAGAAGCATCTTCGTTAGGTGAAAAAGGAAGTATGGTGTCGAGGAAACTTTGAGGATGGCGAGCGTAGAGGAGAAAGAAAGGTGTGTATTCTGTTACATCATGCTTGGCTGTGTTAAAGGCATACGTGATGAACGGTAATACGGTATCCCAGTTCTTTTGATCCGCTGAGACATACATTGACAGCATATTGACGAGGGTACGATTCGTGCGCTCGGTTAGGCCGTTGGTTTGCGGATGATAAGGCGTGGAATGGCGATACTTAGTTCCACAAAGGCGCATTAACTCTTCCACGACGTCAGCGGTGAACTGCCGGACGCGATCACTTATCACCACACGAGGAGCTCCATGGCGAAACCCCGAAACATCGCCTGCTGTAGCTGAGACGAGTGCCATTGTTTCAGTATAACGTGTTAAGTAATCCACACACACGATTATCCAGCGGCACCCGGTGGAAGACTTGGCGAAGGGACCGAGTAAATCGATACCCACTTTCTCAAAAGGCGAAGTCGGCGGTCTAACTGGTTGTAGAGTTCCTGCAGGAGCCGTAGTCGGTTGTTTGTGGCGTTGGCAGACATCGCAGCTGGCAACGTACTGCTTGGTTGTCTTCCACAATTGAGGCCAATAGAAACGTTGTCGGAGGCGGTGGAGCGTTCGAGCGAATCGAAGGTGCCCGGAAGTAAGGTCGTCGTGCATGGCCCGAAGCACCGCAAGGCGCAAGCATTTTGGGACGACAAGGAGCAGTGGAGCACCATTGTTAGAATAATTCTTGTGGTAAAGCAGACAATCACGAATCACAAATGGCGTAGGCTGTTCGGATCTGCGAGTCGCATCAATAATCGGCTTAAGTGAAGGGTCGCGCTGTTGTTCGTTCTGGAAGACAGCGAAGTCAGGAAAGTCGGATGAGATGGCACTTAGGTAGTCGTCGAAATCGTCATCATCAGTGCTGTTGCTCTGAGCGGGAAGACGAAATAAGCAGTCGGCATCTGTGTGGCACCGACCACTCTTGTATGCAACGGAAAAGTTGTATTCTTGGAGCCGCAAGGCCCACCGAGCCAACCGGCCAGCTGGGTCACGCAGTCCAACGAGCCAGCAGAGAGAATGATGGTCGGTAACAATCTTGAAATGGCGGCCGTATAAATATGGTCTGAACTTGTGGATGGCGAAAACAACAGCAAGACATTCCAGTTCCGTGACTGTATAATTTCTCTCTGCTTTTGTCAGAGTACGGCTGGCGTAGGCAACGACGTGTTGGCGAGTGTCGTGAAACTGGACGAGCACAGCACCAACGCCCACACCACTGGCATCAGTACGCAGTTCGGTGACCACCTCCGGATCGAAATGGCGGAGAAGTGGCCCAGAGGTGAGCAAAAACTTCAGCTGCTCGAAGGCCGCCTCGCACTGAGTGGACCATACGTAGGGAGTGTCCTTGCGAAGCAGGTTAGTCAGGGGACAGGCAAGCTGGGCGAAGTCTTTAATAAACCTGCGAAAATAAGAAGAAAGGACCAGGAAACTTCTCAGGTCTTTCACTGTCTTCGGCTTCCTAAAGTTGCGAACAGCAGAAATCTTTTGGGGGTCTGGCCGTATACCGTCCTTGTCGACGAGATATCCCAGCACAAGGGCTTGACGCTCACCGAAATGGCACTTCTTAGAGTTTAAAATGAGGCCAGCCTGTTGAATGCAGTCCAAAACAACGCCGAGACGCTGGTTGTGCTCGTGGAAAGTGCGGCCGAAAATAATCACATCGTCTAAATAACACATGCAGATCTCCCATTTGAGACCGCGGAGGACGGAGTCCATAAATCGCTCGAAGGTTGCTGGGGCATTACACAAACCAAAAGGCATGACGTTAAATTCAAATAGTCCGTCAGGCGTAACAAAAGCGGTTTTTTCTCTGTCAGACGGGTGCATCGGTATCTGCCAATACCCAGACCGAAGGTCAACCGACGAAAAGTACGATGCGGAGTGGAGACAGTCAACCGCATCGTCAATGCGCGGTAAGGGATACGCGTCTTTCTTTGTGACGGCATTGAGGCGGCGGTAGTCGACACAAAATATCCATGAGTTGTCTTTCTTCTTCACTAGTATAACAGGAGCGGCCCAAGGACTACAAGACTCCTGAATAACGCCTTTCTGCAGCATGTCATCAACCTGTTCGGCGATCACTTTTCTTTCCGAGGGAGATACGCGATAGGGTTTCTGACGTATCGGAGTCGCTTGCCCTGTGTTGATGCGGTGGTGCATGCGGGATTCCGGCAACATCCGAGACCGCTCGCGTTGAGCAAAATCAAAGACTGACGTGTAACAGGCAAGCACTTCTAGGAGTACATCTTGCTCGGAAGACTGCAACGACTTGTTAATCATACGTCGCAAGTCATCCGAATAGTTGGGCAATGGTCGACTGATGTCTGAAGCCACTGCAACTATTCGTACGTCAATTGTGGCTTGCTCTTCAAATGTTCCCAATTTAAGGCCGGCGGGCAGGGCAACAGGCTCCGTAGAAGCATTCACAGTCCACAAGAATGCACGCCCGTCGATGGCTTGAACAACAGATCGAGGGACTAACACATTCTTCTTAAGCGCGTTGTTGTGGTCTGGCTCGACAAGACCGCTGCATGATCCCATCCGGACACGTGAAGAGCACACCGGAACAAACATGGCTGTCCGACCAGGCAGGAACACATCTTGAGAAAGCGAGAACACGTCGGCTTGATCGGTCTGCAAATCATCAAGTATGGCGATTGGCAACGCGCTCCGTAGTAAAATCTCTCCAGTCCCGCAGTCAAGTGTAGCACTGGATGCACGTAGGAAATCTATGCCTAAAATAACATCATGAGTTGCGTGGGCCAAAAGAGTGAACTCCGCTCTGAAACTCTGTCCTCCAATCGCAACCAAAACCGAACAAACGCCAACAGGGTGTAACACTTCACCACCAACTCCACGAAAAGTTTCTTTACGATCCCACGCAAACATAACTTTCTTTCCTAAGCGATCTTTGAAGCGCAGGCTCATAATAGAAATAGCGGCACCAGTATCTACAAGAGCAGCAGTATTTACACCGTCTATACACACGCACACCTTGTTCTTCAGCATAACAACAGACGGAGGAATTGGCGAGTCTGACCGTCCCGCGACCGCACCTCCATCGGCCGCACCAGCTAGTTTCCCAGCTGCGGCGGGGAAGGCGACCGACGACGGCGCGGGGATGGCGAACGGCGCATTCGGGTCGGCGGCGGTGTAAGGCTGCGCTCGGAGACAGGGGACTCATCGCGCGAGTGGTACGACCACTGTTGCCGAAGAGGTTGAACTCCAAATGGCGCGGGCGCGTCTTCGTGCACACGAGCTGAGTACGCCGAAAAACGTGGCGCTCGCTGCGGGCGGCGGCGACAATAGCGCGCAATATGTCCTCGGGAACCGCAGGCGTAGCAGACAGGTAGGTCCCGGTTGAAAGTAAATGGAGCAGGTTCGCGGCGTCGTTCCGGGTAAGATTCCGCAGGAGCTTGTCGTGGCATCGAGTATGCCGCTGCAGCAGGTCGTGGTGGTGGGTAGTAGTCTGTTGGACCACGACGGACTGGTGAGGGCTGACGGCGACTGAGGGTAGCCGGGAGGGACGGAAAGCTGGCGTTGGTGAAACGTGGTTCCTCAGATGGTGGTCGGCGCTCGCTGCGAAGTTCTCGCGACCAGGATGGTGGTGTGTCGGGAATGCCTTCGTCAAACGCGCACTGATAAGCAGCGTCTGCTCCCTGAAGTCGCGCTAGCTCCTCTTGAACCACTCGACGCACGATCGAGGCGATGTCCTCGCAGGCAGCGACGTCCATACTTGCAACTGTGGCGACATTGTCCAAGCGCCCGAACTTCGGTAAGATCCTGGGGGTCTTCAGAGCTTCGAACGCGCGACATTGCTGCCGGAATTCGGAAGGAGTGTTCAAGTTTTCTTTTGTGATTAGAAAATTGTACACGTCTTCGGCGATGCCTTTTAACAGATGTCCTACTTTGTCTTCATCGGACATATGTCTTCATCTTCAATGTACGTTGTACACGTTTCGCCAGGCAATTGCGCTCTACGCGAGAGCGTTTGTTCCGCTTTCTTCTTTTTCGAATTCCAGTCACCAAAGCAGGCTTTCAATTCCTGGATAAAGGTCTCCCAAGTGGTCAGCACGCTTTCATGATTGTCAAACCAGAGTAGTGCGGTGCCGGCGAGAAAAAATGCAACGTTCACAAGCTGTGCTTGCGTGCTCCACCCGTTATGGCGGCTTACTCTTTCATAGTGCCTTAGCCAGTCATCCACGTCTTCATCTGCTTTACCTGAGAATATGCGGGGTTCCGGCGTCCAGTAGCTAGGTGGTCTTGGTCGCGGGCTGGCTTGATCGATGCCCTCTTCGTTGGTGCTCGTTGACTGGCCTGCTTGGGCAGTGGCCATGCTTGTTGGCTCTGGTGGTAGTCCAGCCAGGCGTCTGCTTCTTCGAAGATCTTGGAGGACTGGGTTGTCCAGGGCAATCAGTACCCCGCACCTCCACCACTTGTTACGGATGAAGAATGGATTTATTTACAGTGAAAAGCGGAGACAAGACATGGGGTGGTCCGAAACAACCGATCAGCCCAAAAACCTCGCGCTGCTTCTACTTCGTCTTCTACGCTTCTCCTGTGCGGCGTTACAATATCAACTAACTAGTATAATGACCTCAGCAACCATATGCGTATTCAAGTGCCGTACGTATGTGAGTTACTGGAGCTTTCAATTATTTCAGGTAACTCACTAGTGTAGTGACTTCAGCAAGAATGTGCGTATTCAAGTGCCGTACGTGCGAGAGTAAAATACATCTGCTCTTACACCTTTTCGGGCACTCTATTGAAATTCTTACGTAGAAACCCAGAACTACGCGTCTTTTTATTCCTAATATTCCTAACGTGCCTGTAACATTTTAGGTGTGGCGTAAAGAAAACAGCCATGTATTAGGAACGAAGCTCCTTATAGCGGCACCCGTTCCGTCCCCGTCGTCGTAGTAGTAGTGTGTAACCAGTCTGAGAAAAGCGAGAAAAAAAATTCTGAAGTTCTGTCCGTAGCGCCGAATCGAACCAGGGACCCCTCGCTTCCGAGCGCGCGGCGTTAGCCCACTACGCCACGAAGCGCACATAAACACGCGCACCACGATGGCAATAAATACCCAACATTAACGAAAGGCCGCGTTTCTAGCGCGTTTCTAACGCGTTTGTGCTAGCGCGTTACGGCCCGTGTAAGAAGCTGGTGTAAGACGCTGTGGCCTCTCCGCCTTACCTTCAACGCGTTTCGAACGCGCTGCCCAAGGCGGTGGCAAGTCAAGTTCAAGTCGAAGGGCGTTTATGAATACGGGGGGTATACTCTCTCAGCAGTCATGTGATGGCGTCGGCAAACGCGGTGCACGTTCCGGCATGTGTAAATGGCTGCGTAAGACGATGTGGCCGCTCCCCCTTACTAGAGAGTACTGCACGTTTCTAACGCTTTTGTGCTAGCGTCCCCTTAAGCGGGAGATCCGATGATTCCCTCCGGAGCTTCGCCCACTCATCATCATTCACCCCGTGGATATGCTGTGATTTTTTTTTATTCCGTAACCGCGGATAAAGCAGCTTTCTTTATTTTATACTCGCATGACTGAAATGAATGTTTCTGTAAAAGTCATGCTTACAATTTCTTTTAGTTAGGTGACCTCTCGAGTTTCGTACACCAACACTACTATAAGTTAGTCTCAGTTAGGCTAGCAACATCAGCTTCACAATTTTCTTTTCTCGACACGACGCAGTCACCTGGAGACATTCCAAGCTGCGACATAATTTCTCTAGTGTCAGGGTTACCGGCACACGAGACATGAATTCAGACGACACACAAAACGCATTTGTAATGTACCACACGATAAGTCCAAGTCGAATCTATATACAACCGCAAAAGTCGTTACACTGACTTTGATCTCTCCCCTTCGCCCTAATATATTTCTCGACTTCTTAAATCATTTCACAAGTTCTTAAAACGTCCTAGGAAGTCAGGTACGATGTGGCGCTTACATGTCTGAGTTGGCGTAGTTCTTTCGCATTGCCCGGTGGAATAATGACATCTCTGCTGAGGGTTGTCTCCGTAGAATACACCTGGTTTGTCAAGCGTTGTCGTCGGTGAGGGCGAGGTTGTCCCCGTAGCATAATACGGGGCCGTTGTCGAACCAAGGCTTTGCTGGCGACCACGGTGCACAGCCGCGGGGCGCGGAGGATCAAGCCCGACTGCTGCAGGTCCACTGGTGTCCACCTCCTGCTCAACTCTTCAATCTCGAAGTCATTGGTTCACCGCCTTCTTCGCCCAGTCTTGATGATGATGATGATGAACCTTAACCATGGCTCGCACCCACTGAGGGGGATAGGCCAAGAATCGGGCAGCAGCAGGTAGCTAAAAAAATTCTTTCTAGCAGACTTCTTCCATCTTCTCTTCTAGCGGTGTTCTGCCATTACCCACCTTGCTCTTTCCAGGCTACACCAGCCCTCCTCCTTTTCCTTATGCGCTTTCTTCCTTTTCTTCTTCTACTTCAGCTCGTGACATCTAGTAATATTATTTACACCATAACAATAATGGGGATCCACGCCAGGCGCTAGCGCAGACGATGCCCAAGAACTGCCGCCCAGAACTGCAGGCTGTTGCCTTAAAGGGCCCCTAAACCACGTCAGATATTTTTTGAAGATTTCAAGTAAACACGCGCATCGAGGTCAGAATGCAATCACGATTAACGATGCCAAACGCTGCAGCGCTACGCGCCGCGGGCGCGCCACGAAACCAAAAGAACAATGTCGTACTCCTCCCCTCGCCTTTCCGGAACCCTAGCGGTCGTCATGACGTCAGCAGGGGGAATCTGGTGATATCAACGGTGGAAACGATGTCCATTGGTCGAACAAGAACCTACGACTACCGGTTTGTCTGCTAGCAGGTACGCGCGCTCCCTGCTCGTCCTCGCCGTGTTGCTCGCTTGTGCGCGCTTGCGCATCGGTATTTACAACCCTCAACGCAAGTGCCAAATCGCTCGTGTTCCAACACAGTCGTGCTTAGCGGTCTGATTAGCTGCGCGAATAGAGTGCAACAGTGTTGGCCTTTACAGACGTGCGCGCAACACTGGGTCTATAGCGGCACGCTTCGCATAACACGCGCCGGCACCGCAGCAACATCGGGTAGCCGAGAAGCGCAGAGTCCACGTCCACGTTACCGGCACGCTAACTCGCCGCACGCCGTTTGCCATTCGCGGGCCGCCGTTCGACAGCGGTTTTGCTCGCGAGCGGCGAGATTTCCTTGCCGTACGTAGAGAGAATGAGACCGGGACTCATTTGTGCGGCAGCCTCGCCGCCGCTGATCGCTCGACGGCGCCGATATTGTCGCTAGGCCTTTTCCGGTTCCCTTCAAAGCTAAAGCGGACGGCGCTTCGAAATGAATTACCGACGCTCACAAGCCGCAATATTTTCCTATCGTTGTTATCGCTCTTCGCAATAATTGTACACAAAGAAGAAAAATACGCTGATATTAGCGGCGCCGTCGGCTGCGATGCGAGCACAGCCGAGCCGGTCGTCTCCCGTCGGTAGCCGTGCACTCAGCAGCAGCCGATGTTTTCGTTGCCGGTGGCGGAGGCGCGCAGCTTCGCGGTCGTCGATTGGCCCGTTGATAGTGCAGCGGGCGGGGCGCCGGCCGAATTTCCGTCTACTTTGGACACCTCTCGCGCGGCAGACAGGAGGCCGCTAGCATGGCTAGCGTGGACGTGCCTTAATCGGAAGTAGGCGTTTTGAGAAGCGCGTTGGCGATTACGTATGTCACGTGACATTTCGAGCAGCACTCGGCGAGGAAGGGAGACCAGCTGACGAGGAGAGAAGCGAAGGAAAGAGCGAAATGGGCGAGGGCCGTTTTTCGATCATCAAACGCGTGTAACTCCGCTATTACGGCACCATTTCGAAGAATTCTCGCGGCTACGTGTTCGTTGTAGACTCGTGCACAACTGCAACACCACAACTAAATTTCGACCTCTGGGTGGTTTAGGGGCCCTTTAAGGAGAGACACTTATGTATTGATGCAATTACCTTATCGTTGCATTTTTAAAGATATAATTTACCGGTCAGCAGGTCATCAGCAACATCATCAAACGCTTTCCTGAAATCTAAAAAATACCCATGAGTTTTCTTTCTTTTGTCTATTGCTCGGGATCAATTGTCTTTAAATTGTACCACTTGTGTGTAACAAGAAAGGCCTTGTCGAAGTCCATGTTGTATAGGAATTGTAATGTAATGTTTAAGAACGTGCGTTTCTAATTGCGGAAATGTGCGGAAATGACCTGCTCGAAACACAGAGAACAAATCTGTGCTTCAACATTACCCTTATCATTATTAATAACAGTACAAAAGTGATTTATAGGGAGGGTACGGCAACTGTCTCCTTTACCTCTTGATCGAATGTATCTCAAGAATTCATTTGGGCCCTTCAACCACTGATCACCAAGCTGTGCAAAATAATATTGCTTGGCCGATGCAGCTAAGCTCTTAAATTTAAGCATTAGCTTATTTGGTTCTGATAGGTTGTCTTAGGACCTAGGTGTTTTATGCTTTAAGTACACTTCCCGTATGCTGCCTATCATGGTAAGCAGTCGCCCTTTAAACCACACCTTATCTTTGCGAAAACGAGTTGTTCCTTAAATTTTCCCCGCAAAATGTCGCACGAGACAGATGGTCCGCGCTAGCCAATATAACGCGCAATAAAAACACGTATAAAGCTGCGCTCGAATTTCACATTAGGGAGTAGCGTAATCGTCGGTGAAAGTTTTTACTTAAAGAATATTGGTCCGGTTGGGTGAAGGTTACTTTGCATTGTGCTTTATTATGCTTCTCTAGTCCTCCTATTTTTGCTAACTTTAATTACATTCTTTGAACTGCCGCACAGCCTGATGTAAAATAAATGTGTGTGCTGCAGAAGTGTTGCGTAGGCCTACACAAGCGGCAAAACATTTTATGAAAACACTGCTATTCCTTCACCGTGTGCTGCGAGGATCGATATTTCTCGTCCACTGAAGAGGAGCATCCTTATGCAAAGAGTTTCTGTGCGCAAAGTCACGCAGAACGCTTTAATCTGTGTGATGTGAAAACGGCTCAAAAGCGTTCTAGAATTAATGGGGGGAAAGAGCATGTGTTGACGGCTGGATGCTGAAAGTCATAAATACAATAAAGCTGCTTGTTGGAAAAAGCTGCACATTTTCATGGTGACAGTTAGCAAAAATGTTTTCGATTCTCTTTTTTATGCTCTTTCATGTTGCTTCCTATCCTGATGCGCCTGCGGCGTTGAGAGCGTGGATTGAGAAGCGGTCTGTACTAGCGTAGTTTCTCATCTTTTTGATCCACACGCACGTGGTCTGTAGTTTGGTCATGATGCCCATACCACTTCCTTGATTAGTCAAGTGGGACACCTCCTGTACTATTGCGAACAAGATCTCTTACTGGAGAGGTAGAGCCGCTGACCTATCGAGAGGTGAGGTGTCCAAGTCTTCCCTCACCTGAAAACATGCGTGTTTCCCGTGTCACTTCCAGGGAGTGTTCCGCCTTCTCAATTCTGTATAATTTTAGACAGATTCTAGTTGTTTGTAGGTGGCCTGCTCTAGTTAATAAAAACGAATGTTCGCTCACTCTTTGTTTCGGAAGCAACTTCCGACAAGGCAACAATCAGCAAAGCAGCGCAGCTAGAAAGCTTCATTGTTTTGTTTTATGTATCAAAATATACAAATCTGAAAAGAAAATGACAACAATCGTGAGTGCGCGTTTCGAGAAAACAAAATCTGAAATTGAGCGAGTAGCTAAGGTATGGACAGACGCATCGCATTTTTTACAGAGTTAAAAAAATGTTCAATGTTAGATATGAGAAGCACAACTTCGCGGTTATCATGGTTCATCTGCCCAACAGTTTGGGTCGGCGGACCGGCCTTTTTTGAAGGGCTACAGTAAATGTTCGCATCACAGTGTCTTAATATATTTAGAGAAAAAAATAAAAAATAACGATAACCGCACCTTCCACTTCGTGAATATGGTCGAGCAGCGAAGCTGTGTAACAGCGGTGTGTGTAACAAGCTTCTGTGTAACAGAAGCTGTGTGTGTAACACTCGTAACACAGAGTGTTACGAGTGTTACATGTGCAGGTGTTGCACCTGTTGCAATTGCGTAAACACAGGTAAGCACAGATCTACAACAGGATATACAGGGTGTTTCAGCGAACACGTTCAAAATTTATTTAAGGTTGCCTGTGGCAGATAGCCCAATTCTAGTTAATGAGCTGGTCTACTTGAACAGGCGGACATTACTTGCAAAAAAATTAAAATGCATAATCGACTAATCAACAAAAATTCACTAATTAAGTTTTTAACTAATTACCTGATGGCCTATATTGCAATTTACAAATTGTAGCCGTGGAGTTCGCAAGGCGGATCCACTTGGAATTAATTCTCAGGATGACACCAGTTTCGAGATAATAATTCCCAAATTTTGCTGAGAAATGCATTGGCGTTCCAGTTAAATTTGTGCTTCAATGCATAAAGCGACGCCAATGCATTTCTCCGCAAAGTTCGGGAAGTAATATCTCGAAACTGGTGTCATCCCGAGAATTCATAATCATATCGTGGTTTTGCCACGTAAAACCGAAAAACTTGCTAAATAAAAAAAAAGCAGATGGCTGCGTTGTTCGGCTTTTTTCTAGGGGTGTACACAAAATAAATTATTCTCGAGTCTGATTTCCGAGAACAACATGTTACGCTTATCCTATATTCCATACATAATTCTAATGCCGTTCCCAAATGTATGGCCGTTCAACTCAGCAGCTTGTATATTATAAACGGCTACTCTCAGTTGTCCGGTGCACTATTAACGACCATAATTTAACAATTAAAGGAACGGCATGCCTCACATACACGTAGAGATATTTGCAGATCTGTCGCGTTCTTTGAAGAAGATAAGTGTGCGTAGACCCGCTTTAGACAAGTAAGTCCTGGCGGTTCGGCATGCCCGCGACCGCGCCGGTGGGCTAGACCTGCCGGTCGCGACATGGGAGTAGCCGGGTGCGCGACGAGTTCGCGTCCTCGCCGGACCTACAATGCAGTTATTTCACTCACTCACTCGCCCCCTGGGGCACCCATATTTAATGGGTTGCAAACATGGTGAGACTGTCAAACAAAGTTTTCCTTGTCTGAATCAAGTTAGCAGATTTACAGGCTGCCCCAAAACGGGGCGTTTATATTGAATGACAGCTAGGAACTTGTTAAACAGGACTTATTAACACGCGTGCGTTCATTCGCTCAGGAACTGCGCCTCTGCGCAACAGCCATGACTCTCCGGCAGCACAATCATTCAGAGTAACAGTCCGCACTTGCATCGGTCTCTTACCTTTGAGACTTCAATAGTGCAGTTATGCGTACACTCGAACGGAAACGACTATTCGGCGTGGTACAGTATATCAATAACACTTCCCTATATATATATATATATATATATATATATATATATATATATATATATACATTGTTTTGCCTGCTAAACACCCGTGTACCTAGATTTAGGTGCACGTTAAAGAACCCCACGTGGTCCAAATTTCCGGAGTCCCCCACTACGGCGTGCCTCATAATCAGATCGTGGTTTTGGCACGTAAAACCCCATAATTTTTTTAATTTTAACTTGCCTGCTATGCATGTTATTTCAGCGAATGAGAGTTTTCTGTGCAGTATTCACCAATAAGTGTGTTTGTTACTGTAAACACGCGCGCTGGTCAGGAGTGCTCCCTTTTTCAATTAGTGAATTTACAATATTTGTTATTTCTTCCCTTATATATATCGTGAATATAGATGTCTATGTACAGTTTTTTTTTAATTACCTAAAAATACATTGATCATTCTTCGCGCCACGCAGTTAATCAACCTGGTTTATTTTACTCTAATATTGTTTTCTTCGATCATTGTCCCTGATAAATATTCACCAATAAGCGCGCGTAACATGACACGATATCAATAATAAAAGTTTCTTACGTAGCTTCATGTTGTAGATATACCAGTTACATTTAGAAGACAGTGGTAAAAACAGCAGTTCACCTGGCTAAAACTACATTTGGTACCGGCCGTCAGGAGTCATGGGCGCACCAATGAAACTAAAACATAAAACAAAATGTACTGCACACACGTTCTGCGAGATAAACTGGGCGTCCGCCAGCGCCCTCGTAGTGAACACGCGCTCGCTAGCAGACGACGCGCTTGACAACAACAGCAAAATTGAAGACGTCGAGTTGTATAATCCATGCCTCAAATATATATGTTTGGCAAAATGGTGTAAACATAAATTTGCAGTTGAAATAAAGCACTGTTTTAATAACGTACTTTGTGCAATCGGCCTCGGCTACCGCAGCAAAAGTACTTTAAGTATGCCGTGGAGCGCGTCTCCGCCCCAATCAACTTTGCTCGCAGCGCCCTCGCACTATTTTTCCACACGCGAAGCCTCAGCGGGAGAGCGCCGTTCGACCCAGTCGACCATTGTCTACTACACTCTAGTCGCTGGTGCTGTGATGCACGTTCGTTATCCGAAAGGGCGCGCCGCACAGGACCACCATCTCTTATACCTGTCGCCTCTCCTCCTCGTACCCAGCGCGGCCTCTAATTGGTGGCCTCCTCCACCAGCACGCCTTTCCTCCTCTGCTCGTCACAAGACCTGCCCTCGCCGGGCGCGGCTGTCATCCTCTCGTGGTCATGTGACCTCCGTGACGCTCGACAGACGGCGAAGGGTCGACTAAGAACAGCTCCACTGTTAAAAACAAAATAAGCAAACAAAAAACAGGAAGAAAAAAGAAAGTGTGGGAGAGAGCCGGGGGCTAAACAGATGACTTGTTTGTAGCAGGGTTATTCATCGTGCATTCTCGGAGTCACGTCCCTCATTATTCGCAGTGTTTAGGTCTTTCACACGTTCCCAAAGACGAGCATCATGGGGTCAGGAATTGAGGAGCGTAAGAGAAGGAATTCGGTACGCTTGCTACCAGATGGTAGACAAACGCGAAAGCCCTTTTGTGGTGCTTTCATCAAACAAAGGCGTTGCAAATTGACAACAATGTGCAAGAAGAAAAATAATAAATTCATAAGAAACAACAATAATGATAATTTAACACAAAAGGAGGGATGGAACGATGCAAAGAGCAGAATCAGCTCCGAGGAGTACTAGTAATTAATGCGAAAAATGTAGAACGCCAAGAAAACTATAAAAATAATTATGTAGAGAGAAAAGAAAACAGCACATGTAATAATGTGATGAAATGAGAAGGCACAGAAAAACAAGGTACAGAAATAGATATTCAGCATCAGAGATGTATTCAATCTGCAGATCTGATGATTGATTTATTCTTTACTTACTGTAACCTCTACACTAATAAACGAGGGCTTTCGCATGTGTTCATTTATGCCGTGTGTGTATATTCTAAATTAGTGGA
Source organism: Dermacentor silvarum (assembly GCF_013339745.2). Classification (NCBI taxonomy): domain Eukaryota; kingdom Metazoa; phylum Arthropoda; class Arachnida; order Ixodida; family Ixodidae; genus Dermacentor; species Dermacentor silvarum. Next base: position 80,695,732 of record NC_051156.1, on the reverse strand, counting down.
TAAAATATAACAGTCTTTGTTCCCGTTCACGATCAGAGCCTCGGAGGGACCAGCCCGTCGACGGTCTTTATCCCAGCTTTGAAGGCGGGGCATTGCTGGCGCTTTATTACAGACGCCTGCTAGTCACCAGGACAAGCCGCTGGTACCCACGACAGCAGAATCTGCAGCCAGCCCGGATAGCGACCGCCGCGGGGACCGGCTCACCACACACGCCAGCTCCACAGGCCCAGAAGCTCATCACTCCTCCAACACTACCATAAATGGCCTACAATCTTCGCAGCTAGGCCGACGACCCTCGAACACCGAAGCAGCAGCGTGAGAACTGACTGTATCAAGGTTAAGCCACGGTCCGCTCATCCAATGCATGGTCACGCGTCAACGGTTTCCCACATTTGCTGAAATAAGCAAGTAAGGGAAACGGTTGAGAACCGCGTAAAGTAGAATCTCCACAGCATGACGATTAAGTCATATCCAACCGCTAATTTGGTACCGAAGGGCTTGTGCCTCAAGCTGAATCCGGCCATGACAACACTTAATCAGGATGAACGTGCCCGGAAGCAAAAATTAAAATAACTTTATGATGCCTCACTAAATCTCATCAAAATCATTATGGAACACACTGTACGCAAATGTCCCGTGGTAGAAGAAGCTTTGCACTCTCTAAAATCCCCAGTGCCATCTCAGTGAACAGCAGAGTATGAAAATCACAAAATACAATATACAAATGAGCGTACGTGTCGGAAATTAGAGCGGGAGGGCGCACCTCAGACGATTTCAATCAGCGCGAATGTACCTGCGACTATCAGAAATGGAAACAATGGCGTAGAAACAAAGGTGGTTAAGTTGTCATCTGCCCCAATATCTCCTTTCGAAATAAGTTTTCTTTCTAAAGGCCTTACGTTCTGTCCGGGAAGTGGTAAATTGAATGAATTTCCGTTATATCAGGATTTGGATAATTTTGCCAGAAATATTCGCTTGCGGCAAATATTTCCACGGCGAAACCAGCCAAACAGCCTTCCCCGGAGCGCCAGAAAAAACTTTGCCGCCACCAGATCAGTGGGACAGATATTTGGAAATGTATATATCCGCCCTCCAAACAGATATAATGACGGCATGATCACAATTAAAACGTTTTCGACATAACTTGTCGTATCTCCATACGGAGATACGACAGCGAAGTCTCTATCTCCAGCGGAAGTCATTGGAGTCGCTGAGCTGCCGACAGGGTTAAGGGTGGCGCCATAGTAATATTGGATAAGGTCGACTACCTGAAAGGAGCATATCAGCAATTAGAAATTAAGGACTTCCACATGGATCTTGCACAACACCCCAATAAGTTTCGTGAATCAAAAGCAGGCCACGAAATAAATTCACTACATAACGAAGGAAATGTATCTAACGATATGCCGAAAGCAATGCAGCTGATTCAGCCAGCCCCAGGTCGTTTTTTTTGGTTCCTAAAATCTAGAAACCTAACGACCCTGGTAGCCCCATTGTCTCAAGGGACGGCACGATAATCGAAAGAATTTCAAGTGCCTTGGATTTCAGTATTAAGGACATAGTTCCGACCATTCTATCTCACATTCAGGAAGCCAACCAATTTATTGGTATAATAACTGGGCCTCAGATCCCCAAGGAAACCTTCCTGGTTACAGCAGGCGTAGTATCCCTATATACAAATATACCAGAACAATATAGAATTGACGCGACCATCAACGCTTACATGAAGGCAAACAAGCCTATAAGTTCAGAAGAGGACCAGCTGTCAACAATACTGTGGTTAGTACTAGGGCACAGTAACATCGAATTGGACGAGAAACTCTTTCTCCAGATAAGTGGTATGGCAATGGGCACAAAGATGACTCATTCTGCCAAAATTTCTATGACATCACTCGAAGAACCCTCTCTTGCGGCCAGATCTTTGTAGCCGCTCATCTACAAAATGTTCCTAGACGACATTCTTTATTTGGGAATGCGGCGAAGGAAGTCTCAGTAGATTCTAGGCAAATTTTAATTCACCTCATCCATCGAACCCTTTCCTACAAAGGTACTCTAAGTCAGCTGTAAACTAATCGCATATTCAGAAGCTTATATGAAATGCCAACAGGCCCACGACGTAACCTTCATTTAAAAAGCTGGCAGATCCCACGCTAAATGGGAATCGATGTTAGGCGAAGCAGTGTGCGGGGAGCTTACCAAGTTAACGAAACCATCATGAGAGCACCAACACGTAGGCCGCGGTTTCATGACCTACATGACACGCATGTTTTGTCTTCATATCATGAGTCCTCAGGAGTCCCTTTAGCTACGCCTAAGAGACCTTAAGGCGAAAGCCTTAGTCATGTTGATGAACACGACATAGACCATGAACCATTAGCATTTTCCGTCACTGAATAACACATCCGAACCCATTGCATTGATTTTTGAGTGTCAATATTTTTTTGGTGTGTCATTGGCATGTTTGCTGAGTCATGGTCATTACTATGGCTTCTACCACTATCCTTAAATGTTTCCTTCACTTAGTACCCACGTCAGATCCCATTTCAGTGGTTTTTGAGTGTTAAAGATTTCTCGCTGGATTATTGTCATTTTAGGCGGTTGTTTATCATTTATGTCCATCACACACTGTTGTCACACTATGCCAATTTTGGTAGCTACCAAGGTAATGAAACGACCATGAGAACACCAAGACATTGGCAGCTGTTTCATGACCCACATGACACACATGTGATGATATTCATGTTATGACCTATTACCTATGATGGTCATGACCATGACCTATAATATCATGACCGTGTCATGATATTCATCCATTGCCTCTTGTGGAACACGCGCTCTTGCGAGCGGATGGTTTGACGCGAAAGCCTCGTCTCTAGGGATGAGGCCCTGGAGGCCACCAGCCCGGAGGTCGATGGCCCCTTGTTCTGAGATGACGGAGCAGCACTTCACCGCCGGCTCACTGTGTGTACCAAACAGTCACCGGAGCCTGGAATCTTGATAACCTGGCCCAAAAGCGTCAGTCCGTGTTTTTGCAACCAGAAAAGGTGAGAACATTCTCGCTGCCTTTTCTTTTTCTCAGAATGGATCACATGAAATCGAGGAAAATTGTCAGTATTTCGGCCAAAAAACTTGAAAACTTCTTCGGTGCGCCTTCGTCTCAGACGGCGATAAAGGAGTCGGGGGAATGAACTTGCCATAAGTATACGTGAATGTTTAGGCAGCAGCGCCAGCCACCCACCATGGAGCCCAACGAGGCGACGCTGCCAGACTTGGAAAAGATAGGCCCTACAAACGCCAGCTGTATGCCGCCACTATACCCATATATGGAATATCCAAGGTTGGCTACCCACACAAGGCTAACCCTAGCTGCCTAGGAAATTAGAAGTAAATGGAAGTTAAAAGAAGACAGGATCGATTGAAATTGAGAGAGAAAGACGAAGATTGAAGAAGAGGACAGGAAAAGGCAACTGTCGATTTCCCCTGGGTGGGTCAGCGCAGGGGTGCCGCATTTGTGAAGCATAGGCTGAAAGGTGTTGCCTCTGCCGGGGGGCCTTAAAGGTCCAACCACTCGGCATCGGCTCAACCCCAGGATCCCCCTTTCCGGAGACACGGCTCAGCCGCCCACGTCTACACGCGGGGATGTCCAACCCTCATGTGCTCGGGTACGTGGTGTGGAAAGTCACCGAACGCCTGCTGACGCAGACGCCCCTGCGGCGTACTGTCAAATCAATGTTAGTTATTCTATTTATGTAAACATTAAACAGAAGCGATCCCAATATACTTCCTTGGGGTGCGCCTGAAGTTATTGTTAGTAAGGATGATTTGTGCGTGCCGATACATAGATACTGGCTTCTGTTTGTAAGGTAAGATTTAATCAAAGATAAGGGTTTACCACGTACTCAACAGATTGGTGTGCTAAAATTTTATGGTCCAGTGAATGAAATGCTTTTATTAGTTTCTTTTGAATGTTTATTAGTACATGTTCTTTCAATTCTAATAATGCCGATTCAGTTTATCGTCCCTTACATAAACCATGTTCTGATTCTGAAAAAAGCTGTATCCTCTGAAAGAAAGTGATTGAGCCAATAATGCAGGATTTTTTCAAAGGGTTTAGCAAAGATAGGTATGATAGATATAGGTCGAAAATTTTAGGCACGTTTTTGCCTCCGCCTTCATATACAACAGACACTTTTGATCGTTTCATTGCATCTGGTAAATTCACCTAGTTTTATCGACAAATTATCATCATCCTCAGCCTATATTTTATGTACACTGCAGGTCGAAGGCCTCCTTCTGCGATATCCAATTACCCCTTTATTGCGCTAGCGTATTCGAACTTGCGCCTGCAAATTTCCCAACTTCGTCACCCCATCTAGTTTTCTGCCAAACTCGAATGCGCTTCCCTTCTTTTGGTATCCATTCTGTAACCCTAATGGTCCACCAGTTATCCATCCTACGCATTAGATGGCCTGCCCAGCTCCACTTCGCACACTCAATGTCAACTAGAATATCGGCTATCCCCGATTGTTGTCTGATTCCCACCGCTCTCTTCCTGTCTGTTAACGTGAGTCGTAAGATTTTTCGTTCCATCGCTCTTTGTGCGGTCCTTAACTTGTTCTCAACCTTTTGCGATAGCAATTATATGGACACTTCAACCGGATTTCTGCCGTCGTCGTGAGGTTCCGTATAGATAAAATCTTCGCCGCGCGCCGTATGCCCGAGCGGAAGCGTGGGGGGACGCGCGCTATCACGGAGAGCGAACGCACTCAATCTCCCACGCGCAAGCAAGGAAGCGGGAAGCCAGCGCCCAGCGCCGGAGGGAGCGGGGGGGGGCACTTCTACTCTGCCAACAACCGCGCTCGTCGCTCGCCCGCACCATCTCTTATCTCCACACGGCTCTGACCTTTATGCACTGTGCATTCGCCGCTCAGTTTCTGTTGAAGCGATAGACCGCAAGTACGTACCTTCGCCCGCTGCAGCGTATGTGCTTGCTGCCAGCGTTTTGACAGTCGTTGTCTGCAGTCATTCAATGTGATCTATTCATGTTTGTTTGTGCGCGCTCACACCAAGCTTGTTCATTCAGTTAGTAATAGCCGGGCCACATTTTCCAACGCACGCTACACATGTAATGCTGCCCGGATCGGCAGTGCAGCGCTACAGATGTGTCCCTTCGCACGCGCTGCCCAGGGGAAGCGCTTCTCATCATCACCGCCGTTTCACACTCGCCTTCTCGTGGTCATCGAGTCTCTCTTCACGTCGGTCTACTTACGCCGCAGCACACCTGCTTGCTTTATCAGCTAATGTTTACTACAATTCATATTGCTACCAAAGCCGCTCACCTTACTTCGTATGACATTGCTGTGTTGCTATCGCATTCATTGCTTCGCCCTTATGGCGAAACTGTGACATTTTTTGTTAACCTCAAAGTTTCTGCCCCATGTGTTAGCACCGGTAGAATGCAATAATTGTACACTTTTCTTTTCAACGACAGTGATAAACTCCCAGTCAGTATTCGGTAATGCCTGCCGTATGCACTTCAACCCAATTTTATTCTTCTGTAAATTTCTTTCTCATGATCAGGGTCCCCTGTGAGTAATTGACATAGATAAACGTACTCTTTTACAGACTCTAGAGGCGGACTGGCGATCCTAAATTGTTACTTTCTTGCCAGGCTATCCAACATTATCTTTCTCTTCTGCATATTCATCTTCAACCCAATTCTTACACTTTCTCGATTAAGGTCGTCAATCACTTGCTGTAATTCGTCTCCATTGTTGCTGAATAGGACAATGTCATCTGCAAACCGAAGGTTCTTGAGATATTCGCCGTTCATCCTCACTTCTAAGCCTTCCCAGTCTAACAGCTTGAATAATTCTTCTAAGCATGCAGAGAATAGCATTGGAGAGATCGTGTCTCCTTGCCTAACCCCTTTCTTGACAGGTAACATTCTACCTTTCTTGTGGAGAACGAAGGTAGCTGTGGAATCCTTGTAGATATTTGCTAAGATATTCACGTATGCCTCCTGTACACCTTCATTACGCATTGCCTCTATGACTGCTGGTATCTCTACTGAATCAAATGCCTTTTCATAATCTATGAAAGCCATATAGAGAGGTTCAGTGTACTCCGCAGATTTCTCGATCACCTGATTGATGACATGGATGTGATACATCGTAGAATATCCCTTCCTGAAGCCAGCTTGTTCTCTTGGTTGGCTGAAGTCAAGTGTTGCCCTGATTCTATTGGAAATTATCTTGGTGAGTATTTTATACAATACTGAAAGCAAGCTACTGGGTCTATAATTTTTCAATTCTTTAACGTCTACCTTCATATGGATTAGTAGAATGTTGGCGTTCTTCCAGCTCTCTGGTACACTTGAAGTTGTGAGCCATTGCGTATAAAGGGCCGCAAGCTTATCAAGCATGATACCTCCTTCATCTTTGTATAAATCTGTTATTCCATCTTCTCCAGCATCTTTTCTCCTGGTCGTGTCTTTCAAGGCCCGTCTAACTTCATCGCTAGTTATAGAAGGAGCCTCTTTATCCGGTTCACCACTATTTCCAATGAAAGTAGCTTGGCTGTTTTGGACACTGTACAGGCCAGCATAGAATTCTCCGGCTGCAGTTACTATGTCATCGAAATTGCTGATAATATTACCATGCTTATCTTTCAGTATATACATTTTGCCTTGTTTTGCCTTGTCCTATTCCAAGCTTTCTCCTTACTGATTTAATGCTGCGTTCAAATTTTACAGCTTCCTCAATCTTACCCACGTTATAATTGTGAATATCACATACTTTTTTCTTGTTGATCAGTATTGACAGTTCAGCGAATTCTATCTGATCTCTTGAGTTGGACACTTTCATGTTTTGCCGTTTCTTTATTAGGTCCTTTGTTTCTTGGGAGAGCATACCTACTGGTTGCCTTGGTGCCTTACCTCCCACTTCAATTGCTGCTTCTGAGATCAACCTAGTTAAGGTTTCATTCATTACCTCTATGTTGTCTTTATCTTCCTTTTCTAAAGCTGCGTATTTCTTTGCGAGCACCAGCCTGAATTGGTGTGCTTTTACCCTTACTGCCTTTAGGTTGGCATGTTTCCTCTTGACTAATTTCACTCTTTCTCTCTTCAAATTGAGAGAAATGCTATACCTCACTAACGTATGGTCACTGCACTTTACATTTCCTAACACTTCTACATCCTGCACTATGCTTGCATCGGCAGAGAGTATGAAATCTATTTCACTCCCTGTTTCTCCATTAGGGCTTTTCCAGGTCAACTTCCTGTTGCTGCGCTTCCTGAAGAAGGTATTCATTATTTGGAGCCTATTCATTTCTACGAATTCTACTAACATCTCTTGCATTCCTAGAATGGATGCCGTTGTTGCCAATTGCTTGCTTACCAGCTTGCTTTTTCCCCACTTTTGCATCGAAGTGCCCAGGACTACAGTACATTGAGTTTTCAACTTTCTCATTGCTTGGAAGAAGACGACGACGAAGCTACCTGTGGCTCCTGGTGATGCATCGGCTCCGACTTCTTTCGTGTGTTGTTTCCAAATTATTGTATCGACTATTGTGATTTTTGGACCACTGGTGCTGTAAGTCTCCCGCTGTCGAACGACACCTCTTGAGCGGAAATCGGACTTGCCATCTTAAATTCATCGCCGATTCTTCGCAACATCCGCACCCCCGCACCCCTGCCGCGCAGAGCTAGCAGTGTGCGTCGGCGGTAGCAGCTGCAGCAGACATGAGCTAAGACGACGTCGTCGATGCTGTCAACATGACTCCAGAAGAGATCCTCGATTGGCGTGAGAAATTTGTTTACTCCGCCACCAAGAGGCCTTCGCCCACTTCGCCAAGCACCCTCAAAACTTTACCGCCAGTAAGCCACATTCTGCCTCGTCCTCCTTCACTCCCTGCCGCTGAATACAAAATCATTCTTCGTGTACATGGCGGTGTCAACTGCACTAATATACATCCAGTCTCTCTCCGTGACATCGTCATGAAGTCCACAGGCCTCTCCGCGGCTGCAACATCGCTAGATCGACTTTGGGCCAACGAGATTAACAACACAATCATCATAAGCACCCCCTGCATGAACAGGGGTGATGGCTACTTGAATATCGCCGCCCTCACTATCATGGACAAGAGCTACGAGGTCTCCACGCACGTGACAGATCCCAAAAATTCGTGTAGGGGCACCATCAAGCTGCCTGCCTCCCTGGTGGAGGGGAACGTGTTGGTTAAACTTCGAGACTCCAATCCAACAATCGAGATCCTAGCTGCTCGAAGAATGGGCTCCACGGACTCCATCCTGGTCACTTACGAAGGCTCAAAGGTCCCCTTCTACATTGATTACCTGCGCACAGACCTCCGCTGCCGACCATATCGGCAAAACGTGGAGGCGTGTGCTAAGTGCCGGCAGCTTGGCCATCGTCAAGATGTCTGCCCTAATGTGACAATATGTCTCTGCCCAAAATGCGGCACGCCAGATCCTCCTGAGGACCACAGCTGCACCCCTACTTGCATCATCTGCAACGAAACACAGGAGACTGGTTCATCAGAGTGCAGACTTCGTTACAAACCACGGACACCTTCGCCCGCACCACCAGAGACTAAACTGACACTTCTAGCCAGGAACAATATACAGGCCTCCAACCAACACCGAGGACAAGAGAAGCCGCAGAGCAGCTCTGGCCGCAAGAACTCTGCAACAGCGCCCCAGGGCCTATCATCGAAGCAAGCTTGGCCTCCGCTGACTCCACGCAACGAGGAGAGACTGCCCATCAACCATACAAAGGTGAGTTGGGCAGGGGTAGTATCCCACAATAGCAGCTCCTCACTAGATGCTGATAGCTCTCATCAAATACTTTCTTAATCAGAACGAAATGCTCTAAGCCGAAATCAAACAGCTCAAGGCAATTGCTCAAGGCAGCTCGAGGAAATTCTACCTCAACGTCTCAAACAACCCACCCTATACGTGTTGAACGTTTACAGCACTCTCAATGCTTGACAACACCGCTTTGAGCACATGCTTGCTCAAGCCAAAGCTAAGGCCAATAAACAGCCGCTTGTCGTAATGGGTGGCTTCAATGCCGCCCTTCAAATGTGGGGCCACTCTGCATCTACACCTAAGGGAATAACTCTGTGGCAGCACATACAGAATCATGGTTTCACCATCCACAATAACTTCACGCTTTCTACCCGGCTAGGAAATAGCGTCAGTAGGGATACATCTCCCAACCTCACCCTAACTCACCGCATCACCCAGGCGACGTCCAAAACAACTTACCTCCAAAACAACTCCAAAACAACTTAGGAAGCGACCATTACATCCTCGAACTTCGCGAAAATTTCAAGCACATACCACTGGCCACGAAAGCACTCAGGCTTACCAGTTGGACGGAATTCAGAAAATCTCGCTCCAACACCAACGAAGAAGACATTACTGACATAGAGCAATGGGCGAACGCTTTACAAGCAGATGTAGAGGCACATACCACCACTCTCCCGTTAGATACACCCTTGGCAACAATTGATTCGAAGCTCCTACATATGTGGAAAGCGAAGCAAGTCTTACTCAGGAAATGGCTAACAGCCCGTTACAATCACAAACTCCGAATCAGAATCGCCAAATTGAACTCTCAGATTGAACAATACACTATCAAATTGGCGGCACAGCAATGGACTCAGGTTTGCGAAGAAGCGCATGGTCATCTTAGCACTAAAAAGACCTGGCAATTCCTGCGGCACCTGCTCCACCCCACCACGTCTAGGACGCATAATAACCACCAGATCAATAAAGTGCTACATGAACATGCAGCAGACCTGCCGACGATGTTCAGTAACTTGGCTTCCAAACGTATGCAACTCCTATGCAAATCCCTATGCCCGACTATACTAGTGAACCCAATGAGGAACTTTGCAGACCCATCACCGAAGCGGAGGTTCGACATGCCCTCAACCATGTGCGAACCATCACGGCACCAGGTCCAGACTCTGTGACAAGTAAGACGCTTCGCAACCTCGATGAGCAATTCATACGCAAACTCACCGAGTATTACAACCACTGTCTCGAAGAGGGCGAGATACCTCAACAATGGAAAGCAGCCAAGGTGACCTTCATTCCCAAGCCGAATAAGCCAATTCACATTGATAACTTCCGTCCCATCTCTCTCACCTCATGCATAGGGAAGATCTTGGAGCACGTAATCCTCCTACGCCTCTCCAAATACATCGGAGATAATCGCTTGTTTCCATGGGAAATGACTAGATTTCGCAAGTCTCTTTCTTGCCAGGATGTCATGCTAAGGCTCAAACACGACATTATTGAACAGAGCGACGTACGTGACACAAAAGCGTTGCTCGGCCTCGACCTCAAGGGAGCCTTCAATAATGTGTTCCACTAGGCCATTCTACGCGAACTTAACACTATAAACTGTGGAGAGCGAATATACCGCTATATATGCAGCTTCCTCACGAAGCGCACTGCAACGCTCCAATTAGGCAGCGAACAATCAGATCAAATACGTTTAGGAAGCACTGGTACGCCCCAAGGGGCAGTACTCTCCCCTCTCCTCTTCAATTTGGCTATGCGGCCTTTAGCTTTCGCTCTCAAAATGATTCCCGACCTCCGATTCACAGTGTACGCAGACGATATTACGCTGTGGATGACCGGAGGTGTGGACGGGCACATCCAAGACACCCTCCAAACAGCCATTGACCAGATCGAACGAGTAGGTCATGACTTGAATCTTAGGTGCTCCCCCACCAAATCAGAGCTTCTCCTTCTGCCTCCCACGAGACGCTTCAGGACATCGCCCCCGAATATCGAACTCACGGTTGATGGGCACTCCATACCACATGTAGACAGGATAAGGGTGCTAGGACTTCACCTTCAAGGCAACCGAGCAAATCAGCGTACCTTGCAAGCACTACAAACAGCAGTAGATAACACGCTACGCCTCATAGGAAGGATCTCCAATAAACATGGAGGGCTTCGAGAGAAGGAACTGATTCAGCTCATCCAAGCTTTTGTCCTAAGCAAAATCGCCTTCGTACTACCATATCTCTCACTCTCTAGGAAGGAAGCGGATACTGTAAACTGCTTGATCCGCAAGATACACAAAGTCGCTCTTGGTGTTCGGATTAGATGCATCCACACAAAGGGTGATGGCCACAGCCACAATTAATACCCTTGAAGAATTAACCGAAGGACATCTATCATCGCAATATCAGACTCCACCGCTGAAGCTGGGCGTGACATCCTGAGACAACTTCACTACGCTCCACCACTGAACGAGAACAAGCGACATCAACTTCCTAGAAACATACACGGCCAATACCACATCCAACCCCTACCCAGAAACACGCACGCCGAATTTCACATCGAACGCCGGAAACTTCTAGCCAAGGCACTACAATGCAGCTATGGACAGGCGGAAGGAGTCTATTATGTGGATGCCGCAGCCTATAACACTAAACATAGTTATGCTCTAGTGGTCGTAGACAAGCAGGGCAACACTGTTCGTTCAGCATCAGTCAAGACCACCTCAGCGGGCGACGCAGAAGAGGCCGCCATTGCACTCGCATCGGGGCTACCTGATTGCGATGTCATCATCAGTGACTCGAAGACTGCTATCCGGAACTTCATTAGTGGCTACATTACAAACCTCGCCCAATCTATAGTAGTCGCTCACCCGCCGAAAAATTACATCGCTCTCATCTGGACTCCAGCACATCAAGGACTATCAGGCAACGAAATGGCTCATGCTGCTGCTCGAGGGTTCACGGACCGAGTAGACGGAAATTTGGGCCTTACCTTAGAACCCAATGACTCCCAACAACAGACCAATAAAGACGCCTAAAGTTATTTCGACACCTCTCTCTGTGTCGAGCACTCTCCAGAGAGAAATATTGTGGCGCCAACTACAAACTCGCTCTTTTCTTACCCCACGCACTTTGCACTTATTCTTTTCCGACACATACCCGACACCCAAGTCTCGCTTCTGCCCTGTCCAGACAGCCGATCTCTCCCATATCATGTGGAAATGCACAATCAAATATCCCCCCCCCCCCGCAACCTCCAACCATATTTAGTAGCGAAGAGCTGTGGGAGACTGCCCTGTGCAGCTCCGATCCCACCCTGCAGGGCGGAGTCCTGAGGTGGGCTGAGGAGGTAGCGTACGCCTGGTAGGCGGACGTCTGGCAGCAGAAGGTGCTAATACTGGTACACACAGGCCTCCCTCTCTCCCCCCAGCCCCTCCCCTTTCTTAAAATGGGAAATAAAAGTTCATTCGTTTATTCTCATTGCTAATTCAACGTCCTCATAAAGCTGTTCTAATTATTCATCATCGTGACTAGAGGTTGTGGCGTAGGCTTCTACTACCTTTATTTTGTACCTCCTATTCAGCTTTATTGCGACGACTGCTACCCTCTCAATAATGCTGTAGAGTTCATCAATGTTGCCCGCTATGTTGTTATGGACTAGAAATCCTACCCCGGATTCTCTCTAATCTGGAAGAACTCTGTAGCAGAGGACGTGTCCTTTAGTCAGCACTGTGTAAGCCTCACCAGTTCTTCTAACGTCACTAAGGCCAATAATATCCCAGGCAATGCCTGATAATTCTTCAAATAGTCCTGCTAAGCTAGCCTCACTCGATATAGTGCGCGTGTTGAGCGTTGCCAGGTTCAGTTTCCATTGGCGGCCTGTCCGGACCCAGAGATTCATAGCACCCTCTGCCGCGTAGTAGGTCTGACCGGCCGCTTTGGTCAGGTGCGCCGCAGCCGCTGGGGACTGAGGGCCATGGGTTAATTGTCGGAGTCATGAGGGAGGTAGGGGCCGAGTACTGCAACAGGAAGGTCAATTCCTGTTCTGGTGAGGGTGTGACTTTGATGAAGCTTAGTAGACCTTCCTAGTTTGGTTGCGCCTGAACTAATATAGCCCCACTAGCTCTCCGCAATATGTATATTTTTTTTTCTTTCCGGTGTCAGGCACCACTCCATGCCAGGAAATGTAGTGGACTGGAGTAGGATTCGAGCTTGCGGCCTTCAGATTTGAAGCCGGGTATTCTACCTCTGCTCCACGCCACCACCAACAAATTGTATATGTATGCAAGTACGGGCACTATGCATTCAGGTATTGTTTTGGTTGCTTTAATTTGGGGGTTGTCTATGTCTAGCACTCTCGTATTCTTTAAAGACATGAAAGTCCTATAAACTTCAACTTCATCCGTGGGATGATGGAGCACACTCTCATCGCAGATGTTCGCCAAGTCATCGCCGAGTAAGGGAATTGTAGCAGGAGTGTTATTAGCAATGAAATGCTTATTAAAAACTTCTGCGAGAGCATCACCAGTACACATTCTGTTTTCGTGCGTTATTTTTTCCGGAGACGCATTTTTTCATGTATGGCCTACAACTTTATTTACTGCATTCCATGCTGCAGAGTAGTCCTTGTTTGAAATGTTACCAAAATATTTTCGTAATAAGTTGCCTTATGACACCGTAGTTCCGCATTTAGCTTATTTCTAACTTCTTTGAAATTGTTCAGTGCAGTAGGACATCTTGTCTTTAAGAAAGCATGAAAAATCTTGTTTTTGCGATTTACTTCTCTTTTATGTGCAGGCGTCACCCACGTTTTTCTTATTTTTCAGGGTGGTGTAAAATTTTTAAGAGGAAAATGCATCATGTAAATGTTCATAAATGTCTCCAGAAATTCTAAATATCCGTCATTAAGATTTATTTTTTATACGCAAGACCAATCTTGCGAAGAGATATTAGTTTTTAAAGCCTCTAAAACATCATCGGAGATACACTTAACAGTAACTGTGTCGCACTGACGTTTTCCGGTTTTCCCAGGAGTATCATAACGTATAAAAATTGGATAATGGTCGCAAATTTATTTTGCTAATGTACTGGCGTCACGAATTAGTTTCTCAGTTTGTAATTAGCAAGTCTATCGCAGACGACGTGGACACCGTTACTCGGGTAGGTGTTTTGACTATATTAACAAAGCCTGATGAAAGTAGCCTCGTAGTACAGTCACGTACAATAGGTCTGTCATCAAGAACATTTATGTTTAAATCACCTGCACAAATAATGTAAATTTATTCGAGCGAGCGTATTCTAACAATGCCTCAAAATAATTCATAAACAACAATAGGTTGCTGTTTCGATGGCGATACACCATAGTAGCAAGCTCAGAGCTATTTTTTACACATAAAAATTCGTAGTCATCGTTAATTGCAGAGTATTCTGGTAGGATTTCAAAGTTTTTAGAGTTATCAGTGTAAAGAGCGAAACCACGTCTACGCCGATTTGTGCGGTTAATAAAGAAATTTTTGTATCCTTCAAGACACAAAGTATCAAATCCTTTGTTATACCATGTCTTTGTCGTCATAACTATTTCAAATTTAAAAGGCAATTCACTTAGTAAGTATGTAATAGTGTCGTGTTTCCCTTGAGCGGATCCTATATTAATATGCTGTACAGAGTTTATGGACCTAGAGCAAAAGGTAGTCAGATTAGGTGAGACAGACTCTTGGTAATTTGCAGTCATTGCAGTCAGCCGAAAAAACAAAAACAAAAAATAACACACTGTTTAAATTATCTTTTCAATCTCGTCCTCGCAAACAATCTTTATGGCATCAGAAGTCCCAGACTACCTGGCGAAGGTTTTTCCATTGAAGGTTCAAACCGACTTCCAGTGGCTGTCATGTTTCCGCTCACAGCCATGCCAAGCAACTTCTTTAGAGCCGGGCAGAGGTGTTCGTCTACGTATATCGATGCTGTGTTATCTAGCTCAACATCAGAAATTAGTAATCCGAGCCTTCATTGCCCTCTTTAGTATTGCTTTAGTATTCAATACTAAAATAAGCCTCTCAAGTTATTCATTTCGAGTTTCCAAGAATGTGCGCCTTTCCTTGAGACCTTTATTCTTTTTCTGTAACGCAGCATTTTTTGAACTTTCGGCCTCAAATTTCTTTTGCAAGTCTTCTATAGACTCATGTGCAAAATCAAGACTTTTTGCGATGCTTTGGTGCTCATTTTGCAAAAGACGGATTTCTGCTCTCAGCTCTCTTTCAATCCCTTCTCGCAATGTCTTAATTTCATGTCCGAATTCATCTTTAAGCCGAAGCGCTTCTGCCTTCAACTCCTTTTCGAGCTTTGCCAATTTCTTAGCCATCTCACTACGCACACACAAAAAATGGTATCAAATTTTCGACACCGGTTCACAAGCAGAAACAACTTTACACTTCGGTAGTAACGACAGCAAACAAAAGCAGAAAAAGAAATATCATACAGACGCTATAGAGAGGGAGAATTTAACGACATATGTAGAACAATCAGACACGGCATAAATGAAAGCATGGGAAACCTCTCGTTTCTTCGTGCATAGGTACAGCAACTGAATACCTTAATCATCGCATATGCAAACCGAACACATGGCAGATGCTGAAAAAATGTCCTCTACTAAACTGGGGGAGGGGGCAAACCTGGCCTCACCGCAATGTTCCGGTGCACATTACTGTACCTTGCTTTTAATGCGAAATCATTATACGCCCCATTATCCGAACATCCGTCGTAGTCCGCGTAACCAAAAGATGTCACCAAAAATGGCCGAAGGTTCAAAGAGTAAAAACGTGTTAGAAACTCTCGGAATGGCGTCACATTTCTCAGGAGCGTTCCTATAAACAATGTAAATCAATGGCTTTGAAAAGGAAATTTCATACAATTCGGTCTGGATGGGAATCGAAACCGGGCCTCCTGTGCGCGAGACGAGCACGCTTCCCCGACGACACGGCGGCTCCACGGTTGTGGCGGACTAAATATCAGCCTAGTGCTTGCATCATTGCACACGTCACGTCGAAGCCATCTGGATGACTGAACCTGTGTGCTAGAGCGTGCGTCATTGGGAACGTGATGGCGCACTAGGCCACACCTCTTCGCGCTGACATTCAAAGCAGGAATTCAAATTATATTTCTTGACTGATTTCGCTTGCGATGATGTTTTACGAATAAATTTAGACTGAATAGCTGTTGTTCGCTGACGTGTAAAGCAACCGCTAAAATTATTTCAGATCATAACACATCTTTTGTCTTCGCACATTGCAGTAAAACAGACGCCCTTGAAGACGCCCGTGTGCATCGTGCAACAAACAATAATCACAAGAAGGGCGAAATTATTGGAGACATCCAATACGGCGTTAAAGCGGCCAAAATCGGCTAGGAAATTATCATTGCTGCTTTGATTTCGACCCAGGCAGTAATAACGTCAAAGTCTGCACTTAATACTATACTTTCAAGTGCAAGTTGAGGAGGCACTAGAAAAGTTTTTTATTGGTTTCTTAATTTATCCTGTATTAATTTCTCATCTTTTTGTTTTCTATTTCCCTATTATGAATTTTTAGCAGTTCAAGACTCCGTGGTGAATGTACACTACGTCATTTGCATAGCCTACAGCAACCGATCCAAATTTACTTATACTTCTCCGAAAACTGTGTGCGACCGCCATTATTCGTGCTGAATTATACACCAATCTTTTGACACCAGCAATTAAAGAATTTGCTTTTTAGCGATTTTCATATACATATTTTTAAGGATTGTTCGAGGAGAGCACTTTTGCTGAGTATTACGCTTCTAATTTTCATTATTTCTGCTCTGTGACAAGAGAAAACTTGAGAGCGCATTTGAGGCACTCACAACCAATCCGAAGAATGCAACGCCTTATAACTTATATGTTTGTTTTCTCACGCAAAAATGCGCAATCATATTCGTGCATGCATTTCGTCATAGGAATGTCCCGCAATATACTAAAGGAGCAAACACCTCGGACGCTTGCTCTGGCGATCTATTGTCGCGATTGGAGGAAACGAACAACTGTGCTGCGCCTGATGCAAGGAGCATACTCACTTGTTCCGGGCACACGGACGTGAAAGCCAAGTTGTAGGCACTTCGTGCGCATCGCCAGTATTGGCGCACTTAGTAAATCAGTTATCTTCGGACTGCCTAAGTTAGGATACAACGCTGCATCGATGGATAGAAATTTTTATAATCAACAACGTTTTACAAGTCACTGGACGCCTGAATGCCGTGCTAATACGCGGTACCCCATGACTTCCGGCCATGCACAGGCCTCCTCTACATTCCCGGGGCATGCTTCCTTCCAGAGGAGAGTGTGTAACGGTGGGGCATAAGAGTTAAAATAAATACATTCTTGCCTTTTACGTGCCAAAACTACTATTTGATTATGAGGCCTTCGGTATTGGTGGAATCTGGTTAGCTTTCACCAACTAAGTCTCTTTAGCGTGCACCTAAATGTAAACACACGAGCGTATTTACATTTCGCTCACATCAAAATCTTACCGCCGCGGCTGGAATGAAATGGGTGACCTCAAGTCTAAAACTGCAATGCCCTGCGCACCAAGCACATGGCGTGATTTTTGCAGCGCGAAATACTGAAGTGCGGAAAGAAAAATAAAGAAGGCTTAAAGGAAGAAAGACGAACAGGGGCGCTAATTACCAGCTGGACGAATGGCCCAGAACACAAAAATGTATAAACAAGGTGATTGGTTTATCAAATACTGTATCAGAGGCGCTAGTCACATGAGTAGGTGAATGAACCAGTACTAAAAAACTCAAAAAATCCTCACGCATGGGAATAATTTTCGACACATTAAAAACCAGACCTGGTTAGGGTGTACCTATGTTCAAAAGGGCGAACTCCTCATCGCGTAAAACCTATGACGGTTTTCTCACGCACCTGTAACGATATCTTTACAATATCAGTCCTCAGAATTTTCCAGCGCTCTCCGATGGCGATCGCGATTCATCACATTTTATTCTTTAGACTGGGGCTTAGAGCCGCAGCCGTTCCACTGCAGTTAGAGGTCCTTATTTCGGTAAGTCGTTTTTGTGTTCCCCCGCCCTTTTCTTTAGGCCGCGCTTGATTTGGCCTATGCAACTATGGCCATTCATGTGCATGGTATTCGAAATACAGCCCCTACGCAGCGATCAACAAATTTATTTTAACAGCGGAGCTGTTTAGCCTCTTGGTTAGGCCGCGTAGTGCGAACAAAAAATGCGCCTGGCGATGACGTTAACGCGCATAGCCTAGCAACCACCTCGTGGAGCGGCATGTGCTCCGTGCTGTGAACATGTTGCCTTGACATGGGACGTTAAGGAGAGGGAATGAGAGCATGCACGCGGCGCGCGCTATGCTCGGGCGAGAGAAAGAGAAAATGAGAGCGACATAAATAAAGAAATTGTAGCAGCACCAACGAGGCAAGCCCAGAGCTGCTGCCAGCGTCGTCTGCGTTTCCCCGCGTTCGCGCCGAACGCGCGGGGTGTCCGTTACTACAGCCGGTGCCTCTGGCAGCGGCTCGGCAGATTTCGACCAGCCACGCCCCGGCAAGTGTGGAGGTGCAGCTTGGCCATGACGTCACCGGGGAGATAAAGATCAGAGCCGCCGCGATGGCGGCAGAACTCTCGTTGAGTCTGAGGCGAGTACATGTAGCCTTGACATGGAACGACCAAAGAAGATCCGGACACCGAAAGAAGCCGCTCACCTAGAAGCGCGTCGCGCGGCCAAGCGAGAATCTGCGCGTCGGCGGCGAGCCGATTCGGAGTGCTGTGCCGAGCAGCACTTAACATTTCCTAGCAAAACCTGGAAGAAGCTGGGTCGATCACCAGCTCCGCTGTTTACTCCAGCCTTGCACCACTAGTGCAAACTGCCCACATTTTTTTTATGATTAACTGCGCACGTACAGCGTTTTCTTGTATTTGGCGTCCCGCTAAGGGGGCGTTTGTCCGACATCATAAAAATGCGTTCAACCTTGCATGGGGATGATCAGAACATCTCGACACCGTATCCCGACCCCACTTTTTTGCAACCCATCGAAGATATTGCGTAAATATGGTATACCTTTGGTATTTTCTTTTTCTTTCTGACCTTATGGTTTTTGATGGTCCCGCTATTTTGCTGTTTGGAATTACTTTACGGAAACCTATAAAATGACAACCCTCAGAAATCGTAACGAACGAATCCTGTCTATCTGCGCTTTTACACTGTTCGCTACCACGTGTAGACGAGACTTTCTTAACAATACACAAATGGCGGAAGAAGCAATCGCTCTCTTCACTAATTTGTAGTGACTAGAGACGTAATTAAGAACAGGCTTGACATTTTGCGGTTGGTATCCCCAGCAAGCAAGATCTCGCCACTGCCGAATATTAATATCTGGGGAACGTAACGAGTGGCCCTGAGGACCCACGCACGTATCCCGCGGACTGATGTGATTGTGGTGTCCTGACAGCCGTAGTGCACCTCGATCCCATCTAGGGTGGCTGGTTCACCTTTAGTTCATCTTTAGTACATTTGTAATAATTTTTATTACCTTCAACTCTTGCGGGCGTATTGCATATATGGTAGGGGTAAATTGCATGGCAATTACTCATAGGGGAGACAAGAAGGCAGATATGTAGGTTCGAATGTATTGCCAATATAAAAACTACAACAAAAATAGGAAAAAAATAAAAACAGCAAGAATAAGCACAAAGCGGCACAAGCAAACCCGCGGAAGAAAGAGAAAGCGAAGAAAAATTATTAAAAAGAGTACAGAAGGATTCGCTGAGAAATATGCAAAGAAAACGTAGACATACTCAATGTCTACTCATCATTACTAGTTTATAAAAATTGTAGTAAGGCCGATTGAACATTGATCGATTCGTTAGCGCGACGTTTGTGCAAGGTAATAAGATTGATTCTTTCATTAATAAAACACGTGGTGAATTTTCACATCTGTTTACGCAAAAATCGTTAATATTTATGAGCCATGGTGACTGAGGCATAATACGTGATGCGGGGCAAGAATGCGTGTGCCAGAGGTTACTACGATGAATGTTGTGGACAGGTGATAGTTGTGGACAGCCTTGCTTCGCAGGGCAGGGGGCGTTAGCTTAAGCTCTTTTTAAAGTAGATACACTTTGATGTGGAGGGATGACAAGGAGGTAAAGCTTGCTGTTTCATTTGGTGCTAATTCCAGCAGTTTAATTTAGTTTACGTGATAAAAGTTGCAAGTCACTGATAATGCTTTCAACCTCCATACATACCCTTATGCAATTTTATATTAAAATTTTTTAGACCGTCTTTAGACTATTGTTACTAAAACCAACCAACAGCCAATACAAATCCTCCCAGCGGTCTTTAGGCTTCTTAACAACTCCCTAGTAACGCCCTACAAACAATTGGCCACCAACATTATTTAGAAACATGTTCATAAGATATCTATAAACTTCCTACTAACTGTCTAGAAACACCTTTCTTTAGACCTCGTATTAACATTCATCAAATTGAAGCATGTTCATAGGCTGTCTGTCAACTTCCTACTACCTGTCTAGAAACACGTTTGTTAGACCTCCTATTAACGTTCAATAAATTGAAGTATGTTCATAGGCTGTCTGTAAACGTCCTATTAACAATTTATTAGTGCTTTTTAGGCACCCTAGTAACATTGTTCTAACAATTGGCCATCTACATTGAATAGATATAGAAGCTTGTTTCTAGTATTTGTCAACATCCTACCAGCTGTCCAATAACAGTTTTGTAAGCCTTATCATGACTTTGTCAAACATTTCAAGCCCCCTACCAGCATTTTCCCTTTAGACATTCTAGAAACATCGTCCACAATTAGTCACAGTATTTGAATAAAACCATGTTCAACGCTGCTTATAAATCACCCAGTACTCCAGCATAACACCCTATAATGCTCAGAGATGCAACTTTTCATTTCCTTTATTGGGCGCCATTAACGACGGGTCGCCGTATGTAAATATTTATGGGATCTTACTGGACTATTGATATACTATCTAAGCTCTTGACACGCTGTGCAGCTGAAGGCACAGGGTTGGAAGCGTTGCGAAGATTGCATCAGACATTTATTGCATTATTCAATCAGTCAAACCTGGAAACAGCAGAAAGGAGACTAGTTATGCGAAACTGATTGAGCACTCTGGGCCTTAGTTATAGTTGCACCTTAGCTATAATGGATATGTTTCTTTTTGTGAGCTTGTTGCTGTGAGATTCTGGGCGTTGTATCCTGAAAGGAAAAGGAAGTGAGTAGCAGTCAGCTGTGCATTACCGTCCAATACGCAGATGTGTGCTTTAAACAAGTAAGGCACACAAAACGCCATAATGATTTAGGCCCGCAGGCATTAAACTATAAGCTAAAATTTTCGCGACCTCTCTCCTGTACAATCTGATCAAGAAATGGCAAAGAATTAGTTCCTGTTCACAAATTATTTACAACAAATGAAGTCATCGCAACCTCTGTAAAAACCTAGTGTTTGTACAGTCAACCACAAAAGTTTGCGGACCACGCGAGCGCGTGCCAGACTGCCTATCCGCGCCACCTAGCGGTACGCCACCTAGCGGCGACAGGGGCGCTCTCTCGGATATGAGCCCTCTTGGTACTCGCCTGCCTGTTAATTTTTTATTCCCGTGCATGACATTGTTAGTTCGTTGTGTTGACGCAGAGCGCTGTCTGCGATAAGACCGCCACATATCTGGCTTGATAGCAGTATCGGAGCAATCACTGCAACCTTTGTCGACTGGTGTGCCAGTGGGTAGATAAGTTTCACGAAGCGCTGCGACGATTTTTTTACGCGACGTTTACTGGCGCACTTTGGTTGGCAGCATCTTGGTCCAATGAGTGTTGCTGCTTCTGCGTCTTGAGAGAAAAGGTAGGGAGGTGTTTCACTGTCATAAAAAATAAAGAAAAAGCGGATGCATAGAAAATTTTCTTTCACACATAGGCGCATCTTCGCATCAGTCGCTGAAAACGTAGTAGACTTGCTTCAGGCCACGTGGTGATTGCCTATTTGGAAAGATGCCGCTGCGTGTTCCACTTGACGAAAGAAGGCACTTTGTGCGTTTATTTATAGAGGGAATACCTCAGCGCGAAATCTGCCGCCGAACCAACAGGAGCCAGACTGCCGTGAATAGGATTATTCAAGCTTTCCGCGACGATGACAGATTCACAGATATGGAGCGCAGTGGGCGTCCAAGGGCCACGACTGAGGAAGAGGACCGCCTGATTACGGCCGCCATCGTGGCTGATCCTTTTCAAAGTGCAGAGGATATCCGAGAAGCGCTCTCGCTCACGGTATCGTCTGAGACTGTAAGAAGAAGGCTGAGTGAGCTTGGCCTGCAGTCTTTCGTAGCAGCACAGAAGCCCTGCCTCTCAGACAGCCAGCTACAAGAACGACTCATGTTCGCTACAGCAATGAAAGATTGGACAACAGAGAAATGGGGCGATGTCATCTTTAGCGACGAGTCAACTTTTTCCACGCGCTGGGACCAACGGAAGCGGGTTTGGCGTCCACTAAACTGCAGGTGTGTTTACAGTGTATTGGCAGTTAATTCACGAAGCTAATTCTGCATCACAACATGTTTCACGTAAAATGAGCTTTTGGACATTACGAGATTTTTCTGTAGTGGTATTATGTTGAAAACATTAACGATTGTTTCATAGTACTACTTACTCTGAAGCTAATTAAAAGCTGCCAGTGGGTCTCTCAGTACTATCTAATGATGTTTGCACGTTTTCTATTGCAACTCTATAACAGCATTATAAAGTTCATACGCAAGAGGAATCACAACATTTTTAGACGCGCCGCTGGAACCCAATTGTATGCTATTTCTTGCAGATATCTGCCTAATTACACACAGAGTGTTCTATCCAGTGGACGGTGTTCCGTGAGCGTGTGGGGAGCAATCAGCAAAGATGGCCTTGGTCCCCTTGTGCGTCTGGAAGGGCCCTTCACTGCGTCACGGTACTGCGACGTCATCACTAGACACCTCGTTCCGTATGCGCTGGACGGTCCCTTCAGCGACGGCTGCTATTTTTTTCAACACGACCGCAGCCCGATCCATAAAGCACGTATCGTCCAGTCATTGCTAGAAGAACATGCTGTTTGCCAGCTTGAGTGGCCGCCATGTGGCGCCGACTTGAATCCCATAGAAAATGTCTGGGGCATGTTGAAGAAACGGCTGTCCACACGAGCCAACCGCGGCCGCACGGCCGATACGCTGTGGCAAGCGATCGCACAAGAATGGGAAAGCCTGCGCGGTCGACCGGAGATTACTGAATCTTTGTACGAGTCGATGCCCACACGCATCAATAATGTGCTAGAAAACGGCGGACATTTCACTTCCTACTAGATCATTGAGAGACCTATGTTTCATGACACTTCTGTAAATGTCTTGTGAATAAATTCATCCCCTTCAGACACGAATTATGATGCACTGTCTGCAAATGCGTCAAATGCGCATGGCATCATTTCAAGACGCTCACTATTACATTCCAAGAAAGAAGACGAAGCAATGTGCTGTTTTGTGCGAGTTTCAGTAAAAAAAATTAATTAGCGTATAACTCATTATCTAATTATTCTGAAATCCGTCAGCTTCAATGCTTGCATAAAAAGAATCAACTATTAGGCCCGAAACGCATGCACACTTGCTTTTTCGGTTGTATTCGTGTCGACCGGAGAAAAAAAATACTCTTGACGTTGGTCTTGGAACGCGGCACGTCGAACGATTGTCTAACATGGTAGTGTCTCCAGCAAAGTGATCATCTGCAGCAATACGCAGGACAATGAAGTTAACTGACCGCTAGTTGTCCCATCAGGAAGCGGACACGAATGTGCATACTGAGTTTTAGGTCATTTGAAGAAACATGTGGCGTGGGACGCGCCTCCGAAGTTCGAGTCCCCAAACGAGGACGCCGTGTCGCAAAGGGTTATAAAAAGAGTCATCGCACCCGATTATTTCTTATTTTTCTAAATGTAACCACTATAGCAGCGCGGTGGTTCGGGCTTTGCGCAGCAAAACCTGGGCGCAGGCGATCAAATCCCGGCCGCTACTGTCACTTAGCGATGGGGGAGGAACGGAAAAATTCTGCCTACTGACTAAGCATCTGTGTCCCATGGCTGCCTCACCGCTCACTCACGCACTCACGAAAAAAAAAACAGCGTGGCTACGCGAAAATAGAACTGATAACAGCCGAAGAATACGCTGTCTGATTACTTGTACTGATATTCTGCTCTCAAAATATAAGCAAGTAGCCCTGGCTAACAAAGAGCGCGTCACGTTGAAAGAGATAGGTAGAAAATATTTGCGCACAGTGCGAAAATAGACAGGCCATAGATTTAAGGAGGGATGCGTCTTCAACGTAGCGCTGCTGTCGATCGCTGGTGACGTAGCGGAAGTGTCGCGAAGAGGCTCTTGGCCACGCGCTCGCGTGGTCCGCAAACTTTTGTGGTTGACTGTACGCTTCATGTTTATAACCACTTCAAGCGAACTGTATGACGTTGCATAGTTCAAGTAAGTAAGAAAATCGTTTTTAAAACATTTCACGTCATTACATTTCGCGCTCGTAGCAACGTGCCAGACTGCGGTATAGGAAACTGAAATCAGACAAAATATGTTTATGAAAATGATATAAAAGCACATACCGTTTATTATAATTTGGAGACAGACCGAACTTCGGCGCAGTGTTGTCTTGAACAGCTGTTCGCTACTGGTGCAGTGTGCAGTTTACAACACGGACAGTTCCAATATTAAATTACTATCACTTCACACGACACTGCATTGCAGCTGGCAGAGAAGTTGCAGAATCATCCACATCACCGAACGAAGAAAACGCCGTGGCTTTCGCAAGCACGGTTTTACTTGCAATTTCAGTCACAAATTACGCTTCATCGTGTGCCTGGAAAATCTTCTTGTATTGATGAATCAGCACAACACAGCATAAGCATAAACAGCAGCAAAAATTGCTAAATTGCTGGTACAAAGTACGACCAAACACCCCTACATCGCACCGACCGCACCATGGCAGCGTGGCAAAGGAAGTGATGTCGATGACGATGGTTTCCTCTTTTGGTCGACTCGGACCACATGCAAGTTTGTCCACCATCCACCAGCACACCTTGACCAACGCCAAACCATGCGCACCCCCTACCTTGCGAGAGTTGAATGACACCATGAATTCCCTCTCGATGATCAGGTGTGGCGGACCTTTGTGCGCGGACCCCCTTCTTGGGGGACTGCACTTAAAGCGACGAGTGCACCCTATGGCCTAGATCGAAAAAGAACCTTACAAGATAGCCGGCTTAATTTTGTTATGCTGTTAGGGGATGTATAATTTTATTTTTCGAACAAACTATTGTTCTGAAGACGACTTTTTCTACAACTGCAAATAAATTTTCTTCAAATAATTTCTTGTAAGGTAAATTATATGGCTATTGTATTTTGCAAAAGAATATGAGATAGCCCTTGCCGATTTGAAAGACGGAAATTTGCTTCATAGGGCCCAGCGCAACACAATGCTGAAAGTTATTCTTCTCAAGTAGTATTACTTTTATAGTTAAAGAGATGTTTAAAGCATGTGGGCTATGACGTTACCGGTATTCAGGCGCCTGAAGTACGGCAAAAGCATGACATTTGATATCGTGGCTCTTGGAACCGCGAAATGCCGCAATTACGAATGCCGTATGGCCATCGCAAAAACCTTATCGGAGCTCAGAACTTCGTCTCCGTGTGATGAAAACGAAGGCACTGAATATTATGAGTGCATAATTATCACTTTTCGACCAGTTTTCTCAGAGCCAGCAACAATCGCCATGAAGCAGATGAGTTGACATTTATAGTGACTTTGCCTTCGCTTTGACGCGAAGTCTTATTACTTTCTTTTAATGAGGAGCCGCTGGTAGGATGAAGGGACGAAACTTGAAAGCATGCGAATAGGGGACGCGAACAAAGCTACCTTTTTATACATTAATGATAATTTCATTTTCAGAAAATATTTTCCCAGGAATTGGACGTTTGCAACGAGTTCAGCTGTTTTTGGTCTTCGACCTGTGCACTTTCTCAGGTCAGCGCTTGCTCTCATAAGCAGCAGCTGTATTTTACAGCCTTTTGGATGTTTCAAAGGCATTCCAGCAACGTGCTACTCTGAGCTCTGGCTCTTTTTCTTCTTTTAACAGATACGTGACGCTACTCTGCTGACATGTTCCAGCTTAGGGTGTAGTACTTATATCGCGGAGTGTACGGAGCTGATTATCTCGTTATAAAGCTAGTTTGTGGCCTTCCAATACCAGTGCATGGTGAGGGCTCATTTACGCTCGAGCTGCACCGAGCGCCTGCCCCACGCATACGCGCTCGGGCGAAAAATTCTACGATTCGTAGACTGGTACACATATTTCGGTTTACAGTGCATTTGCGAGCGCAGTGTAAACCGAAAATAGCGCACCAGTGTGCGAAATGTGCAGTTAACCGCACGCGCGGCACGCGGGCGGTGCAGCTCGAGCGTTAAGCCGCCCTATAAGCCCGGGCTAAAGATATGCAACAAGTGCGCGGCCGGCACAGTACTGCGCTATCATCAAACCGTTCAGTTGGTGTAGTGCGAGCTAATTTTCTCGAACTGTGCTGACGTGCTCGCAGGCTCACTTAGTCCAGTAGAACCTTTAACCATTTTCGTTCCAATAACAGTTTAGCATACTTTAAATACTGAATGCGAAGGATTCCTTGGCGAACATTTGCCACTTTGACAGTATCTATCTGTCTGTCTGTTTGTCTGTCTATCCATCTATCTATCTGCGTACGTCTTGGTGCTCTTATGGTCGTTTCGTTACCTTGCTAGGTAACAAAATTGGCATAGTATGACAAGAGTGCATGACAAACATAAATGATAGGTTATGACATGAATATCATGACATGTGTGTCATGCAGGTCATGAAACAGCCGCCCAAGTCTTGGTGCTTTCATGGTCGTTTCGTTAACTTGGTAGGTAACTAAAATGGGTTCGAATATGGCTACTAAATGAAGGAAACTCTAAAGCATGATGGTAGATGTCATAGTCATGAGCATGACTCACCATAAATGACAATGATTCGGCAAAACAAGAATAGTACTCAAAACCACTGAAATTGGTTCGGACATGGGTGCTTAGTGAAGGGAACACTAAAAGTTGATGAGAGAAGTCATAGTCATGAACATGACTTAGCAAGACTTAGCGACAATGACTTAGCGAAAAAAGATTAACACTCAAAAACTACTGAAATGGGGTTGGATGAGGGTACTAACCCAAGTAACACAGAACGTTCTGTAAACGTTGCCTGATTGTAACAAATGTCATGCAACGTTAAACAGCCAACCTCAACGTTGAATGTACGTTGCCAGCTGAACGTTCAAGTGATGTCACAAATAAATGTCACAGCAACATCCTGACATCCCCGTTGCGGTAACGTTGCATGTAAACGTCAATTTAACGTGTAAATTGTATCAATGTAGCAACGTTACAAAACAGCAAGTTCCCAGGACGTTGCCGGATGTCACCAATGTTGACATGTTGACATTAATGTGATGCCAGGCTGCTGTAGCATTTCGCATTTGTACGTTCATACAGCTATGAGATATTTTTATTTTCAACTGAACATTCATCTTCATTATACAGTGAGGTATGCAGCTGTATAGTGGTTATGCAGTAATAGTTAGTAATGCAGTAATAGTAGTTTTGATGTTTGAACAATTGATAAAAGAATTTCAGACGATGTGTATTGGCTCTGTCACAAAGCGTAGGCAACACTGCTCGACGCAGCAGCTCAGTGAGTTCGCGTGTAGCCGTTAAAGATAAATCTTGCTGTCTTGCGCTGCACGGCTTCCAGCATATAAATGCTGGTTTTTGTGTAGGGGAACCATACTATATTCGTATATTCCAGCACCGGCCGGCCTAACGAAAGTGACGTACGATAAGCGCTTTGTATCTGTGGTAGCGTAACGTAGTGTTCGTTTGAGGAAAAACTACTTATTCATTACTTTTTTTTGTCACCTGTTGCACCTGCGCGGCCCAGCTGAGATAAGATGAAACTAAAACTCCCAAATATTTATACCGAGTCACATTACGAAGGGTGACACGATCAAAAATATATGGAAATAATAGTTTACTTGTTTTCTTGCCCATGTTCATTGCGACCGTTTTTTTTTCAGAATTAACTATCATCTGCCAGTCTTTCATTGGGTTGTGTTGCCAAGTGAAACGAAACGGAAACTCGATGCGATCCCCCCGCGATGATTTCGCATCCCACCATGGTTGCCCGTAGGGTGAGATGATGGGATTTTTTTTCCAGAATTAACTACCATCTGCCAGTCTTGACACCACCGAGCTACACTGTGCAGGGAATTGTTAAGGGTGATTTGGTCGTTAATGTCTTTAATTTCACTGTGAAGCATGCAATCGTCTGCGAATAATCTACTTTTAACGTGTACTGTTTCAACAATATCATCTATAAATAACAGGAACAAGATAGGGGCCAGAACAGATCCCTGTGGGACACTCGAAAGGACCTTGACTGTGTCGAAGTTATACCTGTTATCTTGCACGAACTGGTAGCGATTTAAAAGGCAGTCGCTTATCCAGCCAATTATAATACCATTGCCTAGTTTTTCTGTGAGTTTAGTGATCAGTTTAGAGTGAGACACACCGTCGAAGGCATTAGAAAAGTCTAAAAAGATTACGTCGATTTGCGATTGTTAATTTATTGCTAGCGCAAAGACATGTGAAGCCTCTACGAGTTGGGTGACGGTAGATAGTCCACTTCTGAATCCGTGCTTAGAACGGAAAATCAGATTATTTTCTTTCATGTGCTTAGTTATTTATATTTCAGATAATGTGCTTAACAATTTTACAGCTAGTGCATGTCAAAGAGATGGTACTGTAGCTGGATGGGGCTGAAGTGTCACCAGATTTATGTACCGGTACTACTTTCGTGATTTTTCAGTGCGCTGGAAGACGGCCATCACGAATGATTTTGTGAATATGAGATGAATTTATATGCTAATCGGTTCAGCATAGCACTACAGGAAGCTGTTCGGTATGTCGTCCGGACCACTACTTTTCTTTTCATCCAGCTGTAAGAGCAGCGAAACCATGCCAGGTGCTGTGACGCTTAAAGACGGTAGTGATCCACCTCGACATAGGTGACTAGAACGTGCTTCAATCTTTACGCTGTTATCGGTGCTAAAACAGAGTGAAAGTATGAATTGAAATTATTCGCTTTTTTCGTGTCCTCTTCAGCTGAAGACGCCGCAGGTGACACCCGTTTTACACTCATGTAGCGCCAGAATGTATCTTGCGAGTTCTTGATAAATCTTTGTAGGGTGTATCGAAAAAGTTCTGCTTCGCGTTTCGTAGTTTGCCTTTCAGGGTCGATGTCAATGATGCTACTTCAGAGCTACGACTTCCTAACGCATTTTCGGTCTTTCCAACACGTTTTATTTTGCGCTTTAAGTGAATTATGTCGCGGTTAATCCATGGGTTGTGCTTTTTTGTTACCTTTTTTCGTGTAGGGATGAAGTTGGATATACAATGCATAATGTGATGTTTAAACTGTGTCCACACTTCATCTATGCTTGCTTTACTATCTGTACAAATATCTGAGAAGTCGTGATACGCGTGAGAGAGGTAAGTCATTATTGCTTCATCATGAGCTTTATTAAAGGAAAGTACATATTTTACTGTACCAGGTTGTCGTATTGGAGCTGACAAAAGCAAAGTGTACAAAACTATTCTGTGCTCCGATATGCCGTCTACTGTTTCCATTCTTGCGCTGTCCGTGGAAAAATGATCAGTTACAAATACAAGGTCTAACACTGAGTGAAGACCCACCTGGTATGCGCCTAGGTTCAACAACAAGCTGAGTGAGGTTGAAAGTAAATAGAAAGTCAATTATCATGTCGTTTCATAGGGAACCTGGGCTCAAGGAAGACCAGTCCACATCAGGTAGGTTAAAGTCGCCTGCCATGATAATCCTGCCACCAAGCACGCACGAATTCATAATCTCCAAAAGAGAATTGAGGTACGTTGCATCTGCATTCGGGGGCCTGTAGACGGCGCCAACGTACACGATACCGTCGTTCTGGTGAAGCTTACACCAAACTGCCTCAACACCATTCACCGCACACATATGCCAGAAGATAGCTTGTGTCTCGCTGCAAACTCGCCGTATGCGTTGCGCGCCAGATGAATGTTTGTTTTCTCTTTGTTTCTCGTTGTGGATAGTTGGGTGGACGTCACAAAGAAATAATGCGCCTCAGCTCGTCCACAATGCAGCGGCCTGTATGCGGATAGTAACGTCGACACAGCACCGGCAACTTGGAGAGCGCTTTGCGACCACGTCGTACCATTCAAACGGTAAGTAGTCGGTAATCGTGCTTGCTAACTACACGTGTGTTGTGCGTGCTTCTCGTGTGTGCATAAAGTGCCTTGCGAACGCAGGAAATAAAACTCCGTCGACAACAGTGAAACCTGTGCTGATGCTTGCTGAACGCTGGTTGTCAAAATTTAGTTACGCAAGTTTATTACTTCAAAGCTAAATTGAAAATCTTGTTACGTGTTTTCTTCCTATGAGAAATATTACGTTCTGAAATAATCGTGTTCACCAAGAGCGCCTGTGCGTGAGCTCCCGCTTTTCTGCTAAAGTTGCATGATAACGGCTCATTTGCGTATTAACCAATTCTTATTGCAATCACTTTTCCTCGCTTATAAATGCTTCGACGTTGTAAATAATCTCCGCTTACTAAGTTTTCGGTTTACGACAGCGCTAGAGAAAAAAATGTAAGCAATCACAGTTTGCTACTAGTAGAGCTTACTTTTAAAGACAATATATGTGACACACTTTATAAGTAAGTAAACATGAGAGGCGAAAGTCGCTTAAACTGAATCATGAAGAAAGTGAATTGTTTTTTGAACAAACGGTTCTTTGTAATATGCTGCTGCTGCGTCTGAAAAATTTTAGTGTGAAGAAGGGGGTCCCCATTATCCTGACATTGATCAGTGACTTCGACTTTGTGCTCTGTTGCCACCCTGCACTAATGCAAACATTGTTTTCGTGACTATTTTAGATGCTCCATGCATGTGTTGACATTTTGACACCTTTAATATGCCCCTGCTATAAGATAACGCAGAACTTATTTTATAGTGGCGATGCGGTGACCCACAACAGTGTCCACATAACGGAGGAGCTGCCAGACTACTTGGATATGCCTGCCGTAGCGCAATGCGTAAGCGTGCGTGTGGTCAGGTATGTATGAAGTGTATGTGTTCCAAAAAGTAGAATGTCGGTATCATTCGTGGATAAGTTTATCGACATTACTCAACATAGCTTACTAAATAGACCACCTATTTATGCAACTTGCTATTTGTGGTCACAGCTGTTATGCACACGTTATCGTGTCCTATTTAAAAATGGACACAACATATCATGATGCTAAGTATTTTTTTCTTGCATGAATCGCTTGGCTGCAAGTCACATTTTATTTTTACTTAGTACACAATGTATTTATAACTTTTAATTTTGATTTTCTTGTTTTGATGTTGTTTCCTATGCTGCAGCTTTTATTTCCATTTTTTGTTTATACTACACTCTCGTGCAGCTTCTGCGTATATATATATATATATATATATATGTAATAATTTAAAGTGTAGTGTGCCAAACATGTCATAGGTGTAATCACACGTTGTGCTTACCATCTTTTAACATTTATATTTACTATTATTCCTCTTTTGGTCCCCGGAATAACTACCACTGGCAAATATACATTTGATGAGCTTGAACTTCTTGAAATGATACTTCAAGGCCAGTATTTCATGTGCTGCAGTTACTACAGTAGTGAAATATTTTCTAGTAAGCGTGCTTTTTTCTCTGCTTTTGTTTTATATTCTTCGCAAGCTATACCCATTCATGCACGTAGGCATTGTAACAGTTGCGAGTTTTTCTCAAGTTACGTTATTTTTCACTTTGCAAGTCGATACAGCATAGAACACATAGTTAATTGGTAGGCATGTAATTACGAAGTTAGCACAAGCGTCCCTGTGGTCGCATGGCTCCTGAAGTGAGGAAGAGAAAGACAAAAGGATCGGTGACGCTGGTTTTGCCTCGCGCTGGCGTTTGGCTGGAACTGCTCGGGTGCTCTTTGTGCTGGACCTAACGGAATTAAACGACAATAAACCCCATATCAGGCAGTTCATTGTATTGATGCGTTATCATTAAAAACACACTACTTCGCACATAGTGCTTAACTGTCTGCTTGCTCTTGCTATGGCCTTTGCTGATTATTGCACTGTGGCTCGTTAAATGAATTTGTTCTGTGTGGTATACTTGAAATCACTCTGATTGGCATTAGTGTAATTTTATTAGTGTTAATCAACCAACAAGCCCGAATTCTACAGTTGTCAAGAATTATTTATAATACTTTGGGTCCCTTTCTATATCTTCTGTTTCATCGTGTGTATTTTATTTGGACAGCACAGTGGGCAGTCGGTCTATTCATTCTGCTTGGCGCTGCTCAAGTTATAATATGTTCAACCAGCAAGTCCTAATTATAATAATATTAGCATGACTTCGTTTACTGGGTGAATGAATTGAAAGCATTATATCTTAATTTTGAGAGCATTTTTTGACAAAAATACCAGTGTCTAGAAGAGGCATCATATGCACTACAACTCATATTTTAAAGTTAGGTAGGCAAATATATAAAGCTAAGTATACTTGTGCATATACTGTCTACATATTTGCTAGTGTTTCAGCTACATGAAACAGCGTATGCTGTCAATGCTAAAGTCAAATTTATGGTTGATGCGCAGCTTGTTTTTGTTGTTACTTGCACTTTTGTGGTATCCTAAGCACTGTAGACGTGTGACAGCTGAAATATTGCAGCAGTGTCGAAGCTAACTTGCACGTTCTATTGCTACATTATGCCAACAGATATCTATCACCGTATTTGTGCGTTTTCTGAGAACCAGCCGTGTTTTCTAGGTGAAATTTGTAGTGTCCTTATGACTTTACCAGTCAGTTCATGCTCAGTTCAGTCAGTTCAATGATTTTATTCCCTTGTCATCTAGAAAGGATGTCTTTTTATCATGCATTGATAAAGAAGTCTGACTCACACGTCTTATTTGTGTGCTATTCCTTATTGATTTCTCTTGTAAAGTTTTTCACCTTGGGTGAAAACAGATTAACGATCTTAATCCAGCCTGAAGTCCAATCGCGGCAATGCACTTTCACTGTGGACGAGCATGCTGGTGTTTTGAGTCAAATATGAGGATTTATTTGGCACATTTAGTTAGCGGGCAGTTTGCCCTGCGTACATTTGACCCCGTGTGAAAGTAATACAGTACACTGCCTCTAACACACGCTAGACAAATTTGGTGGCATCTTTAACCACGCAAACCTCCCTTGCTTGCTCGCCTTTCTCAATTCACTTGTGCACTGTCATGCATATCCTGCCTACTTTATTTTTCACTGGAGATGTATGTGATAGCCGTCCACAAGCGAATTGAGAAAGGCACCCAGGCAAAGGAAGCTTGCTGTGTTAAAGATGCAACCAAATTTGTCTTGTGTTCGTCAGGGGTAGCTAGTCTCTTTCTTTGATCATGTGTATATTCGGTCAAATGTACATGGGGCAGACTGGCCTGTGCCTCAATATGCGACCAGGAGAGCACCATAATTCACTCAAGGGACAAGTATGCTCGTCCTCCTTGACGATGCATTCACACGACTGGTGCTGCGCGCCAGATTTAGACTATTCATCTGTTTTGTTAAACAATTGATCATCAAAATCAGTAAGGAACACTACATAAAAAATGGGACATGTGTCAGTCAATGCTGATTATGATTGTATGACAGAGAGGAGCACTCTCCAAATGACATGAAACAGCAATCACTCTGTGCTGATTTATCTCATTCTTTTATGCAAGTACTGTTTAACATGCTTTTGTACATTTGTATTGCAACTTGCGCCCTCTTTCTGAAAGAATTTTGTGTAGTCGAAGTGCACTTGCAGTGTAAACATTTTTTTTATTCCTTCCATCAAAATAAATGTTTAATCGACGGCTTTTCCTCTCTGTGGTCTCCCTTTCCGTTGTTGTGTCGCACTCAAAAGTTACATGAACATGCACCAACTTTCTCAGTTCCTTGTCAGTCAGTGTTGATAACTACGAAATGTTTTGAGCTATTTTTCTCACTTTCAGTCAGTATAGTACTATTCTTCTGGCTTTTCATAAGGCATGCTAATACGTACTTCTGCATTTATGGATTACGCAATGGTAGCCTCAGAGCACAAGCGAAGATATGTCAGAGGGTGATTAGAGGCAGCTGCTAGGCGAGGTCTTCATCTGGTTGGCTGGCTCAAACTGTACCTCTTTCTGCACTTCTAAAAGCTGAAAGACTCTACTTGGG
Organism: Dermacentor silvarum; assembly: GCF_013339745.2. Lineage (NCBI taxonomy): Eukaryota > Metazoa > Arthropoda > Arachnida > Ixodida > Ixodidae > Dermacentor > Dermacentor silvarum. The sequence continues at coordinate 80,661,442 of NC_051156.1, read as the reverse complement.
CTCACTGAAACTGCTTATGTATTGCTTTTATAGTCTCTTTAAACATTATTTCAAGCAGCGGTGAGCCATATAATTTTGTGTGCAGCCCCTACACTAATGCCATTAGATGTACCTGCCGTTTCCGGTTACATTTATCGCACAGTTAGACATACTTCTTTTTGCTACCAGCACTTAGTGACATAAATCCGATAGCCTATTTTGCAAGCAATAAGAGCGTGCCAAAAATGCTTTGAGTGATGTCAAATTTAGGTAGGTTCATGTGAACGAAGCAAATTAATTGCTTTAATGGGAAAGTTTGTCACACTGGAAGGACAGAATGTTCAGATTCTGCGGCGTCACCCGCTTCTACCAAAAGTCCAAGTGCATATTCCCACCTCCTAGCTCCAAATTAGACAGATCTCAGGCGGTTGACTGGAGGCGACTTCAAACTAGAACCTTCCCCAACCCGGTGCACCTACATCGCATCTACCCCGAACGATACCCAGATGACTTGTGCAAATTATGTAGGACAGAACACGCCACCCTAGAACACATTCTATGGGATTGCGCACATGTTCAGGATGAATATGCAGTCTCCCCAGAACAGCTTGGGGCGCGGTGGAAAGCCGCGCTGATCAGCTCAGATCTGCAAGTTCAACTATGGGCCATCCAGCGAGCTCGAGAGGCGGCCGGGAGACAGGGTCTCTCTACCACCCCTGGCGCGGCCTAGGCCCAGGCCTCAATCCGCTGATCTAAATAAAGTTGTTTCGCTCACTCACTGGATGGGAATAAAACCTGGAGTGGTGAAAGGAGCACGCTTCCCTTATGCCATGGCAGCTCTTTGCTTCTGGCTAACTTGAGGTGAGCCTAGTGCGTGTGCCACATTGCGCAAGTCACATTGCTACCATTTGGTTAAGCAGTCTTAGTAAGCAGTCTTAATCTGTCTCTGCTATGGTTTATTGAAGGTACACCTAGAAAATGTATACATTGACAATGAGACGTGGGAACTGCTCCAATGCCATGGCCGGGACTCCCTGTTCTCCAAAGAACTGGCGAAACTGGTGTGGGTAGTCCTGGCGCTCGAGGTAGGAGCGTTACTGGGGCGCCTTGAGAGCGCTTACTGAAGGATGGGAATGCTGTTGAGAAGCCGGTATTTAGCCCCCATAAATTGGAAGCTGTGGGTAGTAAGTATTATTCACATTCTTTCAAGTTTGTTTTTGTAAAGTTTGTAATACATCTATTACACCGAAATGAGTATTCGTCAAATGCATTGGACGCTTATGTTTTGAAATTCGTGCTCCTCAGGAGGAGAAGAAATTGGCCGGGCGATTTACTCGAGTGAGAGACAAAGTTTTTCGTGTTTAGATAGCCCAAGAAAGACAAACAAACAAAGCAGAAGTAACGAACGAGCTTATTTGTGGATACCCATGAATCGCGTTATTTTGTTTAAAAGTGCCACCGAAGTGACGCTAACGTACTTATCAGGTCCAGAATTTTCGAATAATGCCGCTTCCAAAAGCTCGCCTTCTAATTTGGTTTTTCCACGGCCTACAACTTCCGTATTCCTCATCCGTGCCTAGCAACTGCAACTTTTGCAGTGTAGAGCAAGATTCAACCCTTCTCCCGATTTGCAGCACCTGTATTGTTGTCGTGGCATGGCATGGATGGACCATTTTTGTGATTTCTCCCTTTCTCCTCTATTTACCCCACTTCCCTATACAATCTTTCCATCCATTAGTTTCTATGCACGCACAAATTTATCGGTGAATTGCGGTGCAGATTTAGACAACGATAGAAGAGTCAAGATGACAGACGTGCGCTAATTAACTTTTAACAAAAAGCTTTATTTTCACCGACCCATGTTTATAGCCGTGAGTCACCACATTGCACATGCGCAACTCACACCCTTAGGAAGAAAGTTAACTCTTGGTCTGACAAGTGTACAGATGGTGTGCTGACACACAGAGCGAAGTCGCGAAATATTTTCAGCTACAACTATTTCATGTGTTACCTGATCACCGCTTCTGCTGAGAACCGTACAAAATTAAATTAAATTATGGGGTTTTACGTGCCAAAACCAGTTCTGATTATGAGGCACGCCGTAGTGGAGGACTCCGGAAATTTGGACCACCTGGGGTTCTTTAACGTGCACCTAAGTCTAAGTACACGGGTGTTTTCGCATTTCGCCCCCATCGAAATGCGGCCGCCGTGGCCGGGATTCGATCCCGCGACCTCGTGCTCAGCAGCCCAACACCATAGCCACTGAGCAACCACGGCGGGTGCTGAGAACCGTACACTGAGCAAACGACGGTTCACAATCACACGAACTTCAATGACATTCAAGCCTACCGTCACGCAAGTTTTACTTGACATTGTATGAGCGTTCTCTCAGCCGGTCATTGATACAGCGGTCCATTTGACCTATGTACTGTTTACCACAAGAAAGAGGATAGAATAAACCACGTCGCTAACACAGGTGACAAACGGAATTTGGTGTTTTTGTCACATATGTGTGGCGTGATGCCACACATGTAAAATCATTTGCGTGGCGGTGCTACCGCAAAGTTATGCATGGCTCCGCTACCGCAATCAGCAGAGGTCCGCTGGTCTCTGGTGTTTGCGGTAGCAGAGCCACGCATATTTTTTTTTTTTTTTACGGCTGGCTTCAACAGCTTCGCTCTTAAAATAGCAAAACTACTTAAACTTGCATTCGGCCGCGCTACGCTCGGAACAGCGAAGCTGCACGATCGTAGCCCAGCATTTTCCAGAAGTGCGCGCGAACTTTTCATCTTATTACTGATGATGATTTCTTTTCGCTCGTCTCGGATTTTCGGCCGTCACTGCGCGTTGCATAGCGCAGCTTGCAACACCGACACTGCGTTGCAATGCCGACACCACGTTCCACCGCGTTCTAATGCCGACGACGCGTTCCATCATCAGACCCGCTCTGTGAATGCGTCTCTCGCTTTCGCTCTCATAGCGCGCCAAACCTCTTCTTCACCTCGCGCCAGCTGTGGATCAAAACTACGACGCTCAAACGCAAACATATGGTTCGCATAAATTCATGATCTGCAAGCGTGGCTGTATATCCTAGTGGTTGTCACGCTCGCCTTGGGACCGTGGGTACGCGGGCTCGAATGCCGCCTAGGCAAGTAAGTTAATTTTCTTCTTAATACAAACCACAATATACGGCTGGCTTAAATAGCTTCGCTGTTAAAAATTGCAAGTTTCGCCCCAAGGAGGGAGCACAGACAGTGATGGCAAGGTCTATCGTTGCGCTTCAAATCTTTGGCAGGCGTCCTAATTATGTGCGGATGCGACATACGCGGCTGCACCAAATTTCTGGCACCATTTAATGCTTCAACCGGTCATGTAGGGCTTGCAATGATATCACACAAACGTCATTGAGCTGCCCATAAAGAGCGGTGTCAATGAAATTGCATAATTATCAGATTGTGAGTGCCATTTTTTGGCACTTTTTAATGGAGTAATAGATTTAGAATAAAAGCCATACGCGATGAATGAAAGTCTTTACAACTTTTGCTCGCGCGCGGAAATTTTTACAAATTCCGAGGAATAATGCAACCAACAACGTAAAGGTGGTCGTAGCAACTTTTGTGTGTGAATATTATAGCATCTACCTCAAATATATATGGCATATATAAAAATATAGCTTGCTTCTACATTAATATATACGGAACATCACGGTGATGACAATAATATAGCATCTACCTCAAATATATATGGCATATATAAAAATATAGCTTGCTTCTACATTATTATATACGGAACATCACGCTGATGGCGACGCTGCAAATTCGGTTAGTGTTCAATCACTATCGCAATAAAAGCGCCAGGAAAGCGGTCGCCCATATACATCGACCCAGTTGGACCGCACGACCCTTCCAAGCACTGCCATCTTTACTAACCTTGTAATTGTCCAGGTAGCTGGCCCTGTTCTCTACAATATCACTCAGTGACACCTAGATGTCTTAATTGCAACAAATATATGTCATCAAAAGCACAATCTTGTTAATAAAGCAAACCTTTCTATGCATACTTTCTGAACCATCAGCTAGGCAGAAAACGGCGAACCATTGCCACCTCGCGGATTTTAGTGATTACGACTGATTTTTGGTGGTCCACGGCGTACAACAATTTCGTGTTAAAATAACAGACAGGGTGAATTCGGTCGAAGCTAGCTCGTCACTGTTACTCAGGTACCATTATGCCTAACTTGCCCCGTTGCTTAAACGGTTTCTTCAGTGGAGTGATCAATAATGCCTCGGTCCTAACCGATGTTAGCAGTGGGCTTCAGCTTGGGACCACATGTTACGATTGTATAGGACTACAGCAATCCAATTAACTTTGCTGCTGCTTTACTCCGAACAGTATCCAGGCTTGTTCGTATTCACTATAAAGCTTTACATACGGCTATGACATTTCAGCCCTCCCCTCACACCTATGGCTTATTTCTCCAAGAAAGCCGACATGCAAACTTGACAGATGGGTCTGTGTTTGTGCGCCTAATGCTACTGCAGTAAAGGTAATGCGACTTTAATTGTTCTCGAAAATTCTTTCGGCACATTCTCTCAACCTTTAGATTCGTTGCTCCGTTTGAGTGGCGGGCGTTTCTGGTATTGAAGTTCAAAATTCCATAATAAATTTCTTAATTTCGTCCCTGCGAAATTTGAGATCGCAGTATTAATTCCACAAACTACACAGTGACAGCATATTTTTATATAATTTTAATGTATTTGATAATGATCAGTGTTGCGTTCACCTCTGAATAATAGAAAGTATGACGTTCGTTCGTTAAACGACCTAAGCAGATGATAAGTAGCCAAGAAACAATGACACCAATGACAACATAGGGGAAATTACTTGTACTTACTAATTGGATTAAAGAAATGATAAATTAATGGAAATGAAAATTGATTAAAAACAACTAAACGTACTCGTGACGCCTGCGGCAGAAACGTTGTTCCACATCCGCCGCCTAGGTTTGTGAGTGGTGGCGCTGGCTAACACTCCCAGGTTTAGTTCTAGTTCTAAAACATTAATACCCCAGACAGGGTATAGGAAAACAGCGCCGCGGTAGCTCAATGGTTAGAGCATCGCACGCGTAATGCGAAGACATGGAATCGTTCCCCACCTGCGGCCAGTTGTTTGTTCATCCATTTTTATTTCCATTAATTTATCATTTCTTTAATTCAAAGAGCAAGTACAAGTAGTCCCCCCTATGTTGCCCTTGGTGTCATTGTTTGTTGGCTACTTGTGATATGACAAATGAAAATCGGGCCCCTCGGTTTCCTTTCCTCTAAGTAGATGATGAAACACGTAAAAGACATACCGTGAAGAAAATCTTGGCAATCTAAATTGGACGCTGGTGCCAGTCAAAACTAACCGCTTTTAAAGAGAAATTTCAGCATGAATAAGATGTGGTTCTTCAAAATAGCAATAAAACTTGGAATATCACCAGTAATCGTACTTCACGATCGGAAATGTTCCAGCACGTCATGACATTTAAACTAAATACATATATACAATTGTCATATGCTTCACATTTGCGTATAGCAATAGACAAAGAACATGTCAACAATTTGTAAGTGAAGATAATGCAAAGACGAACTAGTGGTCGTTCGGACATAAAATAACATCAGTACAGATGAAGTTCCAGAAACACAATTTTTATATTTATTAGTGTTTTAGGGCAGAATGTACAAAAAGACACCCCCAGACACGAACGAGACAGGTGTTATAATGTTATTTACAGATGATGTGATTGACGAAAATTGAGGAATTTTCATATAATGAAGTGAAGCTCGGTTAAAGCTTTCATAAAAGACCCATTTCTCAAGGACATGTGAACAATGAATCCAAGATCCGTCGCTGTTTTGAAGGGTAGGGCATATGACCTAAGATGCCACAAATTAGGTCAATTTGGTGCTCAAGACAAAGTCTGTTGTCGTGGTACGTGCGTCAATAAAGTGCGTCCCACTGCCTCTAAACTAACACAGATGTCTGTTTTAGTGCCACGTTCAGTCGAGGTCACTGGCATTGTGACGTTTTATTTATTTATTTACATAATACTGCCGTCCGTGTGGCCCAAGCAGGAGGGGCAAGGTAACACAAAAAGTACGCGTGCAAAAAGGCAGAATTGCAATATATAAAACTTAGGAAAGGAAATAAAATCGCACAAAACAGCAATGATACTTAGGAAATACTAATAATATGAGTTTGAATTGATTCAGGGGAGTTCAAAAGGTGGAAGGGGATGAGGTGCCATTCTTCGATAGTTCGAGGAAAGAAAGAAAACTTAAAGAGCTTTGTCCTGGCAACGTTAGGGGAGAGAGCGAGGGGTTTGGAATGACGGGTTTTTCTGGATGCAGAAAGAGGTAAGTATGGACTAGGATCTAAAGAAAATTTACGGTTTATGAGGAGTAAAGGAACTTCAGGCATGTAATTTTTCAGTTTGTTTGAAGGGTGTGAAAACCAATTGTCCGCAAAAATTCAGTTACAGACTCTTCTCGTCCGTATTTGGAAAAAATAAAACGTATGGCTCTTCTCTGTATCCTTTCAAGGGCGTTAATGTTGATTTTGGTGAACGGGTCCCAAATAATGCATGAATATTGCAACTTAGGTCGAATGAAAGTACATAAGCTAATGATTTCACTTCATCGCATGTATGTTTAAGCTTGTGGCGAAGTAGACATAACTTTCTAAAAGCAGAAGAGGTGGTAGCAGCAATGTGGCTATTCCAATTCAGGTTGCTAGTAATTGTTATTCCAAGAGACTTACACTCGCTCACTTTGCCCAAGGGATCTTGGTCGATAGAATAAGAAAACTTCAGGTGTAGTTTTTTTGTTTGTTATACGTAGAAGCACAGATTTATAAGAGTTAAGTTTCATTCCCCACTTATTGCTCCACTCAATAATGTTGTTTAAGGCGAAATGAAGAGATAGTTGATCGTTAACTGTATTAATCTCGTTAAAAATGATACAGTCATCAGCGAACGGACGAATGTTGACAGGTACATCTATTACATCAACTATGTCGGTTACAATAAATAAGAAATAGTAGTGGGCCAAGCACGCTGCTTTGAGGCACGGCAGAAGTTACTGAACGAGAATTGAACTGCTGCCCATGAATAAATACGTACTGTTTTCGACGCGTTAAATAAGCAGTAACCCAGGACAGGACAAAGCCAGGAAGACCAAGGTATTCTAATTTACAAATTAATTTGTCACGAGAAACTACATCAAAGGCTTTTAGAAAATCCAAAAATATCAAATTTACTTGGCCTGCCCTGTCAAGTACAGAAGCAAACGAGTGAATGATTGTGCTTAATTGGGTGACTGAAGAGAGCCCCTTCCTGAAGCCTTGTTGGAAAGGAGATAAAATGTTACACTCGTTTAAGAAATCATTAATGTATTCAGCAACAATGTGCTCAATCAATTTACAAGAAGAGGATAGTATGGAAGTCGGACGGCAATTCAAGACTAAACTTCGGTCACCTTTTTTAATATAGGGACAACACGTGCTAATTCCAATCAAGCGGAAGTACCGTGGAATGTAGAGAGGCCTGAAAAATATTACAAGAAATTTACTTGAACGTTCTGCATAACGCCGAAGGAAGGTGTTGGGAATGCAATCTGGACCCACAGATGTCACTTTTAATCGGAGGAGCATGCTAAGTACACCTTGATGAGAAATATTAACGTCAGAAGAGCAGGACGGCGAAGTTTGGAAAGAGGGTTCAGTGGGTGGGGAAAAGACACCGTGGAAGTGGTCATTTAGAAGGTAAGCAACAGCCTTGGGATCAGTTATTGGAATGCTATCGTGGATAATGTTCGTTATAGATTCATTCCGTTCCTTGATAAAGTTCCAGAACTTCTGGGGATCTTCCTTACGAAAGTTTGGTAAAGTACTATTGAAATAAAAATTCTTTGCTTCTGCAATGGCCTCAGAAAGGGTGACACCGACAATGGTTAAATTATCGGTAGCTGGGCCTTTCTTTATTAGGCGTTTGGCTTTACGTTGTAATAGTGTGCCTATTCATCCATGGTGTATGTTTAGCGGCCTTTTTAAGTTTGTTAGGTGTAAATTGATCAATGCAGAATAAGCACATACCATTAAACTTCTCCCAAAGCTGCAGAACGTCATTCTGGCAAAATTCAGAAAGACAAGAATCAAGATCTGTTATTCGCACATCGTCAGCCTGCGCAAAATTTTTTCACAATCGTAGGCGCATGCGTTCCATGCGCGCGGGTAACATTCAACGAGAACAATACAGCAATAAGTTCATGGTCAGACAGCCCGGGTTCAATGGATACAGAGTAATCGGAAAATGAACGTTCAAGAAATACAAGGTCAAGGAGGGAACCAAGACCGTTTCCGAGTCTGGTAGGTTCACGAACAACTCGTACAAGTCGATAGGGAAACAGCGCAACAAAACACGACCAGAAGACAAGAAGGGAGAGACACTGAGGCGCTGACTGACGACTGAATTCTTTATTCAGAAAGGAGCACGTATGTACCAATATAAAAAGAAAAAAAGGAAAGAAAAGAATGGTAGATCACTGCGCATGGGCAAAAAAATAAAACAAAATACTTGTACAAGGTTGTGGTCGAGCATGATATCAAAGAGCACATTTGCGTCGAGAACAGAACCGGCACCAGACATAATACGATCGCAGTCAATGCCTGGCAACTTACAATCACCAACTACTAATAACTTATTTCTACTGAAAGGGGCAATCTGATCACTTATCCCTAATAAATAATCAGGGACAGAGTCTGGTGGCCTGTACACCGCACATAAAACAAAATCATGACCATAAATATTCAGTTTTACGAACAGACTTTCGGTGTCCCTTGACTCTGATATCAGAATGGCCTCCACGGACGACTTCACAACAACAGCCACCCACCGCCCCTAGAAGTTCTATCTCTACGAATTATTTTGTAGGCAGGCGAGATTACGTCCATGTCACTAATATCGCTATGAAGCCAGGTTTCTGTTATAACTGTAACGTGTGGTGAGTGCGACAAAAGAACCGATTCCAGTTCAGTTGTCTTATTCACGATGCTACGTGCGTTAATGTTTAGCAATCTGATAAGCCTCTCATTGACGGGTCAAGCAGAATGCTGATTAGTAGGGGAATTAAAGGCTGTCTCGCGTTGGTTTGTCTTGTCATTCCAGGTGAACACATAATTGTCAATGCGTAGCTTATCATGCTGAAGTAAAACCTTCTCGCCGAGCTATTTATCATGCTTGGCAATTTCCAATAACAGCTTACGCTTCTTCAGAGTGGCTTGCGAATAGTCGTTTTGAACAAAAACGTTGGTTCCCTTCAGTTTAGAAACATTTTTAAATATCGCTACTATCTCATTGTAATCCCGAAGAAACATTATATACGGTCTTTTTGGGCCAGTCCTACCAAGTCTGAATACGGCCAATGGAAACACATTTAACACCTAGCTTATTCTCGAGCATTTCTGTAATCACTTTGCGTTTGAGATCAGATTCTGTCTCATTTGGCTGTTCAAGGATACCATGAATAACGATGTTAGAACGCCTACTTCTATCTGCAATACCAATGAGCTTGCAAGCGTGAGTGTTCACAAACTCTTGAAACGTCTTTACTGTGTTTTCAAGGCTGCCCAAGCCAGCCGTATCAGATTTAATGACCGATATATGAGCCTGAAGCCGTTGAAACAGTTCTCTTGTTTCAACTATCAAGTTTTCTGTTTATGTTTTCAAGTCGGCTATTTCCTCTCGCAGCAAATTTTGACCATCAAGAACTTTATGCAACAAATCAGCGTTAGTGGGTCCAGGATTAGTTTCAGCATCCCCACACAGCAAAAGTTTTAGAACACGAAAACACTCGTGACATATTTTAGAACACTGTAGTGGGCACAGCAGTATCAGCAAGTAAGGACAGTCACTACTAAATGTAGAATAGCAAGAACTAACCTGCACGAAGCACAAGAACAGCTTGGTGAGTGACATGCCTCGGCCAGGCCCACCGTGCCCACTGAAGATAAGCTGTTGCGCAGATTGTTTTATACGGGCTACACTAGATGACGTCATGAATCCAGGGGGTGTAGGAGCATGCCGGAGAGGGGCGGCCTTTTCCATTAGCTTGACATCGTGCCATGTTGGCGCCTAAAAATGTTCGACAGATTGACGCAGCGGTGCCGATATTTCACCATGGGATAGGCGATGAACCAACGTTCCAGCGACCAAGAGAAGCAAGCCCTGCACGAAGCACAAGAACGGCTTGGTGAGTGACATGCCTCGGCCAGGCCCACCGTGCCCACTGACCATATCATTGGCCTCCAGACGGCGTTATCAGGTGTCCTCGAGGTGTCCGGACTTGAGCGCCGTCCCATGCAGTCTTGACTTTCTGAAATTGGGCGGCGAATGATCCACTTAGGACGGAGTAGTTGGCTCCTGTGACCACAAAAGCAAGTCACTCAAAGCACAACGATAGCGGCGAGCGTACTCGGCGATCATCGAAATCCGATCTGCGGGTCAAACACGTTGGCTTTTATATGTACTCGTCGAAGGTTCCAGCGTAATCGCTGGAGCACGCGTGACGTCAAGAAAGCACTACACAATTCGTGTCAAGCATACAGTCACATTACACAAGGTTCGGTGACAACAGAAAACGGATAGAAATATTGATAACATTCAAAGAATTTCTGATACGTACAGGCGTAACTTGCGCCGAGCGATAACGTGTAACATTTGTTTTTCGGTGAAACGCGGTCACCGATGGACCATAAACAAGTACAGTCGAGTGCAAAACTTTGGAGACCACGGGAGCGGCGATTAAACTAAAGTCCCTATATAAGGAAAGAACCGCCATCCTTTGAAAACGCCGCTTCTCTCTCTACTGTATCTCCGATTGGACGATGATAGAGCGCGCTTTTCACTTGTTTGTATTTTATTTTTTTCCGCCTCAGAGCCATGTTGAAAGTCCTCTGCGCAGCCGCAGTCGCTGGCGGCGGCGGCGGCGCGCGCCCGGCCTGAAAGCTTCAACGTGGACTTTCTAGGTGCGCCACCGTCCACTTTGCTTTCGCAAGCAAAAAGTAAAGAAAAAAGCAAGCGCTTTAGGAGAGGAGGCGACGGAGTAAAGAGTAGATGGCGCTACTTTTCTGATATAAGTAAAGCCCCTATATTTATAAAAGTAGCGCCATCCACTTCCCTCCTCCTCCATTCCACTATCGCGCTCGGCGCGACCAGCGCGATCGAGGCGCGATATCGACAGTGGCGCCGCCTGCGTCGGGCCTGCCGTGGCAGACGACAGCTAACGCGCTACCAGAGGAAATCCGAGGAAAACTTCGATCGCGCCCTGCGGAGACGTTTTTGAGGCGCGATTTTGCTTCGTCAGTCAGTAACTGGTCTTAATAATGCCATTTTGGAAGTAGCAACGCGACGATGCGAGACGGCGCAAATATCAAGTGTGCAGCAAGCGTTTGCGCACGCCGGATGGTAAACAAAAAAGCCTTTTGCCCTCGCCTTGTCGGTTGCGGCAACTTAAGGCGCAGCAGCATGCCATCACAACGAAGTTCTTGTCCCTAACACGTTTGATCCGTTTGTGCGTACAGCACTTTCGTCGCACAGGCCCGAGAATGGCAGTCGGAGCGCGCTGGAAAGAAAAAAATATACAAAAGCGCGACGCGAACTTCCACGTGACACGGATTGGCCAATGGGGGAGCGGAGGAGGCTGGGGCGACAGGAGGCGGCTAAGAGAGGGCAAGGAGGAAGCGCCGGGGTGAGCGCGGTGGCGGCAAGATCTAAGAATGGCGCTACTTTTATAAATATAGGGGCTTTAGATATAAGGACTTTAGATTAAACTGCATCGCTGCGCCTTCTGACGGCTGCGCGCCTAAGTTCGAAAGTGCGTACTGCGCACACGCGTCCTTTTTTATCTGCCAGCCTGCTCCTTCGGTCGCTTTAACCGCGCACGCACCGGAACACGGGAGAAAGCACAAGGTGCCACTTCACAGTCGCCGTGGAATTGTAGTGCGCAAAAGATGTCGCTGCTTCCTGACGTTATCACATAATTCGATTTCAGAAAAAAGTGACGCAAAGCATGTGTTCCGCGCCACGGAACTTCTAGAAGCAAGGCGCAGAGGGTGGCGCGCTCCCTGCGCTGCCAGTACAAATTAAGTGTTTTCGTCACGATATGACGATATAATCACTCAGGCGATTCCACGGAGACTTCAGAAGTGGCACCTTGCGCTCTCGCCCGCGCTTTTTTATTTGCGAACGCGAACCACTGCGACAGTTTTTGGACTACCTTGGGAGTTTTTTATAGCTCTTTGAACGATATCGCTGCAGGAATCTTCATTAGCAGCGATGGGAGTTTTTTATTGCTGCTTGAACCCCATCACTCTGTGTGTTTTATCAGGTACCCTGGAAAATGTTTATGTGGATTGGGTATTTAATTTTGTGTCTTCTGGGAATTTATAGCGTAAGCACTGGGAGTTGTTACCCACAAAATTTCGGAGTTGTTTGGCTTCATGGGAGAGTTTTAAGGAGACCTTTCGGGAAATTATTCTTGCTGCTCGGGGCAGTGCTTAGGTGTAAATCTGGGAGAAACTGTTGGCATATTTTGGGAGCACTGATTAAGGGGGCTTTTAGGGATAGTTTTGGGAATTCATTACTTTTTATGGGACTATATAGGAGAATGTTTTGCTTTAGCTAAGGGAGTTCTTAAAACGTGTTTTAGGAGAGCCTTGCGGTTTTTCAAGCTTATGCATTGGAGCTCTGGGAGTTTATTGAGCTCGTTTTGGGCATTTTATGTGGTTGACGGGAGTTTTGTGTGTGTGTGTGTTTCGTAGAATGGGCCCTTTAATGAGGTCCGAGATGTGTGAGAAAGCAATAAAATGTTTGGAAATTCATTGCAGTTCTACAATCAAGTGTGCCAGCATGACAGTACAATAAGGGGTTGGGATAAATAAAGTTAAATGATTGAATAAATTGAATATAAACAACCGAATAATTTCGACAGGAAGTTCACGCATTTGGCAAGCTGCAGCACACTTGCAAGTGCAGCCAAGACCAAAATTGAGTGGCTAAAAACGGCACCATGAGGTATTGGGCAGTACTTGCATGTTTAGCGGTGCGACTATCGCTCCAGAGCCGGTGAAAAAGATGACGGCTCACGCGCATGTAGCGCGAGCGAAGAAGACTCTAGGGCGCTCGACCTGAGCGGCCGCAGTACCTGCCGCTACCGAGATCCCGCGAGTGATCCGAGTTCCCTGGCTGTTGCCAGCCCGAGAACTCGGATAAATACAAATCATCTCCAGAGCACGAATGACTATAACATTTGATAAGGGATTCATATAGGTGAGCCAGCACAAGGAATGGAGACAAAAAAAAAGCGAGACGACAAACACGGCGCGAACGTTGTGCGAGCGCCGTGTCTGTTGTCTCTTACGCTCCCCATGACGACGAATAAAAACCAATGTGCCAAGTTTCTGCTCGTCCAAACACATTAGGATGTTATACCAAAGCGCGACGACCACAGGCTGCATTCTGTGGTATTGTGACGAGACAACACCAGTCGATACCTTCTGGCTTCGAGGCTGCAAAACGCTCAACATCGGCATTGTGGTGTCTCCGGCAAATGCACGTGTACCTCTCAGTTCATGGGATTGCTAAGAAATCAGACCTGTCACCCTTAGCCCTGAAGCAGTTGTTGCTGCTTTGCCTACACGAGTCTTATCTTGACCGAATATATTTACACGGACGGCTCCACCAATTCCAACAGCTCTACCGGAGCAGCAATTTAAATAACTCTCACAGCACCACGTCGGCAGCAGCAGAACTTGCGGCTCTTCAAGGTGCAATCCATTACGTGCTCCAGCAACCGCCACATCGTTGGGCCATTTCCTGCGATCCGAAAGCAGCCCTACAAACTCTGTAGTTTGCCCTAGATCATGGTTACACGAACAGTATATAGTGTACGAGATAAGGCACGCTCATCACCACGCGATCGAGAAAGGACACGACATTGTATTTCAGTGGTTGCCGAGCCACTGCGGAATTGTTGGCAACGGCAGCGCCGATGAAGCTGCTCCCTCGGCTCATCAAAAACATCAGCGAGTGCCTATATTGCTCTCAAGAATGGACGCTGCGTGGCAACTTCAAACACTTGCTCACCACATCACATTTCTAAGATGAAATTCACCAGGTTTCCGCAACTCACGCTTGTATTCTCTCGACCCTAAATTGCGACTTCGCCTGCCACCTGTACTCTCCCGTATCGAAGCAACTTACTGTGTCGCGTGTGATTGGGCGTGCATTTACAAATTCCTATTTATTCCTAATAGGAATTTCTACTTCCTATTAGGAATAGGAATAATAGGCATGCAATTGGTGCGGGTGCAATGAGACGCTAGAGCACCTTCTGTGTGATTGCCCAGCTTTTGACGCTCAACGACGGATTCTTCAAGCTCAAATCAGCATGTCTCATAGCAGAATTCTCTCAGAGAAAAAGATTCTGGGACCATGGCCTACGCACTCTTGCATGCGAAAGGTCACAAAAGCTCTTCGTCAATGACTTGATATTTGATCAGCTTCATACCATCCGGTGTGGACAGTCCTCCCCTAAAGCCTATCATATTGTGCGGGTAAATATCGCGGTCTTCCAGGTATCGCGAGACCCTGTTTAAGATTACCTGTTCGGCCACCTTGCCAACGTACGAAGTGAGCGAAATCGGTCGGAGGTTATCGAGAGTGGGGGGCTTGCCCGGCTTGGAAATGAGGATGGTGGCAGCCCTCCTTCACATCTCCGGTACTTTTCCGTCCTTCCACATCCGCTTCATGACGTCCGTAGTACTCCATTGAATTGTCGTCCAAGTTCCTCTGTGCCTTGTTTGTAACTCTATCCGGACCCGTGGCCGACCTGCCGTTTAAATCGTGCTGGGCCCGCCGGATCTCCTCGACACCAAACTCCGCATCCAGTTCCAGGTTCGAGTTATGTTGGAGGTTGAAAGAGGTCGGCTCCTTCCTAATAAATAGGCATACACCATAAATCACAAGAAAATGTTCTAACAGCCGACCTCTCGCGTCACAACGGGAGTCTCCCCACAGGGTGTTGTGACTGTTAAACACCCACATGTATCTAGGCTTCCGGAAGCTGTTCTATCAGGTTATAGAAATCTGTTCTTCCGAGTAGATAATTTGGGCGAATATATATAAAACAGACATTAATGAAATTATTAATAGGCACTACCAGCACTTACACTCACTCAAGGGAAGCCATGATGACAAGCTACAGACTTGTATGCAACGAGTGCTACATCACCGAACACGGTGGTGGTGGTGGTGGTTAAAACTTATTTATTGTACTTAAAATAGCTGCGAAGAGACTCCGGCTGGTCGGAGGTTCTTGGCTTGCGGTGGGAGGCCCTCAGTCCAGGGCTCCGCTTGCTGCTGCCGTTCTGCGGGCCCGGTCAATCAGACTTAGCTGATCGTCCAGGCTCTCGCTGGCCAGCAGCTCTTCCCATCGCTCCGCTGTGGGGTGTTGTATGGGGGGTACGGCAGTGATAGCCTGACATGCCCACGTGACATGATATAAGGTTGCTTTATCTGAGCACCATGGGCAGCGAGAAGGGTATGCCGTAGGATGTATTTTACTGAGGATATGCAAATTGGGATACATGCCAGTTTGGATTTGTCTCCAACTGACCGATTCCTCTTTATTTAGTGTTCGGTGTGGTGGGGAATAGGTTTTCCTAAGTCCTCTATAGTGGTTTAGAATGGCCGAGTAGTCGCACGGGATGTGAACGGGTTCCTCAGGGAAGCATTTGGGGGGTGCTCGGCTCGTGTACCCTCGAGCTGCCCTATCCGCCGCCTGGTTTCCCTCCAGCCCCATGTGACCCGGGGTCCATATTATCCAATGCCGTATTGGGCGTGTGTGTGTACTGAGATGCTCGCCAGTGTCTTTCGCGCTTAGGATGATACCGAGGGCAGGCTGGCTGATGCGCCCTTGTAGATAGTTACGGCAAGCCGCTTGGGAGTCCGTCAGAACTGTGAGCGATCGTCTATGTCTGTAGCCATGGACAAGAGCGAGCGCAATAGCTGTTTCTTCGGCTTCGGTGATGTTGTGGCATCGTATGGAGGCGCTGGTCAGTTCTTGGAGTGTGTTGTCCAGAACTGTGGTTACTGCCTTGGTGTTCGTGCGGTCGTAGTTGGCTGCGTCAACATAGTATGTGGTGTTCTTGTGGACGTACTCTCGTTCGAGAGCTTCCACTCTGGCTTCCCGCCGTCCCTGATGTAGTCGGGGGTCCATATTACGGGGGATTGGGGCGACCTTATAGGTGGTGCGAAGGTGGTCTGGAATGGGCTTGCGGCGAGCTGCTTCATGGAGCTGGCCGGTATAACCGAGGCGTCGGAGTAATGCGCAGCCCGTTGGTGTTTGTGCAAGTCGCTGCAGCTGCGTGGCGAACTGCGCTTCGCAAAGTTCTGCATAGGTGTTGTGCAGACCCAGTGCGAGGAGCTTGCTCGTGGGAGTGCCCTGGGGTAGCTTGAGTGCCGCCTTATAGGCCTTCCGGAGCATGGCTTCCACTTGGTCCTGTTCGCCTTTGGTAAGTCGTTGATAGGGCAAACTGTATGTTATCCTACTAACTACGAAGTTGCGTATGAGTTTCAGGGTGTCCTCTTCGCGCAGACCGTGGCGACGAGTGGCGACCCGGGATATCATTCGGGCAACCTGCAGCGTGGTAGTGCGGAGGATAGTGAGGGTGTGATTCACATGGCGGTTTGACTGGATCCACATTCCCAATATACGGATGGTGGTTTTCTCTGGGATTTCTTGGCCGGCGACAACGACGCGCAGGCTGTAGCCTGGGTCCTTCTGCGCCGATGGGGGGGGGGGGGGGGCTTGTGTTGCCAGATTCTAGAAGCTCAGACTTCTCGGTTGCACAGGTCAGGCCACGTGCCTGTACGTATTGTTCGACGCAGGTGGCTGCTTTCTGCAAGTCATGTTCTTTTTCTCCAAGGGACCCCCGCGTAGCCCAGATTGTGATGTCATCCGCGTACATTGCGTGATGGATGCCATCAATGCGATGGAGTTCGTGCGCAAGACCAACCATGGCTACGTTGAACAGTAGCGGGGAGATCACTGAGCCCTGTGGGGTGCCCTTGTTCGGCACCTTGATGATGTTTGAGCGGATTGAACCGAGACCGACCGTGGCGGTGCGGTCCGACAGGAATGCCTGAACATAACTGTAGGTGCGCTGTCCGCAGTGAAGGGCAGCGAGGCCGTCGAGAATGGCTTGATGGCTCACATTATCAAAGGCGCCCTTGATGTCCAAGGCCAGAATGATATTTTCTCCTTGATTTGGGGCAGTGTCAATGACTTCTTCCTTTAGTTGAAGCAGTACATCCTGGGTTGAAAGATGTGCCCGGAACCCGTACATTGAATGCGGGAGAAGGTCATTGTCCTCGAGATAATTTTGCAGGCGGCTAGTGATGACGCGTTCGAAGAGTTTGCCGAGGCAGGAAGTCAGTGATATTGGTCGAAGGTTCTCGATCTGGAGCTTCTTACCCGGCTTCGGTATCATCATCACCTCTGCGTGCTTCCACTCGGGGGGGAGCGTGCCACATTGCCAATGGTCGTTTAGGAAGTTCGTGAGTTCTTGTACGGCGGTGTCGTTAAGATTCTTGATAAGAGAGTACGTGATTTTATCCGCCCCCGCTGCTGTGTTGCGGGTGCTGCTGCGAATGGCAGCATTAACTTCGTCCAACGTTATCGGTCGGTCCAGGGTGTGGTTTGCATAACCTTGATACCTCGCCCGATAGGGAGGCGGGTGATAATCACCATAGCATGTGCGCTGTACTTGAGCAAGCAGCTCGTCGTCCGTGCCTTCAAAGGCGTGTATGAGGCGCTGGACTGATTTGTTTGTCTCATTTTTTTGTTCGAGTAGGATCAATCAAGGCTCGTAGAACGTGCCACGTGCGGGCCGTACTCAGTGAGCCTCGAAGCGAGTCGCTGAACTGGGCCCAGTTAATTCGTGACAGTTGCTCAACATACTGCTCAGCCTCGAGGGTGAGAGCTGCGATCTTGAGCTTGAGAAGTCGGTTATGTTTTCGGGTCTTCCATCTGCGGATGAGGCTTCTACTGGCTTCCCACAGGTGCAAGAGATGGCCGTCCACTTCTGGGAGTTGAGATGTTCTTTTCATGACGGTGGTGCAACGGTCCCGAATTTCTTTAATTTGCTCGCACCAGTCAGTGAGGTTTGCAAGGTTGCCAAGTGAATTCTCGCTCTCGCGACGGAAGACGTCCCAGTTTGTGATGCGTGCTTGTCCAATGGAGCGACGCATCGCACTCTCCGTAATTTGTGTACGGAGAATGCAGTGGTCACTACCCAAGGATTCCTGCAAGTTGTCCCAATTATAGTTTGCACTACCACGGGCGAAGGTGAGATCGGGACAAGTGTCCCTGCATACGCTGTTGCCGATCCGGGTAGGGTTTGCTGGATCCGTAAGCAGTTCGAGTTGGAATTTTTCGGTGGCAGCTGCAAGTTGTTTGCCTTTGACATCCGAACGATTGTATCCCCAGCGTTCGTCGAGAGCGTTGAAGTCCCCGAGGAGTACGAGTTCCTTCCCCTGGGCTAATTTGCAGGCACCCTGAACGAGAGCGTGGAAGTAGGTGGATTTTTGTTTCGGGGGACTATATGCATTGACGATTATGATGCTTCGCCTCTCGGCCTTCTTTTTGCGCCTGAGAAGTAGCTCCACTATCACATGGTCGATGTTGGTGTCTGGGATGTTGTCAAGACCAATTGCAGTTAATGCTTTGTTAATCAGGACGGCCGCTCTGCCTTCTGTCTGGCTATCGTAGGACTCATAGCCTGGGAGTATGGGTGATGTGCCAGGTTCCTGTAGCGCTATGACATCTGGTTGAGCAAGGTGTGTGTTAATGTATTGTTGGAGGAGGCTCCGCTTTTTGCGGAAGCCGCGGCAGTTCCATAGCCAGATTTCTAATGGTTCGCCAATGGGTGGGGTTGTACTGCCCATGGTTAATTCGTGTTGTGGGGACGTATGGTTGTCGGAGTGTTGGCTTGCGAGGCCGATGTGAGGCCGAGGCCAGCGTGTGTCAACGCCGGTGTAGAGTAGAGTTCAGGGGCAAGCGATTCCAAGCTTACTCTGAGAGGGACTTGGTCTTCCGTGGTGCGGGAGCTGCGGGTGGCCCTCTTCCTTCGTATATTACCGCCTGTTTCGGCAATTTGGGTGTCGAGGCGTGTCTCGAGGGAGTCAAGGCGGGCTCCGAACTGTGTGAGGTGTTGTGTGAAGACGATACTGAATTGTTGGGAGAGTTGGTGGGAGAGCGCAGACAGCATTTCGCGTATCTCTTCGCGTGTGACTGCGGAGTCCGTCGGGGTGGGAGGCGAGGGCGGAATCTTAGGGGTTGCCTGTCTGTTGGGGTTGTTTTGTGAGTGGCATTCGGTGGATTCCGGTGGCGATCCAATGCGCGGAATTAGGGCGTGGAGTTGAGCGCTGTCCTTAGCTTGACGCGCCTTGACGGCAGCCAGCGCCTGTTTGAGGTTGAAATTTTCTGCGAGAAGGTGTTCGTACTGGGGGACTGAGTGTTGGGCGTAGCGATGGGTGTCGCCCCTACTGCTGGCCAGCTCACCTTGGTATCGGTGCCGGTTGAAGAAGTGTAATTGTGCTTTTCGGCAGACTTGCGAGAGGCCTGCTGGGGCTGTTGGCGTGTGGGTTGCTGCTGTTGCCCTTTGGTCTTCCGGTCCTGGTTCTGCGGCTGTTGCTGCTGGCCAGGTCCTGCAGTGGGTAGAGGAGGGAAAGACTGCGACCGCGAGTGAGAGAGGCTGCGCGAAGTCTCCCCCTCCTTGCTGAACCACCTGCGTTTGGGATTGGGTGGGTTGCGCTGAGGGTTGTGCCCACGGGGTTGGGTGGGTGGGGTGGGCCGTGGCCGCAGGGTCTTCAGTCTCTGTGAGCACTCTTTGGCGCCCGTCAGGTGGCTTTCCCCACATACTTGGCATTTGGGAGCACAGGGTCGAGGGTACCGCACTGCCGACACACTCGAGCGTTCGGCGTAGGACACACGTCTGATCGGTGCCTCGGTTGTAGGCAGATGTGGCAGGCTTGCCGCGTCGGCTTGTAAGGGTGGCAGGCTACCTCCCCCCCCCCCCCGTAATACAGTACATAGCGGGGGATGAGAGGGCCCTCGAAGGTGATCAAAGCGGATTTAGTAGCACCAAGCATCCGCGCACTGTGCACTCTCACCCCCTGCGTGCGCACGCGGAGGTTGGCATTGAGTTCTTCAGGAGTAGTGCCGGGGTCTATGCCATGGATGACTCCACGCAACGTGTCTTCGGGGGCCGCCACGTAAGTGTTAAATTCGTGGGTATCCCCCCCCCCCCCCCCCCCAGTGTCAGGGTGGTGATCCGACGGAGAACTTGGGCGGTGTCAACATGTGGCGTGCTGGCAATAATAATGTTCGATCCGGGGCGGGTGCGGATGATGAAGTGGTCACCTGTGCAATGTTGTTGAGAATCGCCCGCCACCACAACGGCTCGGGAGATTTGGTGTGTCGTGAAGTTCCGAATGGCCAGACCCTTTTTCGGCCGCATGATGATTTTTAGGTCTGTGCGTGGGAGCGGCGGCAGCTTCCGTCGTAACTGGCGCGGCTCCTTCACATGTTGTGTTGTTCGCGCCGACGCAGCGCAGGCCGCGTCTTTCGACGCAGCGGGAGCGTTCTCTGCCGAGGCAGCCCCGGCGACGGTGTGGCTGGGAGGAACGCTTGCAGGACCGGCTGCTTGCATTGTTTCCGCCCGAGCTTGGTCGAACTTTTTCTGGCGTTGGCGTTGACCCTCCCCCCCCCCCCCCCGACGGGAAATCGCCAGTTTCCAGTTCGCATCGGTGTCAGTCACCGGCCCCCACGGTGCAGACGAGGTGGGCTGAAGTACTGGGGCCTCGTCATCGCTTGCCGAGGTGAGTTCGTCGAGGTCGGGATGTCCGTGGGGCCCAGGGGCTCGGAGGGGTTGACCGCAGGTTGCAGGCATGGGGTGGTGGTCGTGCCGGTAATCAGCGTGATGGGAGCGTCCATATTGGTGGTGGAGGGTGCCGCGTCGCCAGACCTGGTGGCCCGTACTCGCCGACGCGAACTAGGTCCACCCTTAGGCCTAGCGGGCCAACGCCCGCTTCGGATCTTCTCGAGCCGATAAAAAAAAGAAAATGTCCTACCGGCTCGGGAAAGATGTCCGGGTGTTCCCGATCGTGAGTTCTTGGTGGTCCGACGCAATGTCGGTGACGATCTCGAGGTAATCCGGTCAGTGAGAGCACATGTTCGGCGGAGCTCAAGCGACGCACATCCGCTCACTCCGAACGCTCAAGGGGATCTCTCACCGAACGCGGCGCTAGGCCTCGTCACGGTCTTTTTGCAAATTGGTGTATTGATGAAGAAAGTTTGCTTTGGGGGTTTTCAAATGTGTCTCTTGAACAAACAGCAACTTTAGATTATGCGTATGAAGGGATTTAACGTCATACAGATTGTGGAGAAGACGCCTGACATTCCAGTAATATATTTGTGTAGCCATAGTGAAGGTATTTTGTGCCTTCTGTTTAAAAGGGGAAAGCTATACCAGCCTACCCTACCGTTTTCAGGCACCGTAATGAAGGGTTTCTCTTTCTTGGCGCCCTCCAGTGAGCTGCACCTATCCTTCAGAACGCCGATGCATTTGGTGATGTATCCATCACCTCCGCCGAGGCGCTGGATAATCTCTCGCCAGGGATACTCGGGGGTGAGTTGGGCCTCTCTGACCAAGAAGACGGCCTAGCGCTCGCAGACACTGCGGCTTGCAGGCTCGTCTCGCTAGATGGCGCAGCAGCGCAGGCTGATTTAGGGAGCCTACATGCAAGCGCCGTTTTAGGGTGGTGACAGCCTTTGTAAGGGTACTTGCCGCCGCCAGCTAAATTGGAGGGTAAAATTTTCCGCCAAATATAGCATGTGGGAATCAAAATGGCGAAGAGACCTGCCGACAGACCACGTTTCCCGCAACCGTTGGTGCCGTAAAACTAATTCAATTTTTAAAATAAACTTTGGCCTCAGCAACCAGAGACCCATAGCGTCCCTGAGAGCAGTGCATGGCACGTCTGCGTTTTAGTTAAACAGCCTTTTAAGCACAGTTTTTATTACAGCATACTTCGAAAAACACCCTTTATATCGTGTCTACAACTGGAAGGCAACGACAATGTTTATTGCAGTTCACATTCTTGGCGTGAGAAAATACTACCAGGAGCACGCCACCGTGCCTTATAACTTGTTGCTTTTTATGCCATGGAAAAAAAGTAAGTTGATGTGTTAAAATAAAAGGAAAAGGCAACTAGTATATTAACGATGTATGCAGGTTTGGTGTGCGCATTGGGGCAAAACTAAATTAAAGAAATTGAATAGATCGCGTGCCAAAATGGTTACACCAGAGCGTGACAAAAAGAAATCAGGAATGCACCGCGTCTTCTAGCGAAATTGGGAATCAAAATGGCTACTCACCAAATTTGGCGGTAAATAGCGCTCAAAATTTCGGAGTTCTCACCACCCTAAAACGGCGCTTGCATGTAGGCTCCCTCGGCTGATTCCGCTGTGGGGGCCTTCGCCCTCAGCGGTATGGCGCTACGGTCGCTCGATTCTGCGTGGTTCGGACGATTGCCGGGAACCGTTGGCCGTGATGTCTACACAGGAAAACAACTGCCTACCAGCCGCACACGAATCACCTTGAGGAGGGGCTGACCAAGACGCGTGCTGACATGTTAGCATCGTACAACATCGAGCACAAGACGTGGGATGCCGTCCTTCCCTGCGTAACCTTAGCTTAGAACATGATAGTGCTAGAAGCAAAGCAGATCACGCTGTCCATGCTGGTTTACGGAGGGAACCCGCCGTCGACTCTTGACGTCATGATGCCGCGCCTCACCGACGAAGAGAATCTAGAAGTACATGCCGTACAGACAGTCGACCCAAGAATCTTCGACGACGCTAAGTGAAATACCAGCCCAGTGACCATGTTTTTATTTGGGCCTCGATACGCCGAGGTCGACTTAGAATATTTGGCGACGCTATTTTAGACCCTAAGAAATTATCCGAGGTATTGGTGCATTGAACTGGTCGTGCCAGACGGCATTAGGTAGTCACATGTTGTGCGCCTCAATCCCCTCTAAAAGTGCTAACGAACTCTGGGACTTTGCTTTTACTTGCTTGTTCTTTTTCTTTACCGCGTGAGTATTAGTTTGTTGTAGTCGTGTTTGTAGCAACCGGAATATGCTTTTTAAAATACAAGCATTAACACGTCTACTTAATTATCCTTTTTTACGGGGGCTGTATTTCACGCGTTAACTTAAGGTTATCGATCAGGCAAGACGCGCCTGTAAGATTTGGAACTTACTCGAATGCTATCATTGATTCTATCTGTTGTGTATGTTCTCGCCGAACCTTGTGCAATCAGGTAGTATGCGCGACGCGAATAGTGCCGTGCTTTCAGGAAAGTCTGCCACCACCAGCTATTATGCTGGAACCTTCGACGAGCCTGCGCTCATGACCCGCAGATCAGATTGTCGGCTATCGCCAAAAGAACAAGTTGCTATTGTTGTATTTTGATTGTCACTTGATCTGTCGTGGTTGCTTAGTGGCTATGGTGCTGGGGTGCTAAGCACAAGGTCGCGGGACGAAATCACGGCCACGCGGCCGCATTTCGATGGGGCCGAAATGCGAAACATCCGTATTTAGGTGCAAGTCAAATAACCCCTGATCGTCGAGATTATTCCGGAGCCCCACACTAGGGCGTGCTCAATCAGATGGTTGTTTTGGCACGTAAAACCGCACAATTATAGTGATTATCGATTGCTTTTATGGACCAAAGTTTGTTCCATAAAGGTTAGTAGCGCGATGCACAATTTTACTACTGTAGTCTTCACGCTTATAATATAACGTGACAGAGAAAACGAAGCAGATAGCTCGGGCGTGTTTCTTTATCGGTCTCGTCATCCTGTTCCGCTCGCCTTGCCACGTTTATGTCAAACTGCGCCAGTAGACGGCTAGTCAGTTGTTGCAATGCATTTAACACGGAATTTTCATAGCACCAAACAAAATTTTTTTCACACACATCGTATAAAATCGTGTTCTTTTTTTCAGTCGTACGAACATGTGCACTCGCATTTCATTTCAATAGGGACGATGAATCAGAGCAAGAAATTTAAGCAGTAACTCACCTTTCATCTGTGGGCAAACAAGAAATTTGCTTGTCGATTTATGCCGGAGTTCTTGCACAACAGTCCATAAGAATGAGCCTGTTTATTTGTTGGCTAGCATCGTGTCTCCTACGGGACCGAGGATAATGACATGCTAACTGCAACCCCAAAATCACTAAATCAGTCTTTAAAAGGGGTCCCAACAAAGGCACCAGTGTTGTGCAAGCGTTGACAGGCGAAAGTCGGCAGCGCAAAAACTCTTAGACGACTCCGCGTGCGGAGGCGCAAGAGCAATAACGTTTCCTTCACCCAACGATAGAGGGACATAGGTCAAGGTAAAAGAAAAAATGACTTATGTTTCTTTTTTCCTTCGTTTCGAATATCTTTCAGTAGAATATTATACCTGTGCAAAAAAGAGGCTGTACTAATATATCTCAGCCACATTTGGAAACCATTTTTTTCGAAGTCTGCAATGCGACAAGTCGCACAGTGGTTAAAGATGGAACATTGTTGCTAGAAATAGTTGCTGCAAAGAACACATGCATTCTCTTCAGTATTAAAGACTCGGTGCATCCATAACAGGCTGCGAGTGGGACTGCAGTCGCTCTGAGAATGAGGCACTTGCGTATTTTCTCTATGCTCTCAATATTTCTACAGTGACTACGTCTGCAAAATTTTTCATAGGCTAAATCCACTTACCTATTCATAATCGACTTCTATCCACAACCGGCATATTCACTCCTACATAATTCTCAATACCCTACTCTGAGCCGTTAGCTCAAGTACATGACGTATGCAATTTTAGAGAATTGGATGGTGCAAGGACCTTTCATGCCTTTGACATTACCACGAGCCCTCGGGTTCCTGGTAATGGTTCTCGAAGGAAAAAGCAAAAAATGGGGAAAAAAGCCGCCATCTTACAAATGAGGCCCACAATTCTGTACGTTGTGAGAATACGCTTATATGGTGACAACTGACCTTTTCAGTGCCAGGGAATGCCAGTGTGGTACAAATTCAGTAGAAATGAACCGCAGTGAAGACTTTTTTCTGTTCCGCCTCGGTGAATTCGGGACTGTAAACTTATACGCAAAGGACGACACTATCTCGTTATATTCGAGACAGGTGTCAGCCTTGGACTGGTAGCGGTGGGCGAGGTAATTTCTCAAGGAAAACTTATGCTATCCAGGCAAGCTCGGCGACGCAAAAATGAGATGGCATTGGTGCCATGTGGTATGGTCAGACTCATTGTATGGCGCCCTTCTTTAAAAAAAACATTCTTTTTGGAGTTGCAAAGGTCCGTTGTGCAAGCACGGTGAGGATAGAAATACAACAGCGTTGTTCTCACCTTCAGAAAAAAGGGTTAAGGAGGCTGTCGTTAGAACAAAAACGAAGAAGGGACACAATCCCTGGACCTGAAATAGGAAGAGTGAGAGAAGGTCTAGAAAAACAGGCGACAGTGATTCAATGAAGAAGATACCACGATACGAGTGATGTGTTCAAGTCCTGCAACGTGGTGAATGGCGGCAAAGCCTTTCAAGACCCATTCCCGCGCACCGCCATTACTCGAGCTGAGCTCTTTCTTTGTTACTCTGAACTTCAGTTCGACTTACGCGCCTTCATTGTTGCACCTAACTCCATGGCGAAGTGCATGCTTCTCGAACAAAGTGGAGCACATCAGGTCGTAAATGTTGTGTAGCCTATGCATTCTGCACATTTCAATGCGTCTTTAACGGCAGCCATTGATGTTTCAATCTTGCGGAATCAGGTACTCAGATATATTATTTGTGTATACAGAAATATTATTTACGCAGTCATTATTTGACAATAGAAATATGATGCCAGTATATATTTATTACGAATGCATTTTCCACCATAGCCCTTGAGAGATAACTTAATTCTGGCATATAAACAGAGCCACCGCTTCGTCCTTCAGAGGGGTCTTCGTCCTTCAGCGTACGTGCTAGAAGAGTAAAATTAAAACCCGCATATAAAGTTTATGTAGATAAACGGGCCTACTAACATCACTTGCAAGCTATCAGTCAGGAAACTGCAATATTTCCAGGCGATAGAAACGGTGCAAACGAAACACGTAACCTAGAGCTGTTTTTTTAATGCCAGCACCGTAAATAAGCCCAAGTGGTCAAAATTAATCAGGAGTCCTCCACTACGGCATGCCTCATAATCAGAACTGGTTTTGGCACGTAAAACCCCAGAAAGAAGAAGAATTTGTCGGTTCGTAAGGCGGTGTGGACTACAAACCTTCGCACTGCGATTTACTGCGGAATTCATGTCCGCGACTTCACGAAATATACCTGAAGCGAGAGCTGCCATTCTGACTACATGGAGAAGGCGAATAAAATAAATTATTTCGCTTAATATACAATAAAATGTACCGTTATGATTGTTTGTTGCAGTATTCCTTCTCTTAGGTATAAGGCGCAAGAAATTCTGTCTTCGTTTCATCCCGTCGCCGTGCTGGTGTGCCGGACCACATTACCTTTTATTGCGATGGCAATTACGTGGACATTTCAAGCGGATTTCTGCCGTCGACGTCGCCATCGCCGTTGCCGACGTGATGTTCTGTGTAAAGTCCAAGAGTAAAGTCCAATAAGGTCGTCGCCGCGCGCCGTATTTGGAACCGCCCGCAGTTGTCAAGTTCCTTCGCCAGCCGATATCCTTTTATTTGGTACTTTTATATTCCCCATATTGGAACAGTCAACTACTTTCATTAGAACAATTACTCGGAAGAACGTCATGGGTACTGACGGGATAATTGATGATCCATGCTTTTTGGTGAAGCAGCGCAGTTGAAAAATAGACGTTTGCAGAAACATGCGGGATGGTGACATATACACAGGCGCTGAACTGCTCTGAAGGAGCGTTCTGTGTAGTTTCATAAAATGTTATTCGTTCTCAATTTGAGGCATTTCGCAAAAAACATTTTGCAGTGCCACCAACGGACACTTGACGCACTATATATATATATATATATATATATATATTGTCATGAATGAGAGAAGCAGACAGCCGGCCGTCCGCCAGAATGTCTGTTTTACTGTGCCTCGTCGTCGTCTCTGCCTGCCCGCGACCGCAGTCCGTGCGCGGGAGCCTCAGTGCGTCTTTCCCTTCCTTACACTCGGCCACGCTGCCAAAGGAAGCTCAGGTGGTTGTGAGAGTGCGGTGGTGATGGAAATCCATGATCGACATGGCTTAAGCATGCTAGTGGTCATCGTTAAGGCCATTCTGTGCGCAACCAGCTTCTCTGGGGGTCGACAGTGAGTGTTGCGCTCGGGTCGCACTTGGCGAAGCACGGCATACTGAACAGCGGCTGGCCGCACTGACGCGTCGTGCAAACAGCGAAATCCTCTGCTTAACCGTCGCACGCCTCTTCGGAACGTTGCCGGTGAAGAAGCAAGGCTCGCCAATGCACTCGAATCTGCGAAGCTCGACAATATGCTGACTGCTGCCGAGTCGTCTATGTCCGAAGGCGGAGTCAAAAGCGATGCCTGGTCAGAGGCCGCGATATTTTACGCGCTTGAACCAGGAAACAGCTGTTTCTGCGCTTGAGTCTGTGGTATCTTGTCTGTCTGATAGGGAGCTTTGGACGGTACGATAAGATCTTCAATAACTATGGTCTCGGCGATGCTAGCCGCCTTGGCTTCCTTTAGCGTTACCTCACTCAGTGCGTGGCGAATGGCCGCACGTTCAGCCAACGATTGCTGCCAAATTCCGACGTATGGCTCCGGCGGATTCAGAAGTATATCTCTTGCGCAATCCGCAGAGAGATCACGGTTGCGGACCGGTAGCTGCCCACAATTGCAGCTCGATGGGCCCACGATGTTCAGAGGCATAGACGGCCATCACTCGTGAACTCTAATTTCGCTTCCGTCAACCGTTGTTATGGGTTGAACGGAGCTTCCGAAAAGCATAAGCTCGGAGGCCGGCAGGCATTGGGTAACAGTAGGAGGAGTGGTTTGCCGGGCTATTCCCGCCGCTTGGAGTAAAGCCGACGGTGTCACCCGATCAGCCAGCCCTTCCATGTGGTCAAGTGATTGAGAGCCTGTAGGCCGCGTCGCTGACTACTGTGAATAGAAAGTGGGCTCGTCCAGACGGTGCATCTCGTGAGCCGCGACCGCGGAACATTTCTGGTTAGAGTCGCCGCTGGCACAGGCGAGTGGGCGGAAAGTAGCTTCCAAGACTTCATTCCATTCATGCCAGGACCAGTACCTGATGCCTCCGTACTCATGTCATGCCTTGGCGCCACCGCGAAGTCGGTTCACTGCAACCGTCCATTTCTCGTGGTCCGGCCAATCATGGAGAGACCCGAGCGCGTTGGCTGCTTCCACCCAAACGATGACATCATCCTGGAAGCCACGGAACTCAGGCAATTTCTAAACAGCTGGCAATGGAAATGCTGCAGGCGCGAACGCGGAGGTTACCGAAGCAACATAGTCTAATTGCTGTGAGAGAAGAAAGATGGGTCGCATGACGTCCCTGAGGTAAAGCCCATATATATATATATAAAGTAACGCCAACCACTTCCTTCCTCTTCCGTTCCACTATCGAGCTCCGCGCGGCCACCGCAATCGAGGCGCGATCTAGACAGTGGCGCCGCCTATGTTGGGCCTGCCGTGGCAGGCGACAGCTAACGCGCTACCAGAGGAAATACGCGGGAAACTTCGATCACGCCCTGCGGAGAAGTTTTTGAGGCGCGACTTTTCTTCGTCAGTCAGTAACTGGCCTTAATAATGCCGTTTTGGAAGTAGCAACGCGACGATGCGAGATGGCGCAAATACCGATTGTGCAGCAAGCGTTTGCGCTCGCCGGATGGTAAACAAAAAAAGCCTTTTGCCCTCGCCTTGTCGGTTGCGGCAACTGAAGGCGCAGCAGCCTGCCATCACAACGAAGTTCTTGTCCATAACACGTTTTATCCGTTTGTACGTACAGCAGTTTCGTCGCACAGTCCCGAGAATGGTGGTCAGAGCGCGCTGGAAAGAAAAAAAAATATACAAAAGCGCGACGCGTGCTTTCACGTCACACGGATTGGCCAATGGGGGAGCGGAGTAGGCTGGGGAGACAGGAGGCGGCAAGAAGGAAACGCTGGGGTGAGCGCGGTGGCGGCAAGATCTCAGAATGGCGCTACTTTTTATATATAGGGCAAGATCTCAGAATGGCGCTACTTTTTATATATAGGGGCTTTACCCTGAGGCTGTCTGGTGAACCTTTGGAGAAGCCCTGGGCGACGTCCGTGAAGAATACGGCAGCCCTGGTACACACACTACCAAGATCTACGGCGAAGAAAGCGTGTACGGCATCCTTTAGTCGCCCAGAGGTGGTTTGTGTCCTGGGACAGTGATCCACGGCATGAGAAGCGTGGATAGCATTCCCTGGCTACAGGAGGCACCCAGAACGGCGAGGATCCATGTCCACGGCAGCGTGGACGGCATTCTTTAGTGGCTCGGAGATCGAGGTAGTCCCAGGTGCGGCATCCATGACAAGGGGAGCGCTGACGGCGTTCCCTCGCCGGAAGGACCCAGGACGGCGAGGTACAGGAGGAGGCAAGGCCTCCGCGATACGGTGCTTAAGGCTGGGGCGCCATAAAACTGGGCATTCGTCGGCTGCGCCATTGTAATGAATGAGAGAAGCAGACAGACGCCCGTCCGCCAGAATGCCAGTTTTACTCTGCCTCGTCGTTTTCTCTGTCTGCCCGCAGCCGCAGTCCGAGCGCGGTAGCCTCGGTGCGTCTTTCTCTTCTTTACAATATATATATATATATATATATATATATATATATATATATATATATATTTGCTGAAAAAGAACGGTGCCCTCACCAAGAGTTCGAAACCATTGCCGCCCAAGTAAAGCACGCAGGGTTACCGTAAAATTGCAGTTCGATATAGGAGTCGAATATTTAGGCAAATCTACACCTTTAGCACGCCACCATTTAAAGAACGTTATGAAACTCTACTTCCCTTTCGTAACGCTGGCTTACTGTTATTTATTATCGCTGCCTTCTCTCACTCTAAACTGTTACCACAAACTATACCAGGTCATTTCATGCGGCACGGCAATTTTCCGAATTTTTATTTTGTAGATGCGAGTTAAGCGTGCGTTCACACTCCTATAACATCAATTGTAGAAATTACTTGCCCCTGCATCGCGGTTGAGGTAGTTCTGTTATTTATTTGTCCATTCAGCCATCCTTTATCTGCGTTCATAATTCCCTGTTTTTTGCCTCAGAATACCAAAGCTCAGCGGAGGTGGCACGAAGGGCTGGAATAATAAAACAGAAGTAAATAATAACAATCAAAACAAGAACAATGTTGAAATGTGGAACTGCGTTTTTGTTGCAGGCACTTGATATTTCGTCATCCTAGCTAACTTGGCAGCCTGAAGTAGTATCAAGCGTAATATACCCTTGAATGTGGGCTTAACTCGAGAATATTATAAGGTAACATCACGTGCGTATTGTGATGTCCTTGCATTTAATTTTTTTAATGATTTAATGCACTTACAAGGGAGTGATATGCAAAACACACCCCATTCTCTTAAATTGAGGTACTCTTAAAGATCCTCAGGGGCTCAAAATGAATCCGGAGTCTCCAACTACGGCGTGCCTCATAATCATATGATGGTTTTGGCGCGTATAAGTCCAGAAAACAATTCTATAGTCACGTTAGTATAAATCGCCGCCAACTATTTTCTGTGTTGCTCTGTACGCACGCCTCCACCAGGTGGGCGCCCGTGAGCATGCTGTGCTTTCGGCAAACAAGCCACAGTGCTCACCCTGTACATCTAAATGAAAGACCTGTAGAAGCAAAACTAAGATCGACACTTTTTTCGAATTCCGTGAAGCTTAGCCGTAGTAGTATGATTCTTAGAATGCATTTAAAATTTTTGGATGACCGCGGGGTTATCCTTGATGGGGAAGCCGCAAAACATGTGCTTTGGGACCACATGCGTTGCTGTGATTAATCCAAGCGTTAGAGGCAATACAAAAACGAGCTGCTCGTTTTATAACATCTAAATATGATTCTCGGTTGAGCGTTACTAACATCAACGCTTCCATTGGTCCAACCCCCCTGGCATCCCGTCGTAAGATAGCAAGTATTTGCCTTTTTCATAAGGGATATTATAATTTTCCTCAATTAAGTGAAAGCCTAATTCTGCCGCCCATGAGATCATCACGGCGTCTGTTTATTTTTCACAGTATTCAACGCATTCATGGTTCAACTAACGCTTTCAATAAATCATTTCTGCCGACTGCCATATCGGATTGGAATGTACGTTCTGATGGTATCGTTAAGGAAACTGATTCTGTAAAATGTAAACCGTTATTTTTACACCAGTGTTGTCCACAGCCCCAGCAGTAAACTCTTTTTATCGTTTTTTTTTTCATTTTCACGTGTTTACCGTGTTTACCTGTTTTTGCAACCTGTATTAATGTGTTTTATTTAAGTGACCAGAGGTTACCATTTGCCCCCCCCCCCCTTATGTAATGCCCCATCAGGGGCCCTCAGGGGCAAATAAATCATAATGATGATGATGACTCTAAATGTTGGTGAAGTGAGCCTCCGTTGAGCCCTGGCGTACTCTTTGTAACTACCTCTTAATTCCTTTACGCCGCCCTCAGCACATTTATCCTCGCACATGTTGAGACCAGCGATCATTTGATTGAAAGAAGCTTAATATATCCCGAAACGAAAAGACAAACCCTGCTGTGTCCTGTTACGGCGCGTCTCCCGTACGTATATCGTAATTCCTCCCGTATGGAGCCTCCCTCCTCCGATGCGGCACCGACTGCTTCTCCCGACCTGTTTTATATCACCAGCATCACAGCGGGTGACCCCTGATTTCCTCGTAGGACAAATAACTCGTTCGCTCTCCGTTTGCAGCAGTTTAGCTCCCGCATACTAGGGTGGTCGACGCCATAAAGAAGCTTTCACAGTTTGAGGGTTTCCATCTTTAGACTACTGCGAACTACGCGGAGGCTTGTGTGCCAACGACAGCCACGCACGTAAATAGCCCTATATATGGGTCGATTTAAAAATAAATAAATAAATAAAAGCGTCATATTAAAAGAGATAGTGATGAATGATAAACTAGGTTAATAAAATCAATTCTTATACCGATTGCGAAACAGAGACCTACTCACACGTAAAAATGCTTTACCTTTAAGCACACTGCGGTTGAACCATTTAGGCAGGCTTGAAATGCAAATGCCGCTGTATGCCAATCTATACGACGACAAAAAAAGGCCATAAGATAATTGTAGCCCTTATAGCACTACATTGCACTAAGTGAATAATTCATTATGAGGTTTCACGGGCCGCACGCACGACCTGATTATCAGGCACGCCATACTTGGGGACTCCGGAATAATTTGAACTACCTGGGATTATTTAACGAGCACCTAAATATAAGTACATAGGTGTTTTCGCATTTTACCCCAATCAAAATGCGGTCACCATGGCGGGGATTTCATCCAGCGACCTCGCGCTTAGCAGCCCAACATCATAGCGACTAAGCAACCACGCCAGGTACATTGCACTAAGTGTAGAATATATCTTAAAATTAATTACAAAACTGTGTACAATCGGTTCTTTCATTTGCTGAGCTAAAACTGGTTTGCAAAGCAGGACAGGCAACTCACCCACCGGTATTTTGGGAAGCGGTGGCGAAGGTTTAGAGGGCCTTCGTATGGCTTTCTGCCCTGTTTTATTTTCTTCACGTATGAAAGCTAATTCTATAAAAAAGAATTATAAAGCATAATTATAAAACAATTACAAAGCAGACATCACGGACTGGAGCACGCAGCTGAAGCAGGATGTTAACTCAGCCACACAAGTAATCCCCAAGGACGCGCAAATGTAACAGGTAGACAGTAAACTCCTACATATGTGGGAAGCTAAAGAATGTCTCCTGAGGAGATGGAAAACTGAGAGACACAACAGGACGCTCCGAGGCAGGCTAGCCCGGCTTAACAGAAATATAGAAGCATATGCACAACAGCTCTGCAACCAACAATGGGAAGCAACATGCACCAATATGGATAGTCAGTAAGGATTACCGAGAACGTGGAACTTCCTCAGGCACCTTTTGAATCCTGAGGAAAGTAAAGCCACGTACAGACAAAACATAAACAAAATCTTGCAGGCATTTGACAAAACTGAAGAAGCTTCTGTCGATGAGATAACCACAAGGTATTTATATCGGGCTAAGCCAACAACTCACCCAGATTACACATGCACCAAAAGCAGACAATTAGACGAAGAGATTAGCGAAGCGGAATTGGGAGCAGCTCTACAAAAGCTTAATACTACATCCGCGCCAGGACTAGACGGAATAACAAACAAGACGACCCGAAACCTCCATGATGCCTCTGTAAAACAACTTACCAAGTATATAAACGCATGCTGGCTATCCGGTACAGTACCACAACAATGGAAAACGGCCCAGATTATTCTAATACCTAAACCAGGCAAGCGGTTACAGTTGGAGAACCTGAGACTCATTTCACTCACGTCCTGTGTGGGCAAACTCATGGAGCTCGTTGTCCTTGTGAGACTGACCTACTCTCTCGAGGACAACGTCGTTCTCCCGCCTATAATGTTGGGCTTCCTGAGAAATTTGTCTACACAGGATGCAATGCTCCAACTTAAGCATCAAATTATAGATAACACAAGTCGGAACAAAATCATCATCAAAATCTCATCAAAATGTTTTTCTTAAGTATAAAGCTCTAATAGCTAATTAGTTATTCTTTGCTAACTATGCAAATACTAGAATGCAAAAACTCCCTAGGGTGACCAACAACATGCTTTTAAATGTGTCCTCCGATAAACTTATGTATGCACTGCTTGTGAACACACTTTAGAAATGCAATGGTAAGACATAAACCCCAAAGTGCAACTACCAGCTGTATATCCTTGTAAAAACATCAGAGCCTGTATTTGCTTGTTTGTTGTTGGCTTTTTTTCATCTCTTCAGAATGCTGGAAAGCTTGTCAGACTAAACAGTTGCAACCCAGGCGGCACGTCAGCTCGGAGCAACGTTCGATATGCATTGGCAGTTCCTGGCCGAATGATGGCCTAAGGTTAACTTCGTGGTTCCAATATCGGCTGTGCCGTGATGATGCCTGGCCCAATCATGGCATAGTTTAACAGCGTGGATTGAATATCGGCTCGACAATTCTGATAGAGATCCAACTCTGGCCATCTTGCCGCATGCAGTAAACAATATTAACACTGCCATTCAACAAGGCCGGAATTATTGGACCGACATACCTGTTGATTTGGCAACATGGGTGACAAAGTTGGCTAGCTTGAAACTACATAGGGCTTCTAGTAAGCAAATTGTTCGTTAGCGATCTTTAAATGTATTTTTGAGTGACTTGGTAAGCTTAACTGACGTTTAAAAAAGGGAATACAAGCTTATAAATTTATAATATGGGGCTTTAGGTGCCTAAATCACAATATGCTTATGAGGCACGTCGTAGTGGGGTACTTGTGATGTATCCTAACCACCTGTGCTTTTTTCCCATGCATGGTACACGGGCATTTTTGCACTCCGCCCTCACCGAAATCCGCCTGCCTAATAGAAAAGCCACTGCAGGACGGAGCAAGGAGGCGAAATCGTATATCGGGCAAACTAGCCGTTTCTTTAGGGATCGTGCAATGAAACATGAGCTTTCTATAAGAAACAACGGTATTGCGCATTTGCCTACGCATTGTACATTTTGTATGTGCGCTCCTCGGTTTTTGAGGATCAAGACTGTCGGCAGAATCAAGAATTGCACTGCCAGAGAGGTGATGGAACAGTTTTATATTGCCTCGAGATGGAACGCATGTGTTAGTGAAACATATTTCTTTGTTTAGCCGCGAAGAAAGGTTCTTGCGATACATGTTGCGGTGACGTGGGTTTCAATGGGTTTATTTGTTGCTTCATTGCGCATGTGTAGTAAACTCCTTATATGGACGTCTCTGACGGAAAGAAAATTTAGTTTCAAGTTTGCGCTTGTCCCTGTCGATACCCGGTCGTCCTTGCCTGTCTTTGGGGCATAACGTTTGTTTCGCTTTTTTTTCTGCCTACTTTTCCGTCCTTAAACCTTGCCACCCCCCTCCCTCACACACGCACGTCAGCCTGGTCACCGCATGAAGCTACATGTTGCTAAGTAGAATCTGCTGTGCGTGCAGGCACGGCGGATACGCGGGGGGTCACTATTGTCCCACTTGTCTCCCTCCGTTGCTGCCTCCCTAAGGACGCGGTGTGGTTAGGTCGTGCGGGGGGAGCGTGGCGTTTACGCCGTTTTCGTCATTCACCCTTTCCCCGTACGCTTTCCGTCTATGCATAGCTAGCATACCCGCGGGTGGCGTGACTGCTTCCAGTCTTGTCCGTGCCTTTCAGCTCCCTACTATAGTGAAAAATACTCGCTTTCGGTCGTCATTGCTACTGCAAAGCCTGCCTTTAAAATACGAAGCAAGGTTACCACGGAGTTTCGTGAGTGTGAAAACTAATTATAGGCAAAGGCAGCAAATCAAAAAAGGTCACAGGCCTGCGCGGCCCGCGCAGCACAGACAAAGCGTAAGCTGGTGGAGTGGCTCAAGAGAAGCCTCAATTTCGGCACCACGAACACCAGGGTCTTCGCGGCAAAGTCTCTTCGCCTGGTTCTGACCAGAACGATCTGAACTGTCTTCCCGGCGTCGACGGCGAGCTGCGGCTTGTAATGCTCTCTGCACAGCAACCTGCAGAGCGCGATGATACATGGTTGCAGCCGCGCACGTAGCTCTACGATTCACTTCAGCAGCGGTTCGTACCTTGCGAGGAGGCGCCATAACATGTACCGAAGAGATATACAGAATAGGTGGCGCACATCTCACATCCCTTGACTCGTGGAACGGTACGTTGGTGTTATTGATGATGATGATTGTTTATTGGAATCTACAAAACGGGCTGGTGACAAATAGTCACCTTGCCTGCTTGAGTTAACCAGGTCCAGTTACAGGCAGCATGCGACTGCTATATGCAACTTACATGCCGGACACGCTGCGTTTGCAGGCGCCTTAACTAGATGGCGCCACCATATTGGCGGACGGTCGAGTCGTCTGCGCGCCTGCCTAGGGCACGTTTATAAAGCATTTTTATGCTCCTGTTAGCAAGCGCTTGCATGGCTCAGCGGTAAAGTATCCGACTCCCGCACAGCGGGCCGGGGTTCGATCCCGGCAGGGACCGGGTACTCTTTTTCGCATTTCCCGCGATAGCGGTTGCGGTCACCCGCGGCGGCGGCGGACACCGTCGTGAGCTGAAACAGCTATTGGAATGAGCCCATAACAGCTTACGCTGTAAAAAAAGTCGGCGCTGGCAGCAACCGTCTTCGATTTGGCATAACTCGAAAACACAAGCACGTGGATATTGTAAATTTTCTATGGCGCTAGGTGGAGTGACTTAGAAAACAGCGCGTTGAGTTGTGTGTTTTACAAGCAAGATTGCTTCAGTAAACGAAATTTCAGGATACTGCATGTCGCCTTAAAAATTATGGCCAGCTACTCATGCACTTTTTGTCGCTTTAATTCCACGATTTGTGTGCATATTACTGTTGAAGTTCTAAGATTTATTATAGTTTTGTTGCTTCCTTAACGTTGGAGTGTTTTTCCATTCACGTTGCTCTGGAATGCATTGATTTGGGATGGCCTGGAGCACGGTGTGTCGTGGCGATTGCAATATTGTGCTGCGTTTGCCTGGTATAATCTTGGGCAGTGATGTGCGGATTATAAATTTAGGTTGAGTAGAAATTTAAAACAGCTATTTATGTGTAGGGATTACTTTTAAAAATGATAATATATATTTTTGAATGCCCTTTATTTACACGAATACGTTTTCATATAACTGTTAGGTCGTTGTCGAGTTCCCCGTAGTGGGCGAACGCAATTATTTCAGGAAAAAGCTGGCAATGGAAAGTACAATGGTGGTCTTCACTGCTGCAAAATGCTGCTATCGCAGTAAGTGATCGCACAGCGAGAAGAGTAATTGAAATATGTTATCTCATGTTATTTATTTCTTGCTCGGGTAAATTTAGGTGCTGATACATTTCTGGTGTATATCCATCAACGTTTACTGAACAGAAACGCTGTAAGCTGGATTGACAATTGTTTTATACTTTATTAGGATGAATGCTATAAACTGCAGTCAATCCAAGCATTATCACGCGGTACATATACTACAGAAACAGCCCGGAATAAGGTAATGTGCCTGTAATTGCCTAAATTCGTTTATTAACAGCCTTTAAGCAGTGCCCGGCGTAGAACAAGTCTAAATCCCTGTTTGTGAATTTCACCCAAATTGAAGGCCTTTCATCATTCCCCATCCCCCGCCGCCCACCCCTTCAGCAGCATTACCGTGCGTCAAGCACCGCCAGCATCAATTATCCCCGCCGACCAGCAGCGCCGCCGCCATCCCACCCTTTCGCCTTTTCCGTCTGTCAAGAAAATGTGCCCTGTCAAGTGTCTCCACACCTTCCGCTGCCTCCACCCCTCTTTTTTACGAAGGACGTTTGAAAAATAATCAGCACTTTGAGAGTGACTCCAACCAAATAAGAGAATTATTAGCCCGACGTTTCGGAGCCTATTCGGATCCTTCTTCAGGGGGTATTCTTCGGAGGTGGCGGTGTGCAGCTTGTAAAAGGTCCATCGTAAGAAAGGAGGGGTTGAGAGAGCGGAAGGTGCGGCGACACTTGACAGTAGTAGTATTACTACTAGTGTCAAGTGTCTCCGCACCTTCTCTGTTGAAATGTTTAGCTTCATTTCTATTCTTGCAGTATGGGTGTTTTTCAACATGATAACAATGCTACATACATTTGTCATTCTATCATCGCTGATAATATTTCTTTTTGTTTTCCAGCGCCAGAATCTCCAAAAAAGGGGGGAAATCGCTGTGGGAGGTGGCAGCAAATGCAATGAAACCACTGTGTTATCGCGTTCCTCAAGGGCCTGACCAGCCCGCCGTCATCTGAGTGCTCACCAGCCAGCCTTCCCACGTCAGCTCCCGGCCTTGAAAGCCCTGGCCAGCCAACCGTCCTGGGCACCTTGCCTGATTCCTATCCTCGGGGTCCTGCCGAATCAACTGTCATCCACCTAGCTTCACGAGAAATGACTCTTTGGCATTGCTTGCAAATAAACTGTTTTAGCATAACCCATAGTCACCCATTTAGGTCCACGAAAAATGCCTGTTTGCGCTTATTTATTTGTAAATAAACTGTTATAAAGTTGTCTTTCAGTATTAATTTATTATTATTTGCATGTGTAGGGGCGTTTTGATTCTTGACCTAATGTATTTATATCACGTTCTCCTAGCGGCAATCGATATAGTCAGTATGGGGGCAATTGCTGTCAAAAATGCCACTAGCGAAAGGCTCGCACTAATAATGGCTGCAATGTCTAGAGCCAGCATATTTATAACATTCGTCATGCAGGCAGCATTAGCCGAGAGCTGGCATTAATATTGGCCACTATATGGCTCAGCGCTGGTACTAGGCTAGCAAAAGCAATGGCTGCTGCATTCGCATAATATTTGGTCTATCGTGGTTTCAACTCTGAACCAGCATTGGAATGGGTGAACTTTGCCAATATGCCAGCGTTGGTAAAGGACTGGTACCAATATCTGGCAGAATTTGGCCATGCTTAGACCATTGTTGGTGTGCTGCCTGGGAAGTTACGATAAAACCTAGTTAATATTGCCTCGGTGAAGAGAGTAGCGAAAAGGGATAGGAAATTGTATTTTCAGAATATATACAGAGAGCGACGGCTGCAGGCAAGATGGCCGAACAACAACACGAGCGCTACTCTTATCATCGCCTTCATCATCTTCCTGGCGCATTCTTCCACGCTCGGCACGATGCGTACTTGAGTTCGCGTGAATAGCGTATAAAATATAACACCTGGCGTCGAGAGCGCCGTCTCGGCGCTTAAAGAGCAGTAGGATCGTGTCCGGCAACATAAGGCTTAAGTAGGGAGACGTGCACGATATTAGTGGCGGACGCGGCAGATGATCGGCTGTACAGTGGAGAAATCTCGTACGTGACGTCAGTGATCTGGCGTAGGACCTTGTAAGGCCTGGAGTAGCGCGAAAGAAGCTTTGCCGACAAGCCAACACGGCGGCAAGGCATCCAGAGGAGGATCAAAGAGACCGGAGAGTCATTAACGACTCAGTGATGGCTATCGTAGTGGCCTTCTGCGACAGCTGGGAGGCATAAAGATGATCCCTTGCATTGTGACGAGCCGTTGCAGCCTGAGAAGCTGCATCGTGGCCGTAGTCGTTAACAGGGTGCACAGGTGATGGTAAAAGAGTCTCCAAGGGCCAAGGTGGGATGGCGGCCAAACAAGCGATAAAAGGAGGAAAAGCTAGTGGTGTCCGGGCGCGAGGAGTTGTAGGTAAATGTCACGCAAGGCAAGGTGCTGTCCCAATCGCGGTGGTCTGAGTAAACATACATGGATATCATTGTGGCCAGCGTGCGGTTGAGGAGTTCGGTAAGTCCATTGGTTTGCGGATGGTAGGCAGTGGTCAGCTTGTGACGGATGGAACACAAACGAAGAATGTCGTCGACGACTTTGGACAGAAATGAGCGACGGTCAGCTGCTGTCGAAGAGCGCGGTTGTGAAGAATAACGTCGTAAAAGAGAAATTCCCCAACGTCAGTGCCACACCTTGTCGGTAGTGCCGGTGTGATAGCGTATCGTGCTCCCAGTCAGAGATGTTGGGAATGGCCCGATGAGATCAAGGCCGACGCGGTAGAACGTGACACCGGGAATGTCTATGGGCTGAAGAGGACCAGCTGGCGACAAGTATGGATGCTTGTGGCGCTCGCAGGACTCACAAGCAGCAACGTATGGGCGCACAGAGCGCTGGAGGCCTGGCCAGAAGAACCGACGCCGAACGCGATCGTACGTGCGAGTTGCTCCGAGATGTCCAGTGGTTGGGGCGTCGTAAAGCTGTTCGAGAACGGTGGAACGACGTGTTTCGGGAACAACCAGTAGAAGCTCTGCGCCATCGGAGCTCTGGGCCATCTTTATAAGATTCCGTCACGAAGCAAGAATAATTTTAGGGACGGGGCAGAGTGATGAGAGCGTACACGGTGTATAATTGACCGCACATTGGCATCATTGCGCTGTTTGCTGCGTATGTCGGCTAAATCGGATATCGCGAAGACACAGGCGTCCGAATAGTGTGCTGACGAGTCGGGGGGATCCACTGGATGACGGGATAGGCTATCTGCATCCTGGTGCAGTCTGCCAGACTTGTAAGTGATGTCAAAGCTGTATTGCATATGCAGTGCCCAGCGACCAAGTCGTCCAGTCGGATCTTTGAGGGAAGACAACCAGCAAAGCGCATGATGACGTGATGACCGAAACGGTGCGGCCGAACAAGTATGGTCGAAACTTTCTGACAACCCAAACTAGTGCGAGGCACTCGCGTTCAGTGATCGAAAATTCGCAATCTGAAGATGAAAGGAAGTGACTGGCATAGGCGATGACGCGGTCTCGTCCTTGTTGGAGCTGGGCGAGAACAGCGCCGATTCCAAGTCCACTGGCGCCAGTGAGAAGTTCAGTGGGGGTGACTGGTCAAAATGGGCCAAGATGGGTGGTGACGTAAGTAAAGTCGTGAGCGTGTGAAACGTAGTTCAGGACCCCAAGAAAATGACGTCTCCTTCTTCAAGAGTTGCGAGAGGACGGGCCACGTCGGTGAAGTTCTTGACAAACCGTCGAAAATAGCAGCACACGCCGACAAAGCTCCGTTCGCCTTTTGTAGAATAATATGGCATAGGCAAGTCTTTGACAACGAGGAATTTTTTCCGCGTCAGGTTGCACGCCCTCAGCACTTACAAGGTGGCCAAGCACAGTGATGTTGCGGCGGCCAAAACGGCTTTTGGCCGTTTTTGGCGTCGACTTGGACGAGTTGGCTATGTGGCTATATTTGAGCTACTGAAAATCTGCGACTTGGTTCTGTTTGGGCTATAAGTAGCGCCCAAATCCACGCTCCCGAGGTGGCTCTGATCAGGTAGAAGCAAATCTCGAAGGCTGTGTTTTAGCTGGTGTCGCCGGCCGCGTGGCTGAGCGTGTGTGCGTGCGCGAAATGACCCCCCCTCCCCTTCCTTTCCCTCTCTGCGCCGTTGTCTGAGCGGGTGGCTTTGATCATTGATGCACCTAAACTTACACACTGCTTGACCGTTAGGCACACGATCCCCGGGCATCGGGATGAACCTGGGAGTTGTGGGTTTTTCACAGTACACTGTACTAACATGGCTATTCTTAGGAAGAGAGAGCAATAACATAGGGTCGGGGCCGTCGGGCGATCGTGGCGCCGACATGAAAGAAGGGAAGCACGGGTGGATGACACGCTCGAGTGTGTTCATGGCCATGTCTTCCGGATGAAGTATCGCGCCTGGCACAACTTTCGAACTACTACACGTTTCTGGCGCGAAGCTTTACTGCCATTTTCCTTTTCCACCTAGATGAATTTTTCTTCCGTGCTTAGATTCGAGATTCATCTCGAAGGTTGGACGTAAGATCGGATCCTCCTCAGAAAGGAGAATCCAAACATGGGGAAGTGGGCCAAGTTAGCGAGAACGTATACAAAAGAATGGGAGGAAGACCCCGAGCCAAAGGTGGGTTCTGGCGCTTTTACTTCTAGACGGTTTGCCCGAAACGTCATGGGTGCAGATACTCATTCCGCTAATATCGAAACATGTTTACCACCATGACATCAGTGCACCACGTCACATGAACTCCACCCACCGTGTTAGCTTAGCTTGTGATGTGTCTCGCTGCTGGCTGTGGGTTTGATTCCCGGCCACGGCAGCCGCATTTCGATCAAGGCTAAATGCTGAAACACCCGTGTACTTAGAGTTAGGTGCACGTTAAAGAACCTGACGTGGCCAAAATTAATCCGTCATTCCCCACTGCGTCATGCCTCCCAATCATATCGTGGTTTTGGCACATAAAACCCCAGCAATTATTAGAGTTTTAGAAAAGGGGCCTCAAACGTTTTGCGGCCCCAAAGAAATAGCATCGAAGCCACTGCGCATGCGCAAGACGCAAACTGTGCTTGGATATTGCGTCGGGCGCGCTATTTCATCAATTTAGCGGGGGCCCCAAAAGCTGCCCCAAAAGCGTTTTTAAACAAACATGGCGGCGCCCATCGAAGCGACGGCTCTAACCTAGCACAAAACTGGGCTCGATTCGTGGTAATGCGTGAAGTTCCTAATCTAGGAGTGATTGCGGTTATAGCTTTCTCTCAACTAACATGTGTAATTAAGATTGATTCATTATACGCTGCTTATTCCGAATTCAATATTCGATTTCTTTACTCGTAGGCCCATCACGGATTGACCTGGCTGGGTGAAGGTGCGTAAAGTTAATTACTCAAAACTAAGCGCAACGAGGTCGGCAGTAAACCAGATGGGATTATGAAGTTAGGAAATTTGCAGGCGCAAGTTGGAATACGCTAGCGCAAGACAGGGGTAATTGGAGATCGCAGGGAGGGGCCTTCGTCCTGCAGTGGACATAAAATGTAGGCTGATGATGATGATGATGATGAAGCGCAACAAGTTGCATGCTGCTAATTGAATAAGTTCTAAATTGTAATTAAAGGCGAAAACAAAAATTGTAAAGAACTTTTCTGATCATAAAATTGTATATTTTATTTTAATATTTATAACAGAGAAAGAGAGAAACGTAGAGGGAAAGGTAGGGAGGCTAACCAAGGACGTGCCCGGTTGGCTACCCTACACTTGGGGAGGGGAAAGGGGAAGAATAGATAAGGAGAGAAAAGAAAAGAAAAAGTTGTCGCAGTTTCACCTGAAAGGTGAAGCATCAATTGTGATAGCAAACTTGTAGAGAGCTATACGGAGTAATGATATTACCTTTATCAGCTGTATAAACTTGGACATGCAGCAGCATCGGCAACACGCAGAACTGTTGTCGACGCCATCCGCGTTTTGCCCGCGTTCGCTCAAAATGCGTGCGGCGTTGGTGACTGTTGCCGGAGCCTCTGATATAAATAGGCACTGCGTGCCGCAGCTAAACGTCGCCTCCCTTCCCTCCCCCTCCCCCACGGCCTCTCGCTCGTCGGAAGAAGGCGCGTTTGCTCTACATACATGGTGATTGTGAAGGAGAACAGAGACGCCTACTTCTGCAGCCCTTAAGCGAGCACGGCGCAGAACGCGCGTTTGTTCTCCGCCGTGCGTTCACTCCCCGTGAAAGACGCGCCCCTCGCGCCCTTTCACTCGCACATACAGCGTTCGGCGCGCGGCGACGATTTCTTCTCCAAATGACGTCATACGGAACCTCACGGCGACGGCGACGGCGACGCCGACGGCAGAAATCTGCTTTTGAGTGTCCATATAATTTCTATCGCAATAAAAAATAGAGTCAGTTATTCGCAGAGACAGTCACAGAAGAATCTCCGCTGTCACAAGCGTTCGTACAATCCAGTACTCTTCACGAACTGCAGAAGGGCTTTTGTGGCCTTTTGCATGCAAGAATGCATAGGCCATGGCCCAAGAATATTTTCTTCCGAGAGCTTTCTGTTATCTAACAGGTTGAGTTTAGCTTGGAGAATACGTCGTTGACTGCCAAAAGATGGACGGTGACACTCAACGTCCATCACCGTGCGGGTGCGTCTCGTCGCACCCGCACAAATTGCACGCCGCACTGTTGGTCATCCCTATTAGGAACGAATAGGCGTTGGTAAATGCGACACCCAACCACATGCAACACAGTAAAGTTGTTTCACGATGGGAGATTCCAGGTGGTAGGCGAAGTCACAAGTTAGGGTCAAGAGAG
The DNA here is from genome assembly GCF_013339745.2 of Dermacentor silvarum. Taxonomy (NCBI): domain Eukaryota; kingdom Metazoa; phylum Arthropoda; class Arachnida; order Ixodida; family Ixodidae; genus Dermacentor; species Dermacentor silvarum. The sequence goes on along the minus strand of NC_051156.1, from coordinate 80,617,397 downwards.
CGCAAACGTGAGTTGGTGCAACCCGGTAAGTTCCATCTCATAAGTGTGATGAGGCGAGCAATCGATTAAGTTGCCGCGCAGCATCCGTTCTTGAAAGTGGTATAGGAACCAGCGGATGTTTGTGATGAGCCGAGCTTGCTGCTTCATTTGCGCTGTCGTTGCCGACAATTGCGCAATGGCTTGGCAACCATTGAAATACAATGTCATGTACTTCTTCGAGCGCGTGATGATGAGCATGCCTAATTTCGTGCACTAGCTGCTCGTGTAACGCTTGTCGTAGGGACAACTGTAGAGTTTGTAGGGCTGCTTTGGAATCACTGAAAATGGTCATAGGTGTGGTCAGAGGATTTGGCAGGCGAGTCCTCGATGCAGCATCACCTCCGCGAGCTGCATCGTCCAGTTTCCAAAGGGAGTAGTTCAATCGGTTACGTAGGGCGGCGGAATTGGGGCGAGCGAGATGATTGGTGATGAGACCACGGTGAACGGAACTGGTGACCTCGTGGGAATGATAAGGCATGGAGGGAGCGTCGTCACCGGTTGTTTGGGGAAGCTCGCGGTAGGGTTGAAATCGGCAATGAACCATATCGGGGCGACGATTGTATCCATAGGGCGCCTGATACCAATACCACCGGCTGTTACAATGGCGGGCCACATGGCCAATACGACGGCAGTTGAAGCAAATAGGACGGTCGTCAGCAGTCCTCCACTCGGCTGGATTGCGAGTACGGAACGGCGCCCTTTGACCTTGGGCCTGCGAAAGTGAGGGACGGTGGTCGATCGGCCGGGAAGGAGCTGCGGCGCCCACAAAGTCCAGGCCAGTATTGGAGAGCTCCTGATGAACGATAGTTTGGGCTAGTGGCACCATCTGGGAGCTATGGTCAAAGGTACTGCTGCACGTAGATGCAGTACGCACAGCTTCAAGTTCACGTCGGACGATCTTCTTCACGCGTTCTACGTTGATTGGCGCCGGCGGCTCAGGTAGGTCTTCGCACGGGCACGTTGCTGCCGTGTTCGGAAGTCGAGCGAAATGATGGGCAATGCGTCGACTTTTGGCGGCCTCAAAGCGCTTGCACTCTTGGATGATGGCATCGACGGTGTCGATGTCTTTGCAGATTTACACATTGAAGGCACCATCTGCTATGCCCTTGAACACGTGGCCCACTTTCTCAGACTCGGTCATGCTGTCGTCCACTTTGCGGGAAGGAGCAAGCACGTCCTGTATATAAGTCAGTTATGACCCCGTCGCTGGCTGCGCACTACATGTCAGCTCCTTCTTTGCTGCTGCCTTTCTACCTGCACACTTGCCGAATAGGAAACGCATCTTTCCCTTGCATGCATCCCAGCTCCAAATTTCATCTTCGTTATTCAAACCACACCGGCGTTCCCTTGAGGTAAAATATTAGGTTTGGCAACATGATCGTCTCATCCCAGTGATTGTTCTTACTTGCACGCTCGAGCAGGGATAGCCAGTCCTCAATGTCGACGTCATCCGTCCCGCAGAATGTGCCTGGGTCTTTTAGCTGAACCAGGACGAACGCTGTTGTTGCAGCAGCCTCGATGGGTGCCGACCCCTCTTCGTCCATCATGGAGAAAGCCAAGAGTCGGCCGCTACGGATCTCTGTTGTACCGTTGGGTACCCCCACCTCCCACCAAAATGCTACAAGGATGAGAGTAGCCAAAAGGGATAGGAAATTTTATTTAGAGAATATATACAGAGAGAGAGAGAGAGAGACGGCGGCAGGAGAGATAGCAGAACAACACAAGCGCTACTCTGATTGTCGTCTTCACCGTTGGTTTTTCTGGTGCATTCTTCCATGCTCGGTAAGATGCGTGCTTCAGTGCGCGGGAATATCGCGTAACAATATTTACCCAAAATGCAGAAAAAAGGTCCCTTACTGACGATCCATCTGTGTGGAACTCTTGTATTGAAATATAATCCTCATCAAAGAGTTGTAATATCCTCTTGGAAATCCCATGCTAAAGCATAACGCTACTTTGTATTTAACTCTTGTTCACCGCAACACTTTATACATTGAATGCTGCGCTGTTTTCCTGCAAGTGCACATCTATGAACGGGAGTGAGATATCAGTTTTTGCATCATCGCAAATAGTTTATGTCGACGAATTCGAAGTGGCGCTGTCAAGTGAGACACTGAATGTGAATGCCAGTGCGTGCCATGGAGATAAAATGAACAGGGTGCGTGTCTTGCTCGCTGTGCATATGGCTCGTTGTGATGATTATGGAGGTTCGTCCATTGTTTGTGTGTCTTAAGACGAGAAACGATGCACAAGAAACGCTAGTAGGCAAAAATATTTTTATTTCACACACACGATGGGCAAGGAAAGGAAATGAAAACAAAACAAAACAATGTCGCAGAGAAGTTTCACGCGCACTCTGATGTACGTGACGCTCAGTCCTACACCACTGTTCGGTGCGTCAAGAGTTCCAAAAAACCATCTCACGGTTTGGGTCCTGACGACCCGCTTGTCGTTTCCGCGGTACGGTCGCCGAGGCGAGCCGAGGCAGAGGTGGCACGGTTGCTGCTGCTGGAACCGTCGCCGGCACACGGCTGTGCTACCGTGTGCGGCGCCTGGCTATGTTGAGGACACCACTGCGATGTCCGGCCGCTACTCACGAGGACCCCGACCCAGGGTTGACCCACTCGGACAGCACCACGGTAGTCCTCGGTAGGTCCTCAGCAATTGCACCCTGGCAGGAGCAGCTCAGCAGGCCTCGATCGTCCTTGGTCCCGGAACAGGCCTCCGCATCTGGCCCGGGTAGGCACGCCTTGGTCACTCGGCCGCAGCAGGAACAACGGCCCGAGCTCTTCTTCCCGAGCATCGCACCCGATCTGCTGCCACCGTGGCTTCGCCGCTCGAGCTTGTCCGCACGTTCTCCACGTAGCACTTCTTTTTTTTTCGCTGCGTTCCTTTTTCCTACCAGCTCCCGTGCCACCTGTCCTCAGCTCGCCTTCTTCACTTCGGTATGTGATTTCTTCGGCATGCACTTCTATTTAGTCCACAAGTCGGTCGCGGCGTACACGTAAAAAAATGTCACAGTTTCGCCCTAAGGGCGAAGCAATGAATGCGATAGCAACACAGCAATGTCATACGAAGTAAGGTGAGCGGCTTTGGTAGCAACAACACGCAGAACTGTTGTCGACGCCATCGGCGTTTTGCCCGCGTTAGCTCAAAATGCGTGCGGCGTTGGTGACTGTTGCTGGAGCCTCTGATATAAATAGGCACTTGGTGCCGCAGCTAAACGTCGCCTCCCTTCCCTCCCCCTCCCCCACGGCCTCTCGCGCGTCCGAAGAAGGCGCGTTTGCTCTACATATATGGTGATTGTAAAGGAGAAAAGAGACGCCTACTTCTGCAGCCCTTAAGCGAGCACGGCGCAGAACGCGCGTTTGTTCTCCGCCGTGCGTTCACTCCCCGTGAAAGACGCGCCCCTCGCGCCCTTTCACTCGCACATACAGCGTTCGGCGCGCGGCGACGATTTCATCTCCAAATGACGTCATACGGAACCTCACGGCGACGGCGACGGCGACGCCGACGGCAGAAATCTGCTTTTGAGTGTCCATATAATTGCTATCGCAATAAAATTATAAAGAAGGAATATTGTGTCATTTCCCCACACTCGTGCAAACGGGCCGTTTGTTGTCAGCCAGAGCAAATTGTCACTCTGTTTCAAGATTGCGAGTGACCTCCCAGTCTGATACGCATTCCCCAACAATGCACAGATGACATTCAATGTTTTTACTGACTTTCTCCAGGCATGGGTTTTCATGCTGGATATGTCTACACCGCCATGTTTGTCTTGTAGACCAGGGGTTTCTGTGAACAGCATTCAAGTGTCCTGTTTGTAGCAAAAACCACTTGAACCACATTTGCGACAGATTTTGACACTGCGGTTTGGATTTAACAAAACAGATGTACAAGCCATATTCGCATTTCTTGGAAAGACCATAATGACAGCGTGTGATACTCTTTATTGTGCAATTCATGGGACCACAATCTCTGCTGAACCATTGAGCACATTTCGTTCATTGGCACAGCTTTAAGTGCAAGTAGGAATGGACTCGGATGTTAGGCAAGCTGAAAGCCATTGATGAATGTAACGGTGTCTGTGTAGTGTCGGTGATCAATGACGCAGTGGGCAAATAGTAAGGGCCGAGAATGAAGGGGGCCGCAAGGCGTCGAAGTGCTGAGTTGCACTTGCACGGGCAACTACTTTTGACAGGCAGTTGGTTGTAAAACCGACACCTGGCGCAACTGCCTAGTTGACTTGATGCCGCATAGAGGAGTGAACAAAAAGGTATATTCTGCATTTGGGTTCTGTGAGCTACACTGCTTAACATGTTGGAGCTGTATTATGCCAGACCCCTGTTCTAAGGCAAAAGTCTCTTGAGCATGTACTGCCATGCTGCATTATTCACACGGGATAGTCCACCCACTTTGCACAGATCTTGCGAATTCGAAGAATGTATCACTACAAAAACGTATAACATCAAACAGTATGTCAAAATACTTGTGTGCCCATGAGAGAAACATTACTGATTGATTTATATCGCAATAGTAACAGCCAGTGAATATACTGTAATGCGAATGCATCTATATTGTAGTACCTGGGCCTCTGAGGAAGTTGGAATGAAATACTGTCCTTGCTCATTTCTGTGACAATTTAAAGTAGATGCTTGCTTTAGCCTTGAACAGCATGCTCCATTTCATTACTGTAAGTTATGGTCTTTTCATTTCTACCAACATAGCATGACCCATTCTGTGGAGTTGTCTGTACGTTTGTATAATCGGAGATATATTCACTCATGCTTCTTTTGTTTTCTCAATTTGGCTGGTTGAAATCGGCGGCGGGGTGCTCGTGGAGGAGGGGACCCTTGCTCGGTTTAAGAAAGACAGCAGCAGCTCAGCATGCCGCTTTGCAAGGGGTCTACTCCGGGCCGTCTTCACTCCTGAAGAGTCAATCAACAAATCCTTGTTCGGCAAGAAATGCAATGCGCACAAAGAGTCGCCAAAGAGGCGTTGGACCCTCGGAGTGTGAATGCCGTGCTGGGTATGTATGTAAAATCCTTGTGTGCTTTAAAGGTCATACGTTTTAATCCCCAACGCCAGCTATTCTCCTCTTGCCTGTTTGTACCGATATTGGCAAAAACGAAGCCCACTTGCTCACGGTGCACTTTCCTTTACTAGAAGTAATGAGTCATGCATGTTAGCTCAAGTACTCTTACATATCAATTTAGAGTTCTCATAGGGAATATTGTACTTTACGTAAAACTTATTGGTTTGACAATATTGTTTGCAATAAATATTACGGATAAACTATGTAATTGACTTTTTGAGTGAGTAAATTATATATGCAGGAAATTGGTTAAGACTGTAATTTTTCAGGCCAGAACTTTAGGGGCTGTAACAATAGTTTTAGGTTGTTCCCTTCTTCCCTCTTTTGCGGAAACGACCTTGCACCCTTTCAGAATTTTAATAACATGTAAAAAAGGATATGCATTATAAAAATGTGCCCCATCCTTGCCATTTCCTCTGCAAGTATACATGGATGACGGCTACAATTTTAGCAGTCATGTGAACTTGCATGTGAACCTTGTTAAAAAGATGTTCTTATATGTTATGTGCTAACCTGAACATGATGTCAATTAGCAGTGACCGTCTTGCTTCTGTCCAGGGTTAAGTCTGTAAACGTACAAGAAGACTACGGCTTTCAATGTAAAAACACCCTTTGCTCTATGCTGGCTAGGGACCATGCACCAGCTGCCGTGCAGCAGCCAACCTAGTTATATATTTTTTCATTGCGATAGCAATTATATGAACACTGCAAGCGCATTCCTGCCGTCGCAGTCGTCGTCGCCCTCAGGTTCTGTATAAAGTCCGATGGCGACAAAGTCGTCGCCGCGAGCCGTATGCTGTATGTGCGAGTGAAAGCGCGTGAGGGACGCTCGCTTTCACAGAGAGCGAACGCACGGCGGAAAGCAAACACGACGACTCTGGTCGTGCGACAGGCCGTAGAGGGATGAGATGGAGGGGAGGCGACGTTTAGCTGCGCGGCACTTCTTGCGTCCCGGCGCAACGGGAAGTGGCGACTAAGGGCGCGATCTTGTACGCGTTCCAAAATGGAACGGAGGCGTTCCGTTCCATCGAGCCGCACACGATTGGTCAATTTGAACGTCGCGGTTGAAATTGACCAATCGTGTGCGGCTCGATGGAACGGAACGCCTCCGTTCCATTTTGGAACGCGTACAAGATCGCGCCCTAAATCTCCCACGCGAAAGGAGGAAAGCGGAAAGGCAGCGCGGGAGGGAGGGTGCACGGCTTCTACTTTTCCAGGAACTGCGTAATTTGCGTGGCTGATGGCTGTCGCGCGCATGGTATCTTGAAAGCGATCTTCACACGGTTGACCTTCGCCGCTCAGTTTCCGTTGAAGGGATAAACCACACTAACCTCCGCTCACTGATCATGCTGTGCTTGCTCACGCCAACGTTTTGGCAGTGCTTGACTGCAGTCATCGAGAGTGATCTATTGATGTTTGCTTGAGCGAGCTGACACTATGCTTTTTAATTCAGTTAGTAAGCTAATGTGTCCAAGTTTATGCAGCCCATAAAACTACTATCCTTACTCTGTATACTCTACTAGTAAATTTGCTATTGATGCTTTGCCTATCGGGCGAAACAGCGAATTTTTTAATGTTTCGCATTTTCTATAAATTTTTATGTTAAATAAACTTCTTTTAGTGCACACACGCATCTGTTTTCCATGTACGTTCACCTTCTCGGTTGCATATTGCCTTTTACCAACATTTCCACACATACTGACCAATGTTTGCACTATGCTACTATAGGGCGGCTTGTAAAACTGCGGCTAAATATATGTAAGAAAATTGTTACTAGGGGGCTAGTAAAACGTCAGTAGCAAGTACATAAAAACGTGTTAATAAAATGTTGCTGCAATGTTACTACAGGGCTTAAAGACGTGTTGGTTGACGGTTACTTGAACGTTACGAACGTTTACGTCTATGAACATGCTTCACTTGAAGTACGGTGGTCAATTGTTGGCTGGATGTTACTAGGGTGTATAAAGACAAATGTTAATAGGTGACTGGTAGGAAGTTGACAACGTCTACAAGCATTCTTCTATTGGAATATTGGTAATATGGTGTATAAAGACTTGTTAATAGGGGATTGATAGGAAGTTGGCAGAACATTTGCAAATATTCTTCAATTGCATGGATGTTAATAGGTGGTTGGTAGGAAGTTGGCAGAAGATATATGAACAAGATTTTTGAAAGAATGTTAATAGGGTATATACAGACAAATGTTAATGTGAAATTGATAGGAAGTCTGAAGACGTCCTACGAACATGTTTCTATTGGGAGTTGGTGGCCAATTGTCCACAGAACGTCACTAGAGCGTTCTTAGGATGCATAAAGACAGTTGGTAAGAATTCAGTTCACTGTTGATAGGTTTTACTAACAATAGTCTAAAGACTGTCTAAAAAATGTTGCTAGAAATTTTGTAACAGGCAACTGCGGTTGGCGCATAAAAATGCACACCGCCTGCGACAACCGAGAAGTTTCACACGAAAAATAGTATTGGATGGGCCATAAGCTAATGTACGTGTGGCCATTACTCAAAAAGTGGATTGCTTTAACATCAACAGCCTATAGTTAGAAGACATCGGTTTAGAGCGGCCACCCAAGCATACGACAGAGGAACGGAGCGTACACATGCTCGGGTGTGTGTGTGTACACACTGGAGCACTGCAGGGGCCGATTTTTTCAGCCCGGGCCCAGTCCGGGCCCGTTCTTACGTTGGGATGCCCGCCCGAGCGCGACCAGAAGATTTATAGCGAAACCCGGGCCCGGCGCGGGCACGGAAATAATCTACGTTACCCGCCCGGCCCGGCCTACCACCCCTTTCGGGCCGGCCCAAGCCCGGCTCGTAACCGGCCCGAACATGGCCCGAGACGGAAAAAGACATGTTTTTCAGAGTCCAGACGCGCGAGGATAACTCGATGCATGTTCATGCACACCACCACAAAGTCCGAGCTCGGCCCGGGCCCGCGTCAAGAAACCCGAGCCCAGCCCGAGCCCGGGTCAAAATGCACCTGCCGTGCCCGAGCCCGGCCCGTGAAAAAACTGCCCTACCCGGCCCGGCCCACGGACCGGGGTTTGCGGGTAAGTCCGAGCCGGTGCAGTGTTATATACACACACACACACTCACACACAAAATAAAGCTTCAAGTGGTTCGCCGCTGCTCGTATCACCCCTGACAAACATTTCTAGAAAATCTGAGTTAAATTTTTTAGACAAATGTTACTAGAACCTACCAACGGTCTATTGAAAACTTCAAACCGTTTTTAAACTTCCTAAATACTTCATTCCTGTCGACTATTGGCGACCGATATAGAATAAAAATTTTATTTACAAACATTCTTCAAACATTAATAGAAGGGTTTAAACATCCTTGCAACTTTTTTCGAACTTTCTGTTGCTTGACCTTGAAACATGCTAGTAAATTTTTTCGTAATTTTTTGTGTTCGCCCTAGAAACATCCTTGTAACGTTTTTCGAACTTTCTGTTGCTTGCCCTAAAAACATTCGTGTAACTTTTTTCCAACTTTCTGTGGCTCGCCCTAGAAACATCGTGGTGACATTTACCCACTTTCTCTATTATTTTTTTAAAATCTTCTGGTGGTGTTTTGATGTAACCTTGAACATCAGTGGGATATAAAAGTATGTACCGGTTAGCGAAACGCACCAATCGTTTCAAACACTGATATTTATTTTCCAACCCTTTCATACATGTCCTCAGAAGCCACAAGCAAGCAGTGACTATAATGTGGTCTTGATATCTTCCGTGTTCTTGATATCCCCTTGCTGCAAGCCTAAATAAGGTAAAATACAGTAATAGTTAGGATAGCCTTATGAATTTTGTATCTGGACGAGATAGCATGTAGCAGTCATCCACAAGAATTAGACTTCAAATGACCCACAATCAAAACGAATATTTCAACGGACTGCCTTGCCACACATACTTAGAATGGCGTTCACACCTCTGGGGCCCAAAGCTTCTTTTTGGGCGACGTCCAGCCGGGTATTGGAACGCCACCCAAAAAGTGACTGAAGCATTGCTGAAGCAGTACTACCGCAGAGAATATGCACGTAGGAATCATACACTTGTGTGAAGTAGCCGTAAATTAGTTTCAGTAAAGATATTCGAAGTGTTTACAATGGCTTCAGCGAGATATGCCTAACTCAATACATGCGATAACATGCGTAAAGCACTTTTCGCCTAGACAGCGTCTTTATGTGGTAGAAAACATTTTCATAGACCCTGTAGTGCGCATTGTTCACAGTTTGAAAACTCAATTTGCTGAAAGCACAACAAATTATTATATTAAAAAGTGACTATTTCAATATTTCCACCAAGCGCAGAACGGCTTGAGCATAACGCAAGCTTCCTTGTGACATCTCAGTAAATGCGAAGTAGTGAGTATGCGGTACCACAAACCACAGACGTACACATCAGTTCTGGGCAGTAGTCAGCAATGTTACAACGTCGCCGGAAGCTTGCGTATTAGGCAGCTGACAAATAATAAGAAAGAGAAGGTAAAAACGATAGTTTACATTTCAGATAAGTGACAGCAAAGAACAAGCTTTATCCAACGTCAACTGGAGAAAGGCAGATACACGCAGAAAAAAATGCTAATGTAAAGGCGAACGCTCAGCGGTGAGCTGCGCTGTCGTCGTGGCTTGCAACTGCTGCACTGGGCGGATTGCTATGATTTAGCAGTTTGCATTACCACCTCATGTTTCTGTAACATACAAAGGAGGCCAGCTTCCAGCCTGAAGCCAACCTGCACTTGGGGCGCATTTTGAACTTGTCACATTAAAAGGTTAATGGTCTGTTATATGCTTGAGGAATTACCTTCTCATGCTGTGATTCAGCAGCTACCTAATAAAGAATAAAATTTTATTGTTTGTATGCTCACTTTAGGAGATGAAGTACGGTATGCAATACATAAGTGTGACCGATTAGAGGGAACAATATAGGCACACAGACATTAGTCTGATAAGTAAGCTTCACAAGACTGCATAATAAAAGTGACAAGAAGTTACACATCTGGAGACCTCATGCTTCTCAACGATTATTTTAAAAATGCAATCTGACTAGATTAATATACAGTCTGTACAGAGTATATCATGCATAGTTACTCAAGACAGAGTTACATTTAACTCAGAGGAGGCTAGTTTAGGTAAGTTCATTAAACTGAGGGCACTCCAGATGACCGAAAGTGAAATGCGAGTAATCTGCCACTAGAAATCATGAAAATGGTAGACACAGTAAAATGATTGCATATTACACAAACATATCCCATAACACACACGGTAGTGAAAGTTTTGTACGCACCTTTGTGAAAGCATGCAATCAGGTGCATTATCGTGGTGCTCTCCAGCTTGCAGCAGTGCTGCAGGTTCCTGGAGTGAGATTCCTCCAGAATCCGCATAGCCTTCAACTGCAAGAAATAGAGAATTTATTGAAATATCAATCAGGAAACCTTTCATATGCGTGTAATGCGGAATTGCAAAAAAGAGCCGTACACAAGCAGCTACATTAATCTGCGTCTAGTTATACAAACGTGTCATCATTATATCTCAGGAGGTTACATGGCTATTTTGTAACAAGTAAGATTCGAGGCGGGGAATGCAGCAGACATCAGACTACCAGGAAAATTATCACCAAAACCTAAATATGCAGTAATACAAAAGAGCATTCTATTGTGAAAAAATTATTGAGGACATGAAAAGTTTTTGAACCCTAGGCCATGTTTGTATAGCGATGGTATTCCTTCTCGCTCAGTCGTCAGTGGTTTGACTGACGCTCCGCCCGTGTTATGAACTGGAATAGCCGGCCCTTAACAGTGGTTGCTAAGAGTAACGTAGGGTCGAGCGCGAAGTATCGCTACGAAATTGCATCCCTTACTTTATACTGCAATGCATAGACATTACCTACGACTAGAAGAGCTGACATACTGTTCTTTAGATGAATATGTATATATCGTAAAAACCTCGTTATTGAAGTATCGGCGTACATCTGAACTGCAATATAGAACACGAATACAGACAGGTTCTCGCGACGCGAGCCTTCAAAGTAAACTGTATACAAAAAAACCTTCATAAAAGGTAATATCTGCGCAAGCGTCAAACATATCAATCCTGTGCCAACGCGCGAAGCCCATGACACGTCGACGTATACACACAGGCAGTGGACTCGTGGAAATGCCTATAAATGAATCACCTTCTGCCGGGAAACTACCCAACAAACAGTAACCTTCAGTGGTTCCATAATTGTGTTCCCATTCAGTCATAGCAATCAGACGGGTTAGTATACTTCATACGAAAATGCAAGTACGCGATAACATCAACGGAAACTGGTGAAATTGCTTATTAAATGTGCACAGAAACATGGACAACTTACGCTCAGAATTCGCTCTGTTCTAGTTACACAAAACATATTACTTGAACCATAAGCTACAACAACGCGCACAAGCGCCAAACTTGCTTACCTTTCAAGGCGTAGTCAGCAAACGCTCCTTCGTCTCATAGGTACCGTGGCACCAACTCTCTTTCGGGCGCAAACGCTGTAGAACTGCCGATGAACTACAGCACCACGAAAGCACAACCTTCAACAAATTCTTCCATACACTTTGATTCGAAGACCCAGTACCAGGATTTTCACGAGAGCGCGGGCAGGCGGGAACAAAGGCAGCTCGGACGGGCGCTGTAGTAAGACACTTGACACTGGCGCATCGCACGAAACACACGGGCAACACACGGCTTTTCACGAGTGCGATGGTTAATGCACACGATAAGGAGCACATTTTGTGTAGGCACTTCTAATATAAAATTTAACTACCGCCTCACTGCAACGAGCACTCGCGCACAGCCAACGTGGTCCATACGCTAAAGCAACTTGGATTGGATTCGATTTATTGGCAACAAAACACTGCAGCAGCGCCACACTGCCGTTAACGAAGGGGAACTTGCCTCCCCGATTCGCATCGCTTCAGGAGCATGTCCTTCGAGATTTGCATTTGTCACTCAGGGGACGTCGTAGTTGAAGCATGAGCCAATCCACGCGCCGGCCGCGCGGCTCCGTCTGCTTGCAATGGCGGACGGCCTACGGGCTAATATGACACTTACCGAGCACACAGTCGTGATCACCGCCCATATACACGTCAATTATGGCGCCAAGTGTAGTGTTTTTTAAAATATGTGCCCTCACCTTGAATTGGTGAATATTTCCTCTTAGCGTCAGGAATAAAGGTGACAAAACGTGGCGATGGCTGGCGTGCTACAGCAGATGAAGCTTCGGCTGAAGTGCACCAGGCGTACTGCTTGCTTTCACGCGTAAACAACCAGATACGGCCATGCCAGGCACACAACTGATTACTCAGCCAACGTAAAATCGTAAATTATTCACTTGTGCGTCCAAGCAAGCATTTACGGAATCAATGCTGCCGTAAGAATTCCGCAAATATATCTACCGCCAATATATCAACACAGTGATCACCCGCAGTTTTGAAAAGAAAGGCTCTTTTAACAGCGACCGCAAGTACTGCATTTGCGAGAAAGCCAAGTTTTGTGTATAGTTTGCATAAAATAGTAAAGGAAAGGCTACTTAAGAAGCCGAATACCAAAAAAATGGTAAGCGTCGTTGAACGCAAGTAAACGGCCTTAAGACATGTCAAAGTCTAGTCAATGCATTGGTCCTACATAAGCTAATGTATTACGCAGAGCAGTGGTAGCGTCTGTGTCTCACACGCAGAAGTCCCGGGTTCGAGTACTAATGTGTGACAATGTTTTTTTTAAGTAGAAAAAAGGTATTATACAATTTCACTAAGGCAGGCAAAAAAATCACAGCATATCCACGGGGTGAATGATGATGAGTGGGGCGAAGCTCCGGAGGGAATCATCGGTAAACCGTGAAACTCTTCCGTGAAATTCGCCCAGTGCATCATATAAAGAGTGAAACACCGTGAATATATGAAACATCGAACTTTTATTGTACTGTTGGTTTACGTGGTCCCTTCATTATCACCGCTTTGTGATCGGTGAAATGCAGGGAAAGTGGTTCTTGTATGGGTGTTAACGTAAAGTTGGCAAACACTACATCGATGCAAGTTCCCCTGATGGTGGTTGGTTTCGGGTGGTCTAACGATATGCATCTGAGTCCATATCTGATTGCCATGTGTTGCATCAACCAGTCCTTACTTCTGTCTGCAACGTCGACGTTGAAATCGCCGACGAGTAGAAACGGTCTGTTCCTGTCGTACTTGCGCATTGCCTCGTCGATGAACGGCTTGACGTCCTCAGCGGAGAGATTGGGCGCAAGGTAGACGGTCATGATGACGACCTCATCCAAATCAATTGCAGCGCATTCGCCGTTGTGGCTCTGTATCGTTGGTAGTAGTTTCAGATCTTGCGCCTTTTCTGTCTGCTTTACGTACACGGCGACCCCACCAGCAGGATGATCTGCATCATCGATGCAAACGACAGGAACGTATCCTTTAATGTAGAGTCTTTTGGCGTTCCAGGTCTCGGTGAGACAGAGGACGTCGATTGCAGTGAGTATGGGATCCCATTCCAAGTCGTCTACTTGTGCGCACAGGGATCGAACATTGAGGACGGCAAATGTGAACTCGGTGGCGGGATCGACGTCGTCATGCAAGGCTCGGAGGTACCGCTGCGTGACGGTGGGTAGTCGGTGTTGCTCGAGTCGTTGGAATTCGTTCGACATTGCCCTGTCTTTGTTGTTCTCCTTCTGGTAGAACCTGTGGTCTCCCTTGGCATTCGTGAGATACAGGTTATTTATATTCGTGCACCTGGTGAGTGCAACGTAAACCAATTTTTGTGGGTGTGTTTTATTATACTCGTACAAAATGGAAGAGTAAGTTTCACCCTGAGATTTATGTACTGTAATGGCACTAGCTTGAACGAGCGGGAACTGTTTTCTCTTGCAAGCGACGCCGGCCTTGCTGTCCAGAGTGAGCGTAGTGATTGTAGGTTCAATGGGGACCCAGGACGCGTCTACGTGCACTGTAAACACAAATTAGCCCATATGGGCGTTTTAACAGCTGACATGCCCTTTTTCCTCCCAAGCTCAAAACAGGTACTCCCACGAGATGGAGTAAAACAAGCTAGAACCTTTATTTTACCCTCGACCTCATTAAGATGAACATTAAGGGGATGTTGCGGTAGTAAAATGGGGGTTTTAAAAAAATAACTGGCGTTGGGTAGATAGGGAGTGCTGAATACGCCCATATCTAACCCGAGCCAAACAGCTAACAACTCAGCCGCCAGGTGCCGCCTGCCATGACCACCATGGCTCGAGCGACCACCCCGAGCGACAATTTCAGTAGAATTGCTGCACTCAGATTCGAAATATCCCGCGCAATGTGCGTCCGCGCTGTTTTTTCCCTTTGGAGTAGCCGCGCTAGCGCTGCAGGCGCTGCAGAAAATGCCGCGCCAAACCCTAAACCATCCAAGCGCCGCGCCGACGGTCTTCGGAGTGCGCGCGCTCGAAGCGACCAAGCGGCAGCCAATCATTACACAGGTGTGTGTGTACTTTTGTGATTCTGAGTACGGGTATTTTTGTAGTTTACATTTGGGTGTAATTGCACACATGAAATGAAAAACAGATGAAAATATGAGCTGACAGGCACTCTCTCCAAACTTTAGTTACAAAGGCAAATATTTGTTAACAGTTGTCTTTACAGCAATACAAAAGAACGTGCACATCAAAACACCAGTGTCTAACAAGCAACATCATTGTAGTGTAGAATAAACCAAAACATCATACGAAAACTTTTACTAAATTAGGGACTGTATTAAAATATTATGAGAAATACCATTTCTTAAGAGCAACAGTTTGTGTATTGGAGCCTTAAACTATTTCTCGGGTTACTCTGTCTCGTTTCTTGAACCCAAGTGATGTCTTTTTCTTTTGGTTAGTGATTTTACTCAGACCGCTGCATATTTTGGCGCAGTCGACGATCAATATCTGTGACCGCTTCAAGTGGCAAGCCGCGTTCCCCGCGATAAATACTGTGAACAGTACTGTTATTGCGGCAAAAGTGCCTACAGCTACTTCTGTGGAAGATCATGCGAACTGAATAACATATATAAAAGCATCAGGTGACTCCGCTAAGAGCCTTTTATGCCCTGCGCACCAGACTAGGATGCAAGATTTAGGTTATTTTGCAACCAAGACGCCCACATACAACACTTCAAACATGAATAATGTGGCGAGTTGGGCACATTTGTACATTATTGAGAGAATTTCAGCGCAATAAAACACAAGGACGACACAAAGAAACGACCAGGACAAGCGCTGAACTTGCAACGGGTTTTATTGTAGCGAATTTCATATATATGTGCACTATCCAACACAGACGTTATTATCTGCACATGTGTAGAAATACCATCTCTTTTATCTGAGAGTTGTATCGATGGCACGCTAACGCACCTTTCCTCTAGCCGGGCAATACGTTCTGCTTCAACAGTTTCTCGAGTGAAGCGCGATTTGCTCTTCATAATGACAGACGTGTTATGTATGTCAGGTGAACAATCCTTACATGTTAAACATTGACAAGCCAGGAAACCTTGAGTCTTTCCCTTCATGCACATTTTCCACATAGTTTGCATGCTCCCTAACACTTATCCTAAGATTGATGCATCTCCCAGTTGGCCAACATACACCTTTCAGCATCTTAGAGGGATTTCGTAGATTACACCTTCTGCACAATCAACAAAGGGTGGAGGGTGCCTATGCGTTGTGCCACAGGCTTGCTCCTTTCTTACCTCTGGGTCGGTCATTGTGCAGAGCTTGGACAGCCTGTTAGGTGCGGTGAATACGACTTTTACATCGTACTGCTGGGCCACCTTTTTCAGGTTGTCTGAAAGCTTGTGTACATACGGTATCACAGCTACCTTCTACCTCGCGGTAGGTAAGTGTCAACTCACCTCAGCTCTCACCTCAACACCACCTCAGCTCTCACATCAAGCTTTATAATCATTCTTCTTTCTGGGGTTTTACGTGCCAAAACCAGTTCTGATTATGAGGCACGCCGTATTGGAGGGCTCCGGATTAATTTTGACCACCTGGGGTTCTTTAGCGTGCACTACAACGCAAGCACACGGACGTTTTCGCATTTCGCCTCCATCGAAATGCGGCCGCCGGGGCCGGGATTCGATCCCGCGACCTCGTGCTCAGCAGCGCAACGCCTTAGCTGACTGAGCCACCCCGGCGGGTAAGCTTTATAATCAAGAAACAGACAATATATAATAACAAGTGGTGATATGATGCGATGTTATCTATTAAAATTTTTGTGCAGTGCAACTGATAGATGACTCATGCATTTGTCATTCTTTTTAAGTTTCAGAAGCCAAAAATGCCTGGCATGTTGTCTGGTCACGATGCGGGGCTACAATGTGAGTATTGTTGAACACAGTACTGCCGCCACATTTGTTAGTGTTTCACAATGCATGAGGGCAGGTTGTTTCATACAGATGAGTCATGCTCCCCCAATCACGCATTAATACAGCATCCCATCTGTCCAATGTACGCACAACCTTTTGAGGAGTCCAGACTGTACACAACACTTGTGGCCTAGTTTGCCAGATGCATATTATGCCGTAAGCCACAACCAACCTTCTTCATTTTTTTTACTTCTGCCTTTTTTTGTCACAGCCCAAAACCGTCCTAACAAGGGCCTATGAAAACATTATTTGCACAACTGAATTAGGCATGACGATGGAATATAATGAATGAGATGAGCCAAGTAAAAAATGGTTGCAGTTGTTTCGTATGCTTTTGTGCTTCTTCATGGGCAAAAGCGCATTTGGTCCGTATGGGCTAAATGCTTTTTTTCTGTAGGAAGCTTGTGAACAGAGATTTGCTCTGATATGAGAAAAAGTACTGCAGCCAGGAAAACAATTTGGTTGTTGCGTGTGGCACGATACGAAGGAGGTGATGCACTGTCCAACAGAGGTTGTGTACAGTTGGCCATGGCCATCTTGTTATGCCTACATTGTGTTCACAGATATTGTATTTATTTCAGATTGGGGTGAATTGGGTTTGTGCCTAACAAATCTCATCCGCACATTGCAACATACTGCAAAAAAGTGGGTTCATTCTTGTGTTCGACAAAACTCGTTATAGCCTAAAATTATGGAACTTGGATATCATAACAAGCACAACGGAATGCGGACCCAAAGAGACACAGACTGGATGCGCGCTAGTCTATAATTATATCTCTTCTTCGTGTTCGCGTTCCTTCCTGCTTGTTATGATGTCCAAGTTCTGTTATCACAAACAAGCCTAAACTTCTGCATTGAACAGAACTTATGACCAGAAAGTACATAAGATAATTAAGCTTTGGCAGATTCACAATGCAAAGGACAAATGCATTGCTCGTTCTCAGTTACTTTCGATGAAGAAATTGTTTTTGAATGAATGACGTCACTTCATATCACCACATGTTATTTGCGATTTCTGTTTTGTTATTAAAGCTAGAGTTGAGAGTAGGCACTTGTGTCCTGCTTGTCGTTGTCTTCGTTTACTTTCTGTGATGCCATTAAGCCAGAATAAATCCATGACATGAACTGCCAGTTCATATAGCTCTACATTGTATGCAGTATGGCTCCTGGCCTGACTTTGACAAGTGCGAAGTAGCAGTAAAAACTTCAGAAGAGTAGAACTTTGGGCCAGTTGGTGATGCATATTAGAGTACGGTGAAGTGCAATAGATGGGACAATGTGAGGTGAGAAAGACGGGCGAAGCTCTGCTGACAACTGTGAACGTTTATTGGAAAATTTGCTGCACCAGGACAATGCGTGCATGTGCCCAAGACACCCGAAACCAACAACAGAGCAGGCACAAAAAACAAGTAAATACGGCAAAAATTGCTAACATGTGCACGATCTCTTCTTCAAACGGGATAATTGGGAAGCATGCGTACTCTGTCAACTGCGCACAACTGGCACAAGAGACATCAAAAATGAAACAGAAGTAGAACTACCTTAGCTGTGGCTACCTGTGAATAGCGCTTCTTTGTGTAAAGTGCCACCAAAGCCACGCTGATGCACGTATCAGATCAAGAATTGAAAATAATTTTCAATTAACACTGCTTCGAAAAGCTCGCATTCGAATTTTGTTTTTCCACGGCCTACAACTTCCACATTCTTCAACTATATATAGCAACCGCAACATTTGCAGTCCAAGGCAAGATCCAACCTCTTCTTATTTCAAACACCTGAAGGGCTGTCGCAGCCTGTCGTTCAGGTAATGGCCAGTCTGTCCCAAGTAAACACGACCGCTGTTTGAAGGAATTCTGCACATGACAGAAGTAGCGCATGGGACATACTGATACTCGTGGTTCGTCGTACAGTATTTCCTTACTCTACTACCCGTAACGCGTTTGCACAGTTGTGCCAACTTGCATGGTGCAGGAAGCACAGGAACCACCCCATACTTCCCTGTGACTTTCATCAAGTTGTGTGAAACCTTATGCACATAAGCGTTGCCCCCTTGAGGGGGTGGATGTGTTGCTGAGGTTTCACACAACTTAAGGAAAGTAGCAGGGAAGTATGGGTAGATCTTGTGTTTTTTGTGCCATGCAAGTTGGCACAACTGTGCAAATGCGTCATGGGTAGTCAAATGAGGAAATACGGTATGACGAAACGTGAGTGTCAGTATGCCCCATGCGCTAATTCTGTCGTGTACAGGATTCGTTAAATTGTGGTCGTGTTTACTTGGGACAGACTGACCAGTGCCTGAGCGACAGGCTGCGATAGTAGTTTAGGTGTTTGAAATAAGGAGAAATGTGGGATCTTGCCTTGCAGTGCAAAAGTGTGTTACTGTGGTTTTGGGGGCACTTTAACCAAAGAATTGCGATTCATAGGTAGCCACAGCTCAGCTAGTTCTTCTATTTCTGTTTTCTTGTTTATTCCTCTTGGGCCAGTCATGCGCAGTTGACAGCGTACACATCCTTCCCAATTACCATCACATTCATAAGAGAGTGTGAATGCGTTGTTAGCGATCTTTGCCATATTTCTTTGTTTTTTTGCGCCTGCTCTGTTTGTTGCTGGTTTCGGGGTGTCGTGGGCGCATGTCCTGCTGAGCGAAATGTTACAATAAACGTTCAGCTGTCAGTTGCGCTTGTCCCGTCTGTCTCGCCTCACCTTGTCCCGTCTATTGCAATTCACCATACTCTAATAGCAGTAAGAAGAGCAACCAACTAATCCGAGCAATAATCAAAGCCCACAGAAATGCCAAATTGAAGGAGAAATGTTTCAGTGTAGGACCTGTTTTGTGAACTGATAAGGAAATGGTATACTTGTTTGCAAACCAATGACCAGGTGCATTTTCCATGCACATACATTATTGTGTGTAACTACTCCCTGCTTCTTAGGTTTTTATGGCTTTTATCAAGCATTCCAGAGTACTTGACTGTTTGTTGTAAAATTAAATCAGTTGTCATTCAGCACGGCGTGTCATTTTCTATAAGTCCTTACTTTTTCTTTGTACTTGGCGCTGGTCCCACCTAAATATGAATTTCCAAATAGCCTTTTTTTAGATTATAAACAGAAAACTTTTAGTATGTATTTCATTACAAAAACTTTCTCAATTTTAGGAAGAAGTCCTGCTGACCCCAAGCATGGTGTGAAATGAAGAAATGGCACTCCACATCCATAGAGAGCTTGATTTCCCCTGTTTCATGCTTACTTGTTGGCATAGCCAGTCTGTTAGCTTAATTTTTGGTTCTTCCCTATTGAATGCTCAAGAAAGGCACCAAAACTGTCATTCATTGAAACAAAAATTTTGTGTTTGCAGACACTGCCATGCACAAAGCCCTTGACCTCATTGAATGATTTTAAAAGAAAATGCAGCTTCTGTGTGCAGCAATAGGCTGAAAAAAAACGAGGGCAAATAGGAAGGTTGCGACATTAGTGTTCAAGAGTTGGCCAACAAAGGTCACAAGCTGAAGCCAACATCTTTACAAGGGAACAAATGGATTTAGCCTGAGAAATTCCTTGTTCGACCAGCCAAGTCTACTTGTTGAAACATGTGCTCAAGCCTGAGGCGTACATATCCCGTTCTACCACTCTCGATCAACAATACACCAATACAATTAGCAACTCGTGGCAAGGTCGTAAATTCACGTTCGAAGGGAATGTAGCGTGCACCCTGCAAGGTAGCATGAATAGTATGTTATTTACTTGAATGAAATGCAGATTTGCTTGCCAGTTATTTTATCCCCATGTTATAATTGGAAAGCATGGTTCCTCAGAGAGAATAATTATTTGAAGTTCACGCAGTTTTGCTTCTTTATGCAAGTTCACACTGTTATGGTTGCTACACTACCAGTCCTGTCTGCGACTGCATAGTAGTGTTCCGAGTACGCAGCCCAATTCAATAGAAGAAGTAGGCTTTTTCCTCAGAAAATGTGCTGCTGCTTCACAGCTTGATGCAGACAAGTATTTTATATCTGGATGGTGACTGCAATAGGATGTGCTTTTTAAATAAGAGTGATTTGCTGTTTCAAGTGCAATTAAATGCAATTTCAAATGACCTCAGCTTGGGGGATCACGCGATGCGAGGCCAATGTGAGAAGGAGGATTTGATATTGTTACGTTTGATATGTTACATTACATACTGTGACAATATCTTAGAACAAGGCACTTGAACATGAGAAAGCACGACATTATTTCATCTAAAGTTGCTACTGTTGGATATGATCAGGGAACGTACTTATTCGTGACTACATTTGCAACATGTTACAATGCTGGCTTAATATTTTGCACTGGGTAGATGAAAAAACCACTGCTTGCACAATATTCAACTAAACAAGGTAGCCATGCTGAAGTGCCCATGCAGAACACAACTCCTGCACTATTAGAAAATAAATACACAGGGTGATCGTTTCTAAGTTATATGGAATTTTTAAAAATCGCCCGTGGCAGACAGCATAATTCTTGTCCTTGAGCTGGACTCTTTGAAGAGGTGGATTACTAGCACAAGAAATCGAAACACATATTCAATTAGTTAACGAAAATTTTAGTAATTAACTTAACTGATTAGTTTACAGCACATATTGCAATTAACAAATATGGTAGCCGGAGAGCTTGCAAGACGTATCTACTTGAAATGGATTTCCAGGATGACACCAGTTTCGAGATATATTTCCCAAGTGTGGGACAAAATACATGGGCGTTCTAGTTACTTTTGTGCTTCAATGCAGAATATAGCATTTTGTTAAAATGTAAGTTGATCAACGGTGCATTTTTAGGGTAAGTTTGATGGCGTATATGTCCAAACTGGCGTCATTCTGGAAATTCATTCCAAGTGGATATGCCTTGCAAACTCACCGGCTACAATTCGTAAATTGCAATATGGGCCGTAAAGTATTTAATTCAAAACATAATTAGTGGATTTTTGTTAATTAGCTGAATATGTGCTACGATTTGCCATGAAAGTAATGTCCGTGTCTCTGACTAATAAAACTATAGACTGGAATTATGATATCTGCAACAGGTTATTTTTAAGAATTCTGTAAAACTTAAAATGATCACCCTGTATATAGGGGACCCTGTTTGGAACTTTCACAAATCTAGTCATAAACAAAAAGACCAAGGATCAAATCCCGGCCATGGCGGCCGCATTTCGATGGGAGCGAAATACAAGAACACCTGTGTACTTAGATTTAAACATACATTAAAGAATCCCAGGTGGTCCAACTTAATCCAGAGTCCCTTCCAACGGCGTGTCTCAGAATCATATGATGGTTTTGGCTCATAAAACACTATAAATAAATTTTTAATCTTTAGTAACCGGCTAAAAAATGCAACGCAATCACCAAACCGAATTTTTCAGCTTGTTTGCGTGATGAGTACCAATTTCTTAATTTAGTACTTACGTATTTATCATCGTATGTTTTGTGCTAGTCTATGTAAAATATCACCACTGGTCAGCCTCATTCTACAGTCCACTGTTAATTTTGGGTGGCTTAGTCTTGCAAGCTCAACATATAGATAGGCTGCAAAATTGTGGAATGTCTGCCCAAAGTAACAGTTCAAACACATGGTTCTGTATTTATAGTTCAATATGGGACAAGGTAAGATTTCTTAAATTATCATTTCTTTCATTTACTACTTTTATTGTGTTAGGACATGTAGAATAGTATTGACTGGCATGTTTACGATGTAGTGTTTTTTTAATCCAGACAGTTTTTTAATGGTACAAGGAATGCTTTCGATTTGACAGAAAGAACATATTTTATTTGTTACATTTGGTGTCTAATAAATTTTGTTCTCTTTAGTGTGTGTGTGTGTCGTGTATTTTTCCTTTCAGCGAGTAGCAACTGCTCTCGAAGGCCCCTGCTGACCTCGAAGGCACTGCCGATTACTAGCATTTTCGCGACGACGAATGCATGACAGCACAAGGTTTGCAAAGAGGGGCTCTGTGATCAGTGAAAGGAAATCGAATAAGTGCAGCGACGGGTTCATTCGTCATTGGACCACGTGTGCGCGTGACTTCGTCAATGCCCAGGGCCGTCGATTGTGTCACGTGTGGCGAGCACGCGGCGAAATGTTTCGTGGTGGGACGCCGCCGCGCTTACGCAGTGGCAGATGGAATACAGCAGGCTAAAGTGTCGGACGCCGGCGATAAATGCAAGCGGCGGTAGTGCTGGCCAAACGCATGCTCGGGCGGCAGCTCCTCGGACGGCCCCGTTCCCTTGAGCTTTGGTGGCCGGCGTCCGACATTTTGGCCTGTGGTGATCCGTTGGGGCTGTGTAAGCGCGTGACCCACGCGACCAAGCATTTCGCTTCGTGCTCGCCCCAGGTAAACTAAAACGCCTTTAATTCCATCCATAAACTCTCTAATTAATACCAAATGATGCCCTAAATGCCGCCTTAATGTCAGCGCAAATGCTCCCATTTGGAAATGATAAAACTCCCATTGTGGCCTGGAAAACCTCCCAGTCAAATGGGGGGGGGGGGCTAAAGAGGGCATATTACGGTACGGCCGTAGTATGCCGAAGGAATGGCCACCTAAATGGGAGTTTTATCGTACGCCCATTCCATGCTAGCAAAAACATGTACAAATGGGAATGCGCTAGTGGACAAGCGAAAAACGCCCATCTGGGTGTTTTTCTGTTTAGTGTGTGGTGACCGCTTCGCCTAGCTTCGTTGAGCCATGTGAAGCGCATCGCCTGATGCGTTTTGCAGACACCTCACGAGCTCTCGCTGCATCGGGGTCTGCCTGCCGATACGCGCGCTTTCTCGCCGCTTCCCGTTCCCTGACGTTCTGCAAATCCTCTTCACGCCGTAGCCGTGCCGCTTCGGCCTCTCGTTCTCGAAGGGCTGGATCTTCGCGACGCTGCCGTGCCGCTTCGGCCTCCCGTTCTCGAACGGCTGGATCTTCGCGACGCTGCCGTGCCGCTTCGGCCTTCCATTATCGAACGGTTGAATCTTCGCGACGCTGCCGTGTCGCTTCGGCCTGCCGTTCTCGAACGGCTGGATCTTCGCGACGCTGCCGTGCCGCTTCGGCCTCCCGTTCTAGCACTGCGGGGTTTCCCCGGCGTCGCCGAGCAGCCTGACGACACGCTTCGGCCTCTCGTTCTCGCACGGCCGGATTCTGTCTGCCAGCGCGCGCTGCCGCCGCCTTGTGCGCTCATCGTTCCGCCGCCTTGTCTTCCATCCGGCGACTCCGAGCGAAAGAGAAAGCGCGCCAAGAGCGAGCGCCTTTCTTATTATTTGTGATATTATTTCCAAGGACATATACACACAACGCCATCTATTGAGCAATTCATAAACTAGAGGTAGCAGCCTGACGACACGCATCGGCGTCTCTTTCACGTACGGGCACACAACGCGATCAATTGAGCAATTCATAAACTAGAGGTGGCTACATACTACTACTACTACAGAGGAGGGAACGACCCACACCCTAAGGAGCTTCGCCCCTAATACTTTAGCTACTGCTGATCATATACACGCGTAAAAGCAAAAATTATTCTGTCTCCTCGCTTTCTCTTAAATTGCAGGAATCAATTATCAGTATGACACTCAGGTTATTTGTACTGATTATTGTATTACAGATATTGCATGTTGCGCTTCTATACTGCACTGTTAAATGAGCAAATTAATGAAACAAATACAATTGTTATAGTTTTCTTTACACAAACGTAAAAGCAGAGCCGCCCAACTTTCTTTAAACTTTCTTCAAACGAACTTGCTTCAAGCGAAAACAAGAACGGAGCCCATAAACTTTCTTTAATGTTGCTTTAAACAAGCTTTCTTCAAACGAAACTAAAAATAAAGCCTTCCATCTTGTTAAAACCTTCTATGAACAAAACTTCCTACAAACGAATGCTAAAACAGAGCCTACCAACTTTCTTTAAACTTTCGTCAAACAAACTTTCTTCAAACCGAATTAAGAACTGATCCTACGAACTTTCTTCTAACATGTGTTAATAGAAAGTGAAAGTACATAGGATGTTACTAAAGTTGATAGAAAGTTGGCAAGAGTTCTAAAGAAAGTAAGGATGTATTTTTCTACGGGGCACCACCTCGGTGGGGGGGCAAGCCGGAACACTGCGCTAGAATCTTGGCAGATAACGCTAGAAGTAATGCAATTCGAAGGTGAGCGTAGCTCAGCTGGTTGGCTGATCGCGGTAAAGGTCCTCGAGTGCCCGCGTTGCAATCCGTCAAGTCCACACAAAGGTATTGCGGCGCTCCTGCAAGCCGCAGAGCTTCCAGAAAGCAGCCAGACCAAAATAGCCCTGGCTGGTTCTGGCAGCCCGCTGATAGCGAGAAGGGAAAATCGAAGTGTTGTATGGCGTGATGGAGGCATAAGATATGTGTTTGTTTACGGTTTCCAACAAGCAACCGTCATCCGCTTGGACCCCTGTGCTAAGGCACATCTAGTGGAAAACCGCCACGCACATGGAGCCATAGACATTGCTGATGATAGTTAGAACTGATTTTAACAAATTTCTGTCAATTAGTGCGCTTGATGCTTGAATATTCCTGTTTTTTTATTACTATGAATGATTTTAGTTTACTTTTATACGGTTTGGTAGATTCTACACTCGTTTTGACAGTGTTTTGAGCACTTGTTTTTGAGCGTGATCACGACAGAACACACGCGACGGACGCCGACGACAGCCCGGGCCCCTAAAGTGCTCCGTACCTACAAGGTGCAGTGTTCACACGATCACGCGCCACCCGTGCTCTCATGTTTTGGTAGTTTCTTTACACCAAATTACCAACCACCTGTACGCGATATTCAAGCAACGGCGACTCGACCGACGGATCTTCTAGTGCCATCGCGACTCGCTGTGAGGCTCAGTTATGCTCGCGATATTGCCAACCAAAAAGTGACAAGAATTCATTGTTGCCTGAATAAATACATTCGTATGCAAGTGAAACAAAGTGCCGAAATTGTTCAAAAATTGGCGAGGCCAACGTTCTACCAGATGATACTAGATTTAGCTTCAATATGCTGTCGTCGGCCATATAACTTCATTCTATACCGCCAGCGGTGGCATGAAATGGGAGTGGAAAACTGCTGACGACAGGCCCATCTGCTTTAATTGCCGTCGAATTGGTGATGTCGACAGCTATTGTAGTAACCGGTGGTCTTGGCCTCATGCGCCCTATGCTCATAGCCGTCGCCCTCAGACCGATCCTGGCCGCTTCCAGCCTTTTGAAATTTAAAAAGCAGATTGATAAAGTTCCCAAAGTGGCTCATTATTGCAGACATCGTGAAAAGTCACAGGTCGTATGTTTCGCTACAATATACTTACACCTTAGATGGCACAAAAAGCGAACTGCTCACTATGTGAAGCAATCGTGCTCATTAAAATGTTGAAAATGTATTGGGCATAACATACCCAAAAGCACCCTCAATATTCTGCAGTCATTATAGAACTAAGGAGGCCCTTCATATGTAAAGTGCATGCCCATTAAAACTTGGTATTTATAATGAAATTAGAGGCTAGATATGGTACATGCAATTTGAGAATTTAGAAAATAAGTCATATGAAGTCGCCTGCAGAACCACACTAAAGTGATTTTACATGTGTTTTACAGCGAAGGTGTTAGCCTCTCAGTGCTCAGCATCTTTAGTGTCTGTGTCCGTTAGCACAGTTGATGGTTCCTCCTTGCGGCCGTGCAGAGCGGAAGCAGTGGCTCGTACCCCCGTAAGGCAGAGGATTCCAGCACTCAGCAAAGTGAAGCGAAAAGCGCATACAATCTTTACAATGACGCATACAACGTACAGAACAGCATTCGTTTCAATAAAGAACCACCATAAAACACGCATCTGAACGCCATAATTGATGATAAGGTGCTTCTGATAGCAATGCGAAGCGCGTAGCCCTCCCCGCATGCGTTTCTCGGTAAAGATTACTGCTGCGCAATCAGCCCTGGCGACGGCAGCTTGCGACGTGGGGAGTGACGTCTCTAGCCTTTTGTATATAAGCGAACCAGTCTAGCGATTTATTTGATTGTTGTTGTAGCACCGCCATAGATACGCAGCTCATAGTTAGGGTTCTCGATGAGCAGCGCAAATACGAGGTGCAGCAAAGGAAAAAAGTAGACCACAATACGACCAGCGGCGGCGTCCTGAAAAAATTACCATTACTCCCATTACACTAAATTAGCATTACTACCATTACCCTAAAGCAATCAAGCATTGCACAGCCGCCTGAGCAGTTGAAATTGTGGTTTTTTCAACAGGTTCGCTTTGCATTCACTTTTGCAGGGCCGGGATAGCGGGTAAAGCTTTACAGCAGAGCTGTATATGTCTACCATCTTGTAGATTTTTCAATGTCCACGCCTCAAGACTCTCGCGCCTTTTATGAGAAGGCGGTGCAAACCAGTAAGACATACGCTGACACCTGGCCTAGCAAGAGAAAAGCTAGCAGAGGGGCGGCGAGGAGCAGCGCAGATCGTGCCCGAGAGGCTGCCCGTAAGCGGTGGGCTCGACAGGAACACGGGAACCGCGAAGCGTGGAATGAGGCAAACCAACGCAGGTACCACGCCACGAGCACAAAGGCGTGCATGCGAAACTTCAGAGGGACTTCCTGGACAGACATTTTGGTTTCGCTTGTGTGGTTTGCGACACACTGTAGTTCGAGAACGATTTGATAGTGATAGGCAGCATTCGGGCTGTCGCGATGCGTGAACCTGATGCCGTTTTGACAGCTACACCGCCAGCTGCTCGGTGTGGGCTGCGCCGAGGGAGCGCTAATGGCCGTAGGGCACATCGATCTTTGGTCTGACAGTCGCTAACAAGCCACCTGCTGCATTTCCGTGGTTGGCAAAGAACCGAACAGGCAGTTGGTACGTTGCCTTGCCTGGTATGGGGAGGCCGTGTGTACTGCGTACTGCCGAAGAACAGCCTCCGCTGGGAGCCCACATTGACAGTGTGGAATGGCTGCGATTTTTTCTAAGATATCGCTGATATATTCGTCATACAAAACCGATGGACATTCCGTATCTGTTACTTAAGCAGCCTCATAAAATTATAAATATTACAGCACTTAAAACGTGCGGAAACGTTTGTTGCTTTTATGGAAATAAATAATAAATGAAAATAGTCAATTGGCTTAGTGCTTATAATTATATTTTCAGACCTTCAACATATGGTCTTTGAAAGCATCATCAGTGACATGCAACTTTCATCACGTAAACTAAACTACTGGAATTAGCACCAAATGAAACAGAAACTTCATCCTTGTCAAACCCCCACGTCAGAACGTATCTACTTTCAAAATGCATATCGTAAGCTAACGCCACCTGCCCTGCAAGGAAGGCTATCCACAACCATCGCCAGTGCACAACCTTCATCATAGTAACCTCTGGCACACGCATTCTTGCCCCATTACGTATCATGCCTCAGTCACCATGGCTTATAAATATTAACAATTTTTGCCTAAACTAACAGATGTGATGAACAGATGCAGAGAAACACCTTCGATATTCACGGTTATTTCGTTCAAAGGTAGAAATGGAGGCCTTGAAGTTGTCGATACGAGCGCAGTTCTTGCCTCTGGAACTGCTAGTTTTCCCTTAGGACTGGTGGGGGGGGGGGGACGAACCATTGGGGAAAGTGAACAGAGATGCGGTGAGGGCGACCGACGTGTGTCGTAGCCACGTCGATTCGGTGAGCAGGTGTCCGTCGTTGAGTGGGAGGAGATCGGGTGAGGTGTCTCAGATCGAATAACCTTGATTGTCTTCGCCCGCACTAGGACGGAAGTCACGACGACGACAGAAACGTGCGACATGGCCAGGTAGACAAAAGAAGTAGCAAATAGGTCTGTTGTCCAGTGTGCGCCAAGGAATAGTGGGCGGTGGTGCGGGACGGCGAAAAGGTGGCGGGTTCGGGCGGACAGGCGCACACGCAGCGTAGAAGGCATTTGCTGGTCGACCAGGATCCGGGTTGAGTGGCATTGCTGGCGACTGTCTGCGTGCGACTTCAGCGTAGGTCAGGGCAGCGGAAACAGGCGTATGCTAGAAGGTGGTTCGTAGCGTTTCATAAATTTGCTCCTCTATGGCCTGTCGTAGCGTCGGAGGAAGCCCCTGCGCTGAGGCCGGTACACAGGGAACAAGGAACAATTGCCATGCCACTTCTTCATGGAAAAACTGCTGGATCTGCCGCATTAACATTGTAGAGTCAGTAGAAATGGCTCCTACAGTTAATACCGGCATGTAGGCCAGAGCTCGGGAGTCGTGTAGAAATGCGTTGTTTGCGCGCTCGTCGTAGCTCCTCTTACAGTACTAAGCTACGTCTGTGACACTTTGGGTATTTTTGGCAATGAGCATTTGGAAAGCGTCGTCCTCGCTCCCCTTCATGATGTGTGATTTTATCCGCTTCGGACATAGCAGGGCTGATGCGATGGCAGAGCTCGACAATGATGTTACGAGGCATTGTGTATGAGCCTGCCATTAAAGGACCGCTGTGCTAGGCGTAGAGGAAGAAGACGGGACAAGCTTCGTCAGATGTTGTCAGCCATTCTCTGGTAGCAGCAGCCTGTATATTGCCTCTACAGTGTACTTGTGAATCCACGTGACAATTTGGTGGAGGTGCGGGGTACCAGAAGAAGCGCTGTACAACGGAGCTCCCCAGTGGTCGTCGAGTCGGGATCATCATTATGACAAACGAGACCACGACCACGCCGCCTGCGCCGGCCAGTGCGATGCCTGCACCAGCGCCGATAACAACGTCAACGATCGTCGTTACGCACCCTAAAGACGCGGGAACGTTCTGCGGTACGAATGAAGTTGACGTTGACGATTGGATTGCCAATTATGAACGCATCGGTGAGGTCAATCGTTGGTACCCGACGATGATGCTGTCGAACGTGCTGTTTTACCTTAAAGGAACGGCAAAGGTGTGGTTCGATAACAATGAGGCAGAGATTGGAAGTTGGGACACCTTCAAAACAAAATTTAGTGCCTTGTTTGGGAAGCCCATGGGTCGAAAGGTGGCCGCTACGCAAGAGCTATCCATCCGCGCTCAGACGTCCACGGAACCATACATATCCTACATTCAGGACGTCTTGGCTCTTTGCCGTAAAGTGGACATGAACCTGACGGAGTCGGACAAGTTGGTCACGCAGTAAAGGGAATCGCAGACGATGCGTTCAACCTATTACTGTGCCGAAATCGTGCGACCGTCGACGCAATTATTGAAGAATGCCGGCGTTTTGAGCAGGCCAAAAGTCGGCGTATTGTGACGTCATTCGCTCGGCTACAGAACACCGCCCCGACGTCATCATGCGAAGATGGACAGGCCTCTCGTCGGCAGTCGTCGCCACCATCGGAATTACACGAATCGTTCGTCGGGAAATCGAAGCAATTCCTCCTGCTCTCCCCAACAACGGCCACGGCGATTTTCACGTGCCGGCCGTTTCCCTGGTCCAGTTCATAGTGCGGGAGGAACTTGGCAACTTGGGTTTCGCCATCTGCACCGTTGCTCAGTCTCGGACAACTGACTTTCGCGTGAAGTCAGTTGAATATAGGACGTGCAAATAGGACGTGATGTTCTCGCCGGATTGCTGGGAGCGACCGCGTAAGCGTTGTTCTGCGCGGAGCTTGCGAACAGTGGGACGGGCGAAGACTTCCGCGAAGCTCGTTTTAAAGGATGACCAATTGGTAATATCAGCTTCGTGGTTGTGGAACCACAGCTGTGCTACACCCGCCAGGTAGAAGTTGACGTTGCCGAGCTTGTCGCTGTCATCCCACTTATTGTGGGTGCTACCCGCTCATACGAAGTGAGCCAGTCCTCGACGTCGTGCTCGTCGATGCCGTTGAAAATGACAGGGTCTCGCTGTCGTGGTACGCCGGAACAGGCAACAACCGTTGGTGCGGGAGCACCTTGTTGGAGCACGTCGTCAGGCAGTGCCGAGGCTGGGGATAGAGTCCGGGTACGGAGTTCCAGGATGAAAACGGAACCAGCACGCTCCACCAATTGATAGTACGCTTTTAAGGGTAGACACGCTCGTCGTTTATATGAATGCGCAGAAACAGGCAACGGCCAAACGGAGCGAGCGCGAACACCAACCACACAAACTTCTTCGTCTTCTGCTGGCGCCCGTATTTGTCACTACACCACCTATTTTATTAATGAAAGAATCAAGCTTATTACTTTGCACAAACGTCGCGCTAACGGGCGGATCAATGTTCAATCGGTCCTACTACAATTTTTATAAACTAGCAATGATGAGTAGACATTGAGTACTTGTACGTTTTCTTTGCATATGCTCAGCCAATCATTCTGTACTCTTTCAAATGATTTTTCTTCGCTTTCTCTTCCGCGGATTTGCTTGTGCCGCTTT